>NC_044321.2:115349074-115662539 GCF_007474595.2 Lynx canadensis | reverse complement strand
TAGATTAAAACATATTAATATTTAAGTTCCTTTGATTCTTATCACCATGCTACATTTTAGAGCATCGGTGCCAATTTATGATTCCACGACTAAGTTAATATGAAAAAAATGAGATGTTTCTGAACCCACTAAGGACAATATAAATAGCACTACATTCAGGCAGTGACATTACCTTACAGAGTTTGGAATAGAAATGGCTTTGTTTTCAGGAAAATAGTGACAATTATGGGGAAATTAAAAAAAAAAGTAATTAGAATTTATGAGAAGGGACCAAATTCATGTTCTAGAAATAAATACAATATCTCAAACTAAGGCCATATTGGATATGTTTAACAGAAGATGGGACATTGCAGGAGGCAGATGAGTGAAAAGAAGTTGTGAATTGAAAATACTTAGTATGAAACACAGGGCCAAAAGAATTTTAAAAGATGGACATAGTATAGGAAAAATATGCTCCCAGTTAAAAAAAAAAAAGTAACATATGTAATTTGAGTTCCAGAAAGAAATAAGCGAAAACAGAGCAGATGCAGTATTTGAAGATGTGACATCTAAAATTGATTGATAGAAAGCCTCAACTCACAAATTCAAGATTCACAGCGAATCCCAAGCAGAATGAATGCAAATAAAGCAACACTGTATGCATTTCTTAGTCAAATTTCTCAAAGACAAAGCAAAAAAAAAAAAAAAAGAAAAGAAAAAAAAAGGATATCTTTAAAAATATGGAACAAATGTATAAGGTTCCTTTCAAGTGAGTATCAGTAATTAAATGATGGATTTTCAAAATAAATAAATAAATAATGGATTTCAGGGCGCCTGGGTGGCTCAGTCGGTTAAGCGTCTGACTCTTGATTTCGGCTCAGGTCATGATCTTATGGTTCGTGAGTTCGAGCCCCCTTTGGCGCCGAGCCTGCCTGAGATTCTCCCTCTCTGCCTCTCTCTCCGCCCCTCTCCGGCTCTCTCTCTCAAAATAAATAAATAAACTTAAAAAAGAAAAAAGGATGGATTTTCTCCAAAAGTAAAGGAAAGAAGAATGCAGTTGAAAGGCATTGTTAAAACGCAGAAATAAAACCACATCTAAACAATCAGAAAATCTTACCAACCTATGATACTATCCCTGTCTTAGACTACTTGGGTGCTATAACGAAACCACAGAGCGAGTACCTTACACACAACGGACATTTATTTTTCACCGTTCTGGAGGCTGGGAAATCAAGATGCCAACAGACTCACTGTCTGGTCAGGGCCAATTCCTGCTTCATAGGTAGCACCTTCTTGCTGTGTAGTCACAGGGCAGGAGGGGAGAGCCTGCCCTCTGGGGCCTTTTTTTACAAGGGTACTTGTCCCCTTCATGAGGGCTCTACTACCCTCATCATCTAATCCTCTCCCAAAGGCCCCAGTTCCTAATGCAGCACGTTGGAGGTTAGGATTCCAACATTTACATTTTTGGAGGACACAAGCAATTCGGCCCATAGCAATCTCCAGGGAAAATATTCTGCAAACCTAAAGGTTAAATAAGTAATCTTCAAAAGATGCTGGGAGAATGTATCAGGCAAGGAACTTCATAAAAAATACAATGTATAATGAGGTTTACAATAAATGTATATGTATATATATGACAATGATCACACAAGGCATGGAAAGAGGGTAACTGCAGGTGTATATACACTTATGTGAGAATCTTGCATTTTATAGAAATAGTAAAATTACTGAAGAAAAGGTGAGATTATAATAGCTTAAGGATGTATCCTTTAATCTCGTGATACTAATAAAAGCAAAATAGAACAAATAACAAGAACCTAATGTAAGAAAAAATACTGTATTTGAATGTATGATTGAGTGAAAGGAAATGAATTTACCAAAATGATATAGGGAATGATAAAATAAGTAGAAAATGGTTCACTTGAGCTTTCCTTTATCAGTCATTGTTGTAAATGTACTTAACGTTTTTTTTTAATGTTTATTTGTTTTTGAGAGAGAGAGTGTGAGCAGGGGAGGGACAGAGAGAGAGGGAGACAGAGAATCTGAAACTCGAACCCAAGAACTATGAGATCATGACCTGAGCCGAAGTCGGACGCTCAACCGACTGAGCCAGCCGGGTGCCCCTAAACATTCTATTTAAAAGGCAAAGATTGTCAGAGTGATCTAATGAATACAACTATATGCCCTTTAAAAGGGGAGACACATTAAGTATAATAACACAAAAATGTAAGAAAAAATGTGGGCAGAATCTACCACGCAAACTATAATCTAATGAAAGTGTAGTTAAAATATTTTTAAAAAATCAGGTCAGACCTTGTGAAAAATTAAGAACTTCTCTTCCTTAAAAAGGAAACCCATACATACAAAGCAAGAAGATAATTACGTGTGTATTTAACCACTGTCTGTCTCCAGAATATGTAAAGAAATCCTGGGAGTAAGACAAGATACACAACGCAATTTAAAATTAGATGGTGAAAGAGCGTGACCAATAATCACATAGAATGATGTTCAGAGTCATTAGTCATTAATTAAATGCAAGTAAAAGCCACAATGCTACCCTAGTAACATGTACTGATTGACTGAAATTGCAAAGGCAATCATAATACCGAGAGTTGACTGGAACTCTCACACTTTGCTACTGGAAGCGTAAATAAATTGCCGTCAGCTTTTCAGAAATCAGATTGGCACTGTTGGGTTACACACGTTTGTTGGCCTTGCGCTTTCACTCCTTGGTGTATAACCAAGAGAAATGAGTCATGTTCATTATGATCTAGTCAAGCATGTGCACAGCAGCCCACATGCCCATCAGTTAGAGAATGAAGAAATAAATTGTGGTATATTTACATAACGGAATATTACAGTGCAACAAAAATATAAACCATTGCTATATGCAACAACATAAAAGAAGAAAGAAAAACTTCCTACAACTCAATGCCTGTTATAGGATTCCATTTCTATGAAGAAGGCAAAAGAAAGGTACGGCTGTAGCAGTCAGAACGGTGATTACTTTAGGTATGTGGTTGAATGGGAGGCGTAAGGAGGAAGCATCCTGGGGTGCTAGAAATCTATTTTAGTATTTTAGGACTGAATACAGGGCGCCTGGCTGGCTCAGTCGGCTAAGCGTCCAACTTCAGCTCAGGCCATGATCTTGCAGTTCGTGGGTTTGAGGCCCTCATTGGGCTCTGTGCTGACAGCTCAGAGCCTGGATCCTGCTTCGGATTCTGTGTCTCCCTCTCTCTCTCTGCCCCTCCCCAGCTCATCAGCGCGCTCTCTCTCTCTCCCTCTCTCTCTCTCTCTCTCTCTCTGTCTCTAAAGTAAATAAACATTAAAAAAAATTTTAAGAAGGACTGAATACTTTATGTAAAACTATAATGATAGTTAAAAAATAAGTATTGTAAGAACTGGAGAGATTAAAAAGCCTCTAAATAGCAGAAGAAATACAAGAAAGTAAAAACAAAAATCTCCCTAGGTTCATTATTATGAAAGAATAAAGTGCAAAAGAGGAATCTACAAGAAACAGTACAATGGCAATAAGAACTCTATTAAGAACAAATTGATCTCTTATCAGTACATGTAAATGAAATAAGCATCATTAGAAGAAAATGCAAAGGCTGATTAAAAGTATAATGAAAATATAGGCTATATGTAAGACCTATCTGAAAACCTGGCTTATACATAAGTTATTAAATGTGGAAATATAGCAAAGGAAACCGGTATAGTACAACACGACAAACAGAAAATCTTTACATATTATCAGACATGGATTCGTTCAAGTCAAAACTGTGGATTACGTATTTCCTACAGATTATAATAAACAGTATATCAAGCTCTGTGGCCTTGAGTAAGCTAGAGAGATACAGGAGAAGAGGCATTGTAACCACAGGATGGGTCTCTGCATGCGACACTGCATTCATCTGTGGTCTGAAAAGAGCTCTACAGGGGCGCCTGGGTGGCTCAGTCAGTTAAGCATCTGACTCTTGATTTTGGCTCAGGTCACGATCGCATGGTTCATGAGCCTGAGCCCTGTGTCAGGTTCTGCTCTGACAGTGCAGAGCTCACTTAAGATTCTTTCTCTTTCTCTCTCTGCCCCTCCCCCTGCCTCTCTCAAAATAAATAAACATTTTAAAGAGGATTAAAAAAAAGAGTTCTATCAATTCTTTTCACTAGCTCAGAAATGAAAAAGGAAGCTTGTATCTACCTGTGACTCAAGGAAGGGAAAAGCAGCTATGTGAAATTAGAGAACTAGACTTACACATACCCAATTTTGAAATATGAATTAACAGCTCCTTCCTGGTGTATGACTTTTACAACAGAGAATTAGCCTTAAGGTGAGCAAATTAAACAAAGCAAATGAGAAACAATCTATAGCAACAGTTTGACAGAATGGACAACACGTGAATCCCGTATATCATTCAACCAGTTCCTACTGATTACAAGCTCATATTAGAAAGCTGTAAAGCACATTGAAAAACAAATTGCAATAAGGATGAATCTAGTAGATGGTATGTAATATTATTACTTGTGTATATATAATGAGGATGGGAGGTGTGTGTGTATATTCTTGGAATATACTGAAATATACGTTGAGTTGAATTGTATGGCATATGACTTCTATCTCAGAAAAGCTAAGTAATCATTCTGAGTTTACCATAACTCTATAGAGAATTGGATTCCACTGTAGAGAGAATAGCATAGGAGACAGGAAACTATAAACCTATCTTATGTAATTGTATGAACTAATCAGTAATATTATATTTGCAAACAGAAACAATATGTTTAAAAAAGTGATAAATTGAGATCAGACAGGGTTTGTACCAGTAGTTCAAAGATGTCTCAACATTAGGAAATTTTTAGATGTGAAACACTACATTAGCATATAAAAAGAGAAAACCCATAGAATCCTCTCTGGTATTCTGAAAAGGCTTTTGTTACTATTCAGTCTGGGACTTCCAGTCCCAATATCATGGTGAATTAAACCAAAATGCTTGGAGACCCTTTTATTTAAAAACCATGCTGGATAAAATGTGAGAAAAATTTTCAGAGCGTAGTTTGCAGGGAAAAAAATCTGGCACCACCAGGTGCTATAAAGAAAGAGGGAACAAAAGCCAGAGAGATATGTGTGCAAGCTGACACTGCACATGCTCCCCCAAATGAGTGGGGAGACCTAACCGAAATACAAGTCATAGGGATTAAGGGCATTCAGCTTAACATCCATATAGGAAAAATTCACAAGGCCTTGCCCTCTGAAACATAGGATATTAGAAGTTAAATCCCCCCATATAGCCGGAGCTCTTAAATGTCTTTGCTTCAAGTGAAATGATCATACTTGAGAAATGTGAAACTCCCAGTGTGTGTCACACGCAAAAACTGAGTAGGCTTATTGAAATGTAAGTTACTGAATTCATAAAAAGAATAGATTTTCCACGATGAAATTTCAGGCCCAAATATTTTCATTGCTAAATTATCAAAAACTTCAGAAATAATACCAATCTTACAATATTTCGAACATATGGAAGAGGGAGCACTTCTCAACTGCGGTAGGAAGCCAGCCCTGTTCTGATACCAAAATGTGACCTAGAAATTGCAAGAGAAAACTACAAACATCTATCATAGATACAGATGTAAAAACCTAGAAAACATTAATAGAACCCATCAACGTATAAAATGTATAATACATCATGACAAGATGGGGTTTTTTTTAACCCTGAATGTCAGATGGGTTTAACAAATTTGAAAATCAGTGTTATCCCATACATTAACCCACAAGTGGAGAAAACCATAGTATTATGCCCACCTCAGCAAACTAGGAGAGAAGGGTGTTTACCTCATAAGAGACATCTTAGGAAAGTTGTACTTACTGGTGAAAACTTAAGCCCTAAAATCAGGAACAAAGAAAGTATATCCGCATTCACCATTTGAATTGTCCTCCAGACCCCAGCACACGAAACCAGGTACGAAAAGATCTGGAGGTATACAGCCTGAGAAGGAACTCTGTTTATTTGAGTATTAGACGATCGTGGATGTAGAAATTACTAAGGAATGCGTGATGCTAGCAAGTGTATTTTGCACACTAGCAACAACGAATTGCAAAAGCATTTACTTATCATTTACAATAGCATAATAGTATATGGATTAATGATAAATGTAACGAAATATGCACAAGGCATACACTGAACAGTAGACGTTGCTGAGAAAAATTTAAGAAGACATGAATTCCTGCTAAGATAGGCCATTCACGAATTCAAAGACTTAATATTTAATGTGGACTGGGACGGATGCCCCAGAACCCGTGAATATGGCCTTCTTTGGAAATAGGGTCTTTGCCAACGTGATGAGGTTCCTTTGAGGTCATAATGGATTAGAGCGAGCCCCAGCCCAATGAGGTGTCCTTTTAAGAACTGTGAATTTTTGACACGTACACAGAGAGTGAAGACAGCCTTGTGAAGATGGAAGCAGAGATGAGAACCGTGCTGCCACAAGCCAAGGAAAACCAACGACTGGCTAGCAGAGGCATGGCAGGTTTTTTTCCCCTGGAGCTTTTGGAGGGAGGGCTGTGCTGCCAACAGTTTGATTTTGGACTCCTAGCTTCGAGAACTATGAGGCAGTAAAGCTGTTATTTTAAGGCACCCACCGTGTGGCAGTTTGTTGCAGAAGACAGGAAAGAAATCTACAATGGGCTACTTCGTAGGGAAAAGAAAGGAACCAACCACTGATACACAAAACACGGATTCATCTTAAAACATGGTAGAAAAAAGTAGGAACGAAAAAATGCATTCTGTATGGTTTTATGTGAAATGCTAGATAAAAATATAGCGAGATAAAGCCTGTCAGTATTTTCCTGTGTCCAAGCGTGTGAGGAATTTACTGGACACGAGCATGAGCTACCTTTACAGGGTAAAGAAACTATTCTCCTTCTTGTTGTATAGCTACGTGTATGTAAAACAGTTGTCAATACTAATCATGTTGTACCCACAAAATGTATCCACTTTATGCTATTCAAGGCATATATCAAGAAAATGTAATTTAAAACGTAAAAATAGGGGCACCTGGGTGGCTCAGTCACTTAAGTGTCTGACTCTTGATTTTGGCTCAGATCATGATCTCACAGTCACATGACGGAGCTCCACGTCAGGCTCTACGCTGAATGTGGTGCCAGGTTGGAATATTCTCTCTCTCTTTCTCTCTCTGCCCCTCCCCCACTCCTACTAGCTCAAAATAAGGAAACATTTAAAAAAGATAACAAAAATAATGTGCACTCACTGTAACAAATTTGAAAATAAAGGTAAAATAAAAATAGAGTTCTCATAATTTTATTGGTTAGAAGTCAATCACTATTAAATTTTGACAGAGTTAGGTCATATTTCACAAAGTTCTGTTTTATCCTTACTTCTCACACAAGTTTCCCAAGTTGGTCACAGATTTTCCGAGAACTATAATTTTGTAATTTTCATGACAGTCCCACGATATGATGATATCATTTCTTTAAATTTTCCTTGTTAAGGAAGATATTTCATAGTTTTTTTTGCTTTCAATTATTTAACTCATCTGTGATGTATTTCATGTGTGATTATCAAAATACAAATAACAATAGTGTATAGCCAGTGGATTTTTTTATTCCATGACTATTTGAAACAAATATTTTATCGTATAATGCATTCATGAATATTCTCAGTTCTCCAGACATTATATTCTGTTCCACAGCTCTGTGTGTCTAGACTTGTGTGAATAATACATCCACTCTTTAATATGCTTATTTACATGTTTTAGTGATCACTTGTGCAAGACTTTTTCCCTTGGTTTTCATAACTTCTAAACATTAATTTTCGGTGAAATTCAGAATAATTGGTGCTGTTTTAAAAATAATGAGGGTAGGGGCGCCTGGGTGGCGCAGTCGGTTAAGCGTCCGACTTCAGCCAGGTCACGATCTCGCGGTCCGTGAGTTCGAGCCCCGCGTCGGGCTCTGGGCTGATGGCTCGGAGCCTGGAGCCGGTTTCCGATTCTGTGTCTCCCTCTCTCTCTGCCCCTCCCCCGTTCATGCTCTGTCTCTCTCTGTCCCAAAAATAAATAAACGTTGAAAAAAAAAATTAAAAAAAAAAAATAATGAGGGTAGATTGATTCCTTTCTCCAAAAGGAGAATTCTGAAAGTCCTTTTAAGTCTCTCGATAATATGCTTTAGATTTCTTCAGATAATAAATGCAGTATTGGGGCGCCTGGGTGGCTTAGTCCGTTGAGCGTCCGACTTCGGCTTAGGTCATGATCTCACGGTCGGTGAGTTCGAGCCCCGTGTCAGGCTCTGTGCTGACAGCTCAGAGCCTGGAGCCTGTTTCGGATTCTGTGTCTCCCTCTCTCTCTCTGACCCTCCCCTGTTCATGCTCTGTCTCTCTCTCTGTCTCAAAAATAAATAAATGTTTAAAAAAAAGATAATAAATGCAGTGTTTATGTTTTATCATTATTTTATATATTTTTACGTATTTATAATTTTATAATTTTGAATAAGCTATATTTCTATTTTCTCATTTATAAGGAAATTATTGATTCTGTGCATTGAGTTTATGATCCTTCATCTTCCGTTACTAATATGTTGTTATTGCCTCTGTCTTTTCTAGCTAGGTAATATTGTCACCATAAAAGTAATTGTTATTTTATCACCAATATTTCAAGAGTTCAATCATTTACTCTTTTCATAGCTTGGGTAAGTCAGTAAGACTGGTATTAAATATCAGTTATGATAGTGGACATCATTTCTTTTGTTTCAGTGGATGTAATCTGGCTTTTGAGCCATGATAGATCTCCTTGGGGCGCCAGTGTGGCTCAGCCGGTTGAGCGTCCGACTCTGGATCGGGTCACGAGATGGCGGTTCATGATTTCGAGCCCCGCATTGGGGACTCTGTGCTGACAGCTCGGGGCCTGGAACCTGCTTTGGATTCTGTATCTCCCTTTCTCTCTGCCCCTCCCCTGCTCACGCTCTGTCTCTATCAAAAATTTAAAAAAATAAACATTTAAAAAAAAGATATATATCCTTTATCCTTGAAAGAAAGACAACATTGCACTGAGACGACGGCCTTTGGAGTAATTCTGCATTTACTGGTTGCCTGACTTCCATACGCTACGCAGCCTTCCAAACCCGTGTTAGATTAACTTAGATAATGAATGTAAAGTGTTTTCTACAGTGACTGACACACAGTAAGGGCTCCGTAGGAGTAGCAGCAGCAGGTGCAGACGCTAAATAAAATGTCTTTTAGGATTCTCCAGAGGAGCTTAAACCTTTTTTTCTCATTCTCCCTACTTATAGTGTAGATAATAAAATATAATTTATTACGTTACTATAACCTATTTATAGAATTCATAACATTAAGTCATGTATTGATGGACTAAAAATGTATTCATCAGGAATAGCATGTTTTAATACAAAAATGGATTTGATTTGCTGAGATATATTAAAAATGTTTTTTAATCTGTACACGTATGAATAGTCTATGTCTTCTCTTTCTGCAGGATCGCAGTATTAGCTTAAACTAGGTTTCTAAAATGTGAATTTTAGTTATTTTTGTAGGCTATGGAACTGTTTACGTAGCATATTAAGAGGATCTTGAATTTTGAAAGATATTTCCTGTAAGGCAATATGAGCATAGTGCTACATTTGAGGTAATACTTGAACGTTTTCCATATTCCCCAATATCATTGTGTGACTCAAGTTTTCTCCCTTTAGATAATCTGTATCTTATATAGAAAATCATCCCTTCAATTGAAAATTAATCATTAATATCATATGCTTGTTGGCAGTATTTTCTTATAATTTACAAATATCTTCTTTATTGTGGTTTTATTTCCTTTCTAATTAAAATTGGGTTTGTGTTCACCTTCTGTTACTGATTACAATTGCAAGAAGGCTTTTTAATTTTTTGTGATTGTTTTTCTTATATATTTTATAAAAAGGAGTAAATTATATTGTTCATACTATTTTGTAAGCTGCGTTTTTCCACTTAATTTCTTCCGATGTTACTAACTTTCATATTCTAATTTTTTCCTGTATCTAATTCTGTGGATTTTCATGGTAATGGGTTTATTGGGATAACTGTCATAAAAAAAAATCACTTATTTAAAGAGTACAATTGAACAGGTTTAGTATATTCACAGAGTTGTGTAACCATTAATATAGTCAATTTTAGAACATTTTCATCACCCTCTAATGAAACCCCACACCCATTATTTTTAATGCTGTCTTGGTATTCATTGTGAGGACACATTGTGGTTATTTCAATTTTCTTAATTATTGGACAGTTAGGTTGTTGATACATTATGATATTATAAACAATATTCTGATGGGCATCCTTGTAGCCAAAGTTTAAATTAGAAATCCCTGAGCATAAATGCAAAAACTACCAGATTATATATACCAAAAACTTTAAAAATTGTACAATTGTTTTTAAAAGTTTACTTATTTATTTTGAGAGAGAGACAGAGAGAGAGAGAGAAAGAGAGAACGAGCAGGGGAGGGGCAGAGAGGGAGGAGGACAGAGGATCTGAAGTAGGCTTCATGCAGACAGCAGAAAGCACGATGTGGGGCTCAAACTCATGAACTGTGAGATCCTGACCTGAGCCGAAGTCAAGAGTCAGATGGTCAACTGACTGAGCCACACAGGCGCCCCCAAAATTGTATAATTTTTATTGGAAAAATAAGTTTCTTCCAAATTGTCCAACATCAGGTATTGCAGTTAAAAAAACAATTCCAATTTAATGCCTGCTAAATGATAGTATATTTTTGTATTATTTTGTCTTCCTTCAGATGTTGCTAGGTGGGGTGTATTTTCATATGTTTATTGACTGTTTTAGTTTATTTTCTGCTTTAGAAGTATGTTGAAACAAGTGGGGTTTTTTTGTCTTTTTTACTTTTGGTAGTTTTTGTTTCTTTTTCAGTTTCTATATATCTTGTTTAATTTGCTTGTCTGCCTTCTTTTTGCAGTTAAGGCAATGCTAGGCTTCCCTTTTTCAGATGTTATTTACTGACAATGCAGATGCATTTTAAGTTCTTTAAGAATGATCATATTCTTAAGTTATGAAGAACTTGTGTTTCATCAAAAGTGGTAATTGAATTTTATAGGTTCATTGAAAAGTTGAGAAAACAACGTCCTTAGTGTTTTTCTTAGTAATGTGTCTCATTTCATAAAGATGCCAACACTATCAAATTGAGCTCTAAATTTGCACTTAAGGGATTGACAGAATTGAACAATGAATGTAGAAAACTGGATGTATTTCACGGCTTCGTATTTTCCCGACTTATAAAAACTCACAAGCAACATATGGATTCCTTAGAAAGTTAAACAAGGAATTACCGAATGACTCAGCAATTTCACTCCTAGATCTATACCCAAATGTAACGAAAGCAGGTATTTAAACAGATATCTGTACCTGAGTGTTCATAGCAGCACCATTCACAGTAACCAAAAGGCGAGGACAACCTAAATATTCATCAGCTAATAAAGGGATAAAAAAAAAGTGTGTACACACACATATGTACACACACAGAGACAGAGAGGAAAAGGAATATTATATAGCCACAAAAAGAACAAAGTACGGATACGTGGTGCAGCCCACGTGAGTTGTGAAAAAATAGTGACAAAGTAACCAGACATAAGAGATCACATATTGTATGATTTTATTTATATGAAATGTCCAGAGTAGCAAATCCATAGAGACTGAAAATGGATTGATTGTTGTCAGGGGCTCAGGAGCAAGATGGCTTACTGGGTATAGTTTCTTTGGGATGCTGCAAAAGTTTTAGAACTAAATATCGGTGGTGTTTGCACAGTGTGGTGAATATAGTTAATGCCCCTGAAATGACTGATTTTATGTCATGTAAATTTCACCTTAGTAAGAAACGAGGAATGTGATTATAGGAAGAACATCTGTGCGTTTGAAGATACACTGAAAATGAACTAATATGGGGCTAACTGATGTCATTTCTCTTCACCTTATCTATCATACTTGTGTTTTTCTTAATCTCATAAGAATCATGAGAAATGATTTGGGAACTCATCAGAATAAACCAATTCCAGGAGCAACAAAGGTACATAGGATTTGGTTTCAGGAGCCACTTCCACGTAGAAAATGAATGCTGATTTCCGGCTTCAGTGTCAGGGTATTAAATTTCGCAAAGACCTTTCTGTGTTGCAAAATCACATGATTTTTTTTTTAAAAGCAAAAATTAATTACGTATTACCAGTGTCATAAGGAGTGATATAACCTATTGAGCCTAGAATTTGAATTGTTGGATCTATTTTAGAAATAAATATAGTATTATTCCCTAAGACTGTTAAAAGTGTGAAAAAGGCACTAAGTATCATAAAAAAAAAATGCCCATAAGATGGTTTCCATCTGCAGTAGAGAAACTGATAGATGGGGATATGAAAGAGTGTCCGACTCTTGATTAAGCTCAGGTCACGATCTTGCGGTTCGTGAAATCAAGCCCCACGGTGGGCTCTATGCTGGAGGGATTCTCTCTCCCCCCTCTCTGTTCCTGCCTTGCTCATGCTCTCGCAAAAAGAAAGAAACAAAAACAAGAGCCGTGTTTCCGTTCCTGTCTTTCTGTAGCCCATTCTTACAAGAGAGCCCAGAAGGACTTTTAAAAATGGAAATAGCAAATCACCATCGCTACCCTCAAAACCCTCCCGAGTTTTCATTTCATGGAGAGGGACGTCCAAAGTTCACAGTGGCTTACAAAGCCTTTCCTCCTTTTTGCTTATTCGGTTCCAGGTATATTGACCTCTCTGCTACCAGATGTCTGTATACGTAGTCCCTTAATTTCTTCAAATCTCTGTTCAAATAGGACCTTTATTTGAGAGGCTTATTCTAACCTATTTAAAATACCAAGCCCCAGCACTTCATCCTTTATTGTCTTCTCTTCTTCATAGCAGGTCTCACTATCCAACACCCTGTGTATATCAGTTATTTCTTCACTTGTTGTCTCCCTCATCTAGAATGTAAGCTGCATAGGGACAGGGCGATTTTCATGTTTTATCTGTTACGTTCATCACTGTATTCCCAGCATCCATAAAGGGCCTAAGCTTAGTAGGCTCTGCATCAGTGCTGGTTGAGTTAATGAATACATCCTTTTTGGTACGTGATGAGTCTCTTAGCTGGAAAGAGTTATTACTCTCATTGTTTACAAGTAATATTTTTCCCCTTTGGTAACCTCCTCTCTCTGTTCTTTCTTTCTGGAATTTCTTTTTTTTTAATATTTTTAATGTTTTATTTATTTTTGAAACAGGGAGAGACAGAGCATGAGCAGGGGAGGGGCAGAGAGAGAGAGAGAGAGAGAGACAGACAGACAGACAGAATCCAAAGCAGGCTCCGAGCCGTCAGCACAGAGCCCCATGTGGGGCTCAAACTCACAGATTGCGAGATCATGACCTGAGCTGAAGTCGGATGCTTAGCTGACTGAGCCACCCAGGAGCCTCCATTTTACTTTATTTTTAAGAGATATCCTTGACTATATGTTATATCCTTTTTAAGGACTTCCCCTTTTAAAATTGCTGATGTTTAATTTCTACAAATTCTTACTTGTATGTATAGTTGCCTTCATAAAACATTCTGTCCTTATTTTATTGGTGCAGTTGGTATCATTTCACATATACTTGAGGAGTCTAATTAGATTTTTTGTTCCTTTTCCTTGACTTGCATCTATTTCCTCAAGTATAAAATATTTGGTTTGGGAGCGCCCAAGAATAAATAAAGATTAAAAAATTTTTTAAATGTATTTGGTTTGATCTTCTTTAATTTTTCTATTTTTTCCATCAGCTTCTTCAAATATATGCTTATACTTGCTGATGAATGATTTTTTTAAAAAAATGAAGGCCTAGGTTACTTATTTGTAACGTGGATTGTTTACCTGATAGTGTCCTTCCTTCTTTAAAGGAGTTCTGTGTAATCAAATGCATATGATAGCCTACTATATTTTGCTTTGTTGTGCTTCAGAAAATTGGTTAATAACAAACCCATGTTCTTCTGTTCCATATCACATCGCACATGGTGTGCAAGAAGCCCATCTCTTCGAGGCTAAACTTGTAATTTCTTTAGAGAACAATCTTTTAGTGAAGATCACGGAGCTGATTCTATATTAACAGGAATGCAAAGTGGACAGTGTTATCACATACAGACATTCCTTTCACATCCCTCTTACGTATTTACCCTCTTTTCTGTTTTGATCCCATATGCATACATTCCAACCAAGAATGTGTGGTTTTTCCAATGCTATACTAGAAAGATTGGCTCCCACCTCAGTTTTAAGTTTCCCCGTGTGTCGACTCTGGATGGTGGCTTCCTCCCCTTTGTTCTATGCATTAGTGTGCTGACATCTACTTTTTTCTTACAGAATTTGATGAGAAGATGTTACCTTCTAAGGATGATCTCTCATTACCCTTCATTTTCCTTACTGTTCTATGTTTATTTCCTTGTGTACATACTTTTAATGGGCTTTTGGAAGGTAGGCCAGTATATACATATACTCAGTTTACCATCTTGATCCGAAGTCAGTAAGTATTCCTTTTGGATTACATGTTAGTCATTTTTAAATAAAGGAAAAACATTACTCTTCGCTTCTTTCTTCCTCACACCCCTGCTATGGACTGAATTATGTCCACTCAGAATTCGTATTTTGAAGCCCTAATCCCCATTGTGACTATTATTTGGAGATAGAAGTTTTAGGAGGTAATTAAGGTTAAATCAGGTTATAAGGGTGATGACATGATAGTAATGGTGTCTTTACACACAAATACACCAAAGAAAGGTCATGTAAGCAAACTCCAAGAAGAAGGTAGCCATCTTCAAGTCGGGAAGAAAGCCCTCACTGGAAACTGCTCATGCTGTCACACAGATCTTGGGTTTCCAGTCTCCAGAGCTCCAGTCTTCCAGTCTCCAGAGAAATTTCTGTTGTGCAAGCCACTGAGTTTATAGTATTTTCTTATGGCAGCCTGAGCTAATGCATTCCCTAATCAGGTATTAAAAATCATCTCTTCCTTCCTTAGGGACCTCGATTAGCTCCATTGAGATTCCTTTATGCCTAGCTGACATTCTGGCAAAGACAAAGTAATGTAAGGACATATACTTCTGTTTTGCTTGCTAGCTTCCAGAACTTTCCCTTCTCGCGGACTCCCTAGCCTTTGTTACCACTCTTGTGGAATTGTTTGTATTCATCTAAGGCAAAGTTTTTAAAACTGTTCACATCATATCAGCAAGTGCTTCAATTTTAGAATACTTGGTAATTTCATAGTTAAGCTTTTAATATCTTTCTTATCAAACCACGTTTTTCCTTGCAAATATTACACATTCTCCTACTAGTCTAACATTTCACCCCAGGTTTAGCTTCTGAAAATGTCAATAAATGTGTCAGTAATTGGTTGTCTTTACTTAAGGTGTTTTAATGCACTCCGGAAACTAAAATGTACTCTTTGGCAGGTGGGGAGTGCTGTACAATTTTTCCTTTTAGCCAAAATGAGTAGCCATATTTAGGAATAATCAAATGAAACTCCCTTTGGGTAAAAAAAGAATCGTAAAATTTGAAGGGATAGGAATTCGGAGGTTTTGGCGCCCACGTGCTTCACTTTGCTGGTCTGAAGACTGAGACTTAAAAATACTGTTATTAGAGACTTTGAGGAGTGTAATTAAGACTAGATTCCCTAAGTGTCGTGTTTCAAGATTCCTCTTGGCTCTCAGCGATGCTCTTAACAACTTCCCTCCACTATAGAAAGAAAAATTGACTTGCATAATTTAAGGTAGGATACAATCTTTTTCGGGTTATCCAGATCCCATTATGGCCTCTCGTCTTACGTATGTCCTATGGTCTCTTTCGATTACCTGCCCTTCCTAGGTAGGCATTTGAGTTTGCAACTCTTGGCAGAGCAATGAGGTAGTCACTGGGTTGTGAGGTGACTGGTACGGTATGAGAGAGACCTGTGTTGTGTTGCTGAGATTTGGAGGATTGACCCATTCTCTAGCGCCACTTCCCCGCAACTGGATTTTGGTGGATGAGTGATGCTCAGCAAACACCAGACGTCTGTGTGCACCTGTGATTCCGATCTGATCTTTTCACTTGCTGGCCTTTCAGCAATGGTTCCAAACCCTCACAATATTGTACTGACTGAGCATCAGCAGATATCTATACCATACACTTCCCCACAGAAACTCAGAACCCTCCTCACATCGTGGGGAACGTACCACCGGCTCCTTTTGTTTGTTATCCCCTAATAGCCCTGTTGGAAGAACCGAGGTTTCTAGTCGTGGCAACATCCAGTAGGTTTGGAAAGGACAAAGAGGATGATTCCTGAACTGACAAATTAGGTATCCAGTTAGAGGCCAAAAGAGAAGAATTAATAGCTTTAGAGATATGAAGTCTGTGCTTTTGGGGCCTGAACATCCTATGCAAATGTGAATGGGAAGAAGTATTTGCCTAGGAGTAAAGACTTAGATGAAAACATTTAACTAGAGGAAAAATCAGTTCCACTGTAAAGTCCGGTAACTTTGGAGGGGGATCTTTCCTCTTGTATGTAATCTCTTGTCCTGTACTATTCATTCCGTCCCCTTCCATCTCCCAAGCAGATCATTCTCTTTTCCCTTTCTCTTATTTTCCTACTCCTTCCCCCCTTAAGTTGATAAATATATATCCCCATTGCCCACTCTAACACATACCAGATTATCCTAGCCTCTTCACCTTAACTCCTCATTTTATGTAGCTCTTGCCTTAATATTTTTCAGTTTTAAATCAAAATGTTTTAATCACTAGTCAGTATTTTCTTTCCCCATTTTCTTACCACTTTTGCCCTTCTCAACCACTACAATTTTACTCTCATCCTTACAGACAGCAGGAACTAATTTCACTAAGGTCACCAATGCCCATTCAATTGCAAAACCCAGTTGACATTTCTCATTACTTTCTTACTTTTTGGAGGCACGTGACCATATTCAGGTTTATAGACATATCAAATCAGGATTGAGATTATTTGTTTCCCTGTGTCTCCCTTACTAGATTATAAGAATGTGAGAGCAAGAGATATAATGTGTTACTTTTGTAGCCCTGGTGCGTAGGTCAGCGACAATATATGGTGGGTACTGAAAGGTTTCATGAACTCACTTTTACCAGCACTTACTCAGATGTCTTGTGTAGTTTTGTTCTTGGTGTGCTGCCACATTTAGGCCAAATCCGTCGAATTATCACCTTCACGTCCTATAGTAGTTCTGAGCACTCCGTGTTCTGAATTACTGTATTTTTTGCTTTCTCTGCAGTACATCTTCACTAATGAGCTCGTAAAAATGGTTGAATCAGTTCCTCATTCAAAAGGAGTTCTGCCGTCTGCTGGATGGAGATGTTATGAGAAGGGAATTAAAGACCCCACTGTTGTAGAACCTTGGCCCTTCAAATTAATGGAATTATGGGAGGGTTTGAAAATTTCCACAGTCAGAAAAATTTGCTTTGAGGCAAATTCGGATTCTATTTTACTGGTCCTCCCATATTAATTTTTCTTTCTTACCTTCTCTTACATTCATCATTTCTCTGCCTCTCTTCTTTCTCAGTCTCTCTAACTTATACCCACACATCAGTTTCCTCTAAAACACGTCAGTTATACATTGTTTCCTATCTTTTAGTGGATCTCTAGATACTACAACATGCTTCTGGAGTTATTACAGCCTAATAAATGTTACTCTTCCCAGCTCTCCCACAATTTTATCATCCCGAAAGATTTTAACTCCATTACCTTCTGCTCCTTTTACCCCAGGACTCTTGCATTCTTGTCATCATGCAGTTTTATTCCAGGTATATTGGAAGACACAAGA
Organism: Lynx canadensis; assembly: GCF_007474595.2. NCBI lineage: Eukaryota > Metazoa > Chordata > Mammalia > Carnivora > Felidae > Lynx > Lynx canadensis. The sequence goes on along the minus strand of NC_044321.2, from coordinate 115,644,734 downwards.
GGCATGGCAAGTTGTATGTAGAACAGTAAATGTTAATTTATATTTACCTGTGCCACTGCTCTTTGTTCCTTTCTGGATTTTCATCTTTTCACCTTAGATCCTTTTCTCTCTGCCCCAAGAACAGTTTGGACATTTCCTGGTGACATACGTCTCAGTTACTGTCTGGAAATATATTCATTTTTACTTCATTTAGAAAAGATAAGCCAGCTGCGTATGGAATGCGAGGTTGAGAGTGTTTACTTTTAGCACTGCAAGAAACACATTCCAAGGGGGTGACATCAGCAACATGTCAGAATTGGGGCTCTCCCAGGTGCCCACTGACTGTAGGCTCAGCTTCAGCACAGTTTCACGCATACCCCTGCCCGGGGTAATAGACCCACAGACCTGACTCCTGGCTTTGGATGTAGAAGTGGCCCATGACTCAGTTCTAGCTCCTCTTGGCCATCGTCTGGGAGCCCATGGAGGCAAACCCATTGAACTCGGTCCTACTGTACATTCTGAAATTGCTCTGTGACTGGACTCTCACCCCTCCCAGCCACGGTAGCAAGCAGTCCTGCTAGGCCAGGGACCCAGCGGGAGACACTCGCAGATACACCATTGGACATCCTGAAACGAACCTCTCCTAGCCTCCAGGTCCTGCCAGCCACAGTCAGGGAGGGGTCCTTCCTGCCAGCGACCCGACGAGAGACATGCCCACTTGTGCCTCCAGAGCCTGGTCCACAGACTTTGATCCCAACTGTTGACGCTGGACAACCCTGGGACTGGATTCCCACTGCTCCAAGATCCACACCTGTCCAAGTCTCTGGTAACAGGCCACCAACTGCAGATGCTATTATGGGCCCAGCAACAGCCTTGTGTCCTGGCTCCAAACTTTTCTGCTCAGATCATCCACATTTTTTCTCTTTTTTCCATCTTTGTCTTCCATCTGCAACGTTGGAGGTACCTCTGGCGTTTCTGTATGATGTTTTTTCCCTTGCTTTTAGTCATAACGGTCCTGTCTCTTGGTGGGAGTGATTGGTGTGTATATATGTTTGTTTTTGGTTTTGTTTTGTTTTTTAACTGAAGACAAATCATTAGTTACACGTTTGGAGCCCCAGGTGATGTTATTTTCCTGCATGCAAAGATTTGTGAGCGGACACCGACGCCACATCAGCGTGGCCATCTAGAGTTTTCCACGCAGAGTCTACTATGATAACTAGGATTCCTTTCCCTAGCCGGTCCCGAGCTCTCACTTTCGTCTCTCAGCAAAGGTAAACTGTTGCAGAAAACTTTACACAACTTTGCGGAAGACCTCAGCTTTGCTTTTAGCATCCTGCCGCTTGTAGCTTCAGAATTTGGTAAATTTCTTGAGGATAAAACCATATGTAGGCAACGACCAGTTTTCTACTTTGCCCTTCTTCCTGGGATTTCGTGCTGAGAAGCTTTCAATTTTCTCTCCAGTGGGTGATACTGACAGACTCTTTGCTTGTATCTTCGTTCCCCAGCAACAGGGTCTGCCTGGTCAAAGACTGCATTTTCTTGCCCTGAGCTCTTTTAATGACAAGGCCTCCTGGGAGTAAAAGCATCTACTGGCTTGTCAGCTGGCCTCTCGGTGTTTTTCCTCCCTTCAGAATCTTGACCCCGCTGGTCATTGCTTCTTCAGTAGTTCCTGATGCTTTTCAATAGACATGATTTGTATTTTCTATAACTTTTGTATTTTCTTCGTGTAGGCGTTGGTTGGCTTCCAGATACTTTATCCTTTTGTCTTGATTACTCGTTCAACAGTGAGGCACTGAGTGGCACAATCAGTTTTGTTTATGGTTGCATTTTGCACAAGGCTACTAATATTACATAATGAACTTCGGAGATAAACCTAATGAATTTTAGAAGATAAATTAGCTACGTTTTTCAATTCTGAGTCACAGCAGGCTGCTTCTGTGGAATCTAAAAATATGGAAATTTTTGTCCTTAGATAGGTATAATCATAGTCATTTCTGGTTTTTTTTTAATCTATATTTATATATTCCAAGTGGAATGGAATGGACAAGAGGAAAATTATTTGATTGCAAATCATTGAAGTCGTTAACAAAGTTCCTGATTAAATTATGTGAGCGACTCTGTACACTTGAATATTTAATGATAACTTTCCAGCTCTTAAATTGCAGCATTATAAAATTTTGCACATTACGACACACATTAATATGGCTAGCCTCCTAACCTATTTTAAATGATATATTTATATATATTAAATGTGATATATAAATATATATATTAATGTATATTAAATGTGAACTTTTTAAAAACGTATCTGGAGTGATTGTTGGATAGTTTTTAGAAAATTTCAAACTAAGAAAAAAATTAAGCCTTAGAAAAGGAACTGGTAGAAATGTACATTCCACTCGGTAAGTTGGGCCTTTTTTAATTGTTAATGGCCCTGTTTACAGAAGTGAGAATAGGAGAAAATTCCCTGAATAAGTCTGACTCTCTGGCTATATTTCCTTTAGTGCTAATGTTTTCTACTGGGTATGCGTAGCCTTCGATGTAGGCTTATGTATGAAAACTAAGTGAAAAATAAAAGTTGCTAACAATACACATTTTTTCTGCCCGCCAAGTAGCTTGTTTACTTTCTTTCTCTTTATTACTTGGTTATTTAGGTAATTAGTTACGGGAACCGTTTGTTGCGATGTCCAGTACAAGGTTATCTACTTGTTGTTATGTGCCATTCGGTTGTCATGTCATTTTGATCAGTGAAATGTATATTCGCTTTTACTTCCTTTATTTTTAAGTTTTTATTTGGGGGCCGTTGACACACAATGTTACATTAGTTTCAGGTGTACAGGTATACAACATTCTACAAGTTTATACTTGTGCTCTGTTTACCGCAAGCGTGGCTACAATGTGTCCAGACACAGTGCGATTATATTATCGTTGGCCATATTCCTTACGCTGTGCCTTTGACTCCCATGGCTTTTTCATTCTGTAACTGGAGGCCTGTATCTCCCTCTCCCCTTCATCCGCTTTGCCCATCCCACCACCCCCTCCCCTCTGGCAGCCATCAGTTTGTTGTCTGCATCTATAGGTCTGATTCTGCTTTTTGTTCATTCTTAAATGTAGCAGGTTCTGCCAGTGGTATGAAATGGAACCTGAGTTATTGCAAGAAATATGTCAGGCATTGAGAACAAGCCGCATGGGACCTGAACCAGTCCATAGGTTAGAGATACCAAGGGGACAAAGGTGAAGTTCATCTTCAGAGGTGCTTAGATAAAATAAATGCATAAGTAATTCAAAATCTAGATAATATCTCTAAAGCACATAGGATGTTCATATGCTCTCTGTTTGCCCCTCCTTTGTACAGTCCTATTTAGCTATATAGTGAGTTAATCCATTTATATACTTTAAAAAAAAATTTTTTTTTTAACGTTTATTTATTTTAGAGACAGAGCATGAACAGGGGAGGGGCAGAGAGAGAGGGAGACACAGAATCTGAAACAGGCCCCAGGCTCTGAGATGTCAGCACAGAGCCCGACGCGGGGCTCGAACTCATGGACCGGACCGTGAGATCATGACCTGAGCCGAAGTCGGACGCTTAACCGACCAAGCCACCCAGGCGCCCCTATACTTTTAAAACTAAACCATGGATTGTGAATTGTTTTAATCTCTAAAGATACTGAGACACAGAGTATGACGTTTTGTATTATAAAACTCCTAGTGTTATCCGAAGCAGAAAGACATTAACTTGATATGGATCGAGCCGGGGTTCGAAAGAATTTTTATCTACCTTGTTCAGCTCAAGTACAGAAGAACTAAATATTACTTGGGCCACCAATAATTATAGGCCTGTCTTGCAATGGCCACGTGAGCTGATCTCTTCCCTTGTATGATACGCACACTTCTTTGCAGTTCAACATGATATGATTAACGCATATATATATATATATATATATATTTTTTTTTTCCCTCAGGTTAGTATTATCTATTCAGGTTTAGATGGTCAGTATTCTACTTGGTGTATCTTCAAGAGTGCACAATAGGAATCAACATACACATTTTTTATGAGCCCTTTTACTTGTATGAAGATACTACCAATGCAAATGCAGGTTAGTTCGATTTTCTTCTAATTTGCCATGAGGGGTCAACATCCCTGAAACATAAGAAATGTATGAAAGCCAGATTAAAAAGACTTTGATACTCATAAATTTAAGAAAGCACTTATGCTGAATTCTCATCAGATTATAATAACAGAAGCGAGGATTGCCTTACAATTCACACCCAAAACAACTACCTACCAACTTAAGATCTTAGTGTTGCATAACTATGGTTGGGACATTTATATTTCCAGACCAAAGTGTGATGTGTTTTCAGTGAATACTTTTTGTTTACTGTAATTCATAGCTTTGAAATCTCTTGGACCTTTTGTCACATATCCTACTGAAAATAATGAGTTAAAAAGATGATACAAAGCCTGAAACAGTGGAAAACTAAAGTTATGCAATGCTTAGATGTTATGATAATTTTACCAAATGAATGTAATAATATCTTTTAGTCTCCGAGGCTCTTCCATTTCCTTCATACGGAGGCTCAGTGATTGACTTTCCAAGGGGTGAAGCAGAGATGTAGAATGTGTGGTCAAAGAAATGACCCACCAATTCAGTGGCTTCCTTCCCTATTGGTCAAATCTTTAGTTTACTTTGGGGATCAGAAACAATTTTATAGAATTGAAAAAGACTTTTATGGTTATGTGAAAAATGAATTTTATTTCGTTAAAAAGTCTCCTAAATAGAATAGAAGAATACTATGTACATAGTATAAGGTATATATATGGTATGAGAGATATTTCTCTTATATTTTTTACCCTAAATTCAGGTGGAAGGTTTTGGATTGGATATGTGAAGATGCCCCGCAATGGTCAAATGTATGTAAGTCAGACTTTGAAAGAATAGTCCTGGTTTCCCGTAGCCTGCCTATTAATATTAAAAGATATTATGAATTTCCATATTTGATCATCTTAACTATGTATCTAAGTTCCATATTTTCTTGATGCCCCAAAGGAGATTTGACCAACACTGATGCAGGATATAGGTTTAGAGGAATATGTTCCAGAGATTATTTTCAGCTGACTCTGACATTCAGTCTGTATGTCCTGTGGCTGGAAAAGTATTATCAACAGATTCTTCAATCATAACACCAGGGATAATATCCTGTCTTTGTCAAATCATCAGTTGTTACTTTGAAAGATTAGCCATTAGAAAGGAGCATCTAAAAATAATGATCTTTGGTAGCCATATTTTATAAATCTGTGTTGTGGTGGGGACTTTTAAATAACAATTCATAGAAGTGCAGTAGCCTCTCAGATCATCTGTATCATGCTATCCAATATCTTCGACAGATGGCTGTTCACAAATTCAGCCGCTGCTCGAACATGTCGACTTAAAGGGTGCTAATTCCTCAGGCAGCGTGTTTTACTGTTGGACAGATCTACTTGGAGAACCTAAAAGGAGCTGAGAACTGTGGAACAAGGTACGTTTTTTTTATCTGAGCTGAACATAAAATCTGCCTTCTTAAACTGGTAGGGAAACTGTAAATAATGTAAATAATTCATTATTTAATGAGATTGATTGTGTGACTTAATTTGTAGAAAAGTGAATATCCAAGGATAAAGCATTACACTGCTAATGGCAAAAAAAGAGAGCTGACTTTATAGGTAATTATGATGCCGTCAGAAGAGGCCTTGACCTGTGAATTTAGTCACAAGCATTTATTTTTTCTGACCGAAACCTGAAGCTCTATCGATAGGCTGTGAAAAACAAATTTTATCAATTGAATCACACCCGCTAATTGGTTGAATAAACCTATCACGTCATTTCTTTGGGAATCCCCCAGATGAAACAAAGTATCAGTTGAAAAGCTAATCATTTAGTAAGTTCAGTAATTGGAGTCTTTGCTGTGCCCAGTGGAAAGACGGATTATTAATGCATGGATCACCTGTGTTGGCTGTGTGGCGGGCCTACCCTTCTCGTCAATAACGGTCGTTGGCTTTATATTCATTAGTTCAATCAAGGTAGTAAAATAAAACTAAGTAATAATTAATAACCATTCATTCAAGACATTTAGTTGATAAATACCAACTGTTTATTTGTAGGCCAGGTGCTGTGCTAAGCGTGGGGGTAACGTGTTGAAAATCAATCACGGTTTCTCTTCTCTTGGAGTTGACATTCTTGTGGAGGATCCGGACTTCGATCACATATTCACGGGGGTCACTCACATGTTTGTAAAGTTGTACCCGTTGAGTGCCACGAAGGATAGTCACATGGGGCGGTGGAGCCTGTTCTTGGGGAAAGCTGGTGAAATAGCTTCTGTTCTGTGCCAGTTCCGGAAGTCTGTGGAATCGGTTATGCCGACAATGCCCGGTTTCCTTGGGTTCACGTCAGTTTCTGCAAGGATCGTCCTTTTTTGGCATGCTGAGTGTAGGGAATTTCTTTCATTAATCTTCTCCCCACCTTTATAAATCAACACGACAAATACTACATTCGGTAAATACTACATTTGGTGCAGAATTCTACATACTATAGGAGGGGTAAGAATAAGTAAGATGTGGCCGTTACCTTTGCAAAGCTCATAATCTCATGGGAGAAAGACAGCCTTGCACATAGGCTGACACATGCAGAATGTGAAACATGTTATGTCTTTTCAACTATTCTATGATTGCTTAGAAAAGTGTGTGGAACATAATATGCACTCAGCTAATAGTTTTTATTATTATTGGTGTTATTGTTGTCGCTGCACTAGACAGAGTAAGAATTCGTACCGGAAAGTTACCTCAGGTGCACGTTACAGGGAGATTTGTGCGACGGTCAGAATCTACCACTTCTCACCACAGTGGGCCCACCAACCCTGCCTTCTCTGTCCTTATTCATCCGTAATCCCTTACCTGGCCTGTCACAATAGTTTCCTTGCCGTTCTCCCTGTCTCTTCTTTTGCGTTCCTCCATTTTCATAACATAGAATTATCTTTAAAATGTAAGAGAAATCATGGGGCGCCTGGGTAGCTCAGTCGGTTAGGCATCTGACTTCGGCTCAGGTCATGGACCCGCGGTTAGTGAGTTCGAGCCCCGCGTCGGGCTCTGGGCTGACAGCTCAGGGCCTGGAGCCTGCTTTGGATTCTGTATCTCCTTGTGTCTCTCTGCCCTTCCACCATTTGTACGCTCTGTCTCTCTTTCTCTTTCTCTCTCAAAAATAAATAAACATTAAAAAAAATGTTTTTTAAATAAATAAAATGTAAGAGAAATCATTGATGCCTCCGTTAAAAATCACAAGTGGCTTCCTATTTCAATCCAAGTAAAAGCCAAAAAAGCCTTACCTTGGCATAAAATTCTCTGCAAATCTGTGTCTCCAATATTTCTTTGACCTCATCTTTTACTGCTCTCCTCTTCACTGTTCTTTCTCCAGTTGCAAAGACTCCATTGGTAGTCTTTTTGTTTTTAATGTTTATTCAGTTTTGAGAGACAGAGACAGAGCGTGAGCAGGGGAGGGGCACAGAGACAGGGAGACACAGAATCCAAAGCAGACTCCAGGCTCTGAGCTGTCAGCATAGAGCCCGACGCGGGGCTTGAACTCAAGAACCATGAGATCGTGACCTGAGGCAAAGTGGGATGCTCAACCAACTGAGTCACCCAGGCACCCCTCCACTGCTATTCCTTAAACACAGCACACGTGTTCTCATCTCAAGACCTCTGCCCTTGCTATCCCACACTCTCTGGAACACTCCTTTCCTAAATATCAGCATAGCCAACTCCCTTATTTCTCTTAGGTCTCTGTGATCTCTTAGGTCTCTTAGATCTCCTTACAAAGAGTCTTTCAATGATGATCCTATCTCAAATAGTACCCTAGTTTACCTGTCTTAAATTTTCAGCACTTATCACTACCTAAAAATAATGTAACTCAATGCATTTTTAAAAACTTTTCCCACTCGAGCCTGTCAACGCTATGACAAAAAACATCACTATCTCATGCATTGCTATATTCACAGCTATCCAACAGTGCCCGGTTATTGAATTTTCAATACATATTGGTTGAATTAATACTTTAATGAATTGTCTCAATTGTATAAACTCAAGCTTAAGGAATGGTATAATTCTACTCTAATCCCAAACCAAATTGATGTGTTGGTTCTATGTCACCCCTCCAAAAATGGGCAATAATCACTTCATCAGGCAGTCTGTTTTTATTGGTATAATTTTGGCTAGATTGTTGTTCCTTTCTGTAATTTCTTGGTTGTCGTATCACGTAATACTAGAAATACTAGATTGTACATTCCTGTGAGGAAGCAACTGTATCTTATTATTCTGTAATAATCTCCAGCCATCCTGTGTGTACAAAAAACAAGCTCATAAATGGAGTTTTCCAACATCCATTTATTTTATTTTTTTAAAGTTTATTTATGAATTGAGAGAGTGAGCGAGCAGGGGAGGGGCAGAGAGAGGAGAGAGAGAATCCCAAGCAGGCTCTGCGCTGTCAGCATAGAGCCCAACGTGGGTGTGATCCCGCCCATGAGATCATGACGTGAGCCAAAATCAAGAGTCAGACACTTAACCATCTGAGCCACCCAGGTGCCCCCAACATCCGTTTAAAGGAAGTCAATATGCTTTAGTCTCAAATTTGTATTTCTCAAATTATCTATACTGTTGGAACAGTTTTTTTCCTAATCTAATATGGATTAACACTTCTGTAAAATCCAATCAAGTGCATTAATATGAAAATCATATGGAAACACAAAGCAATGATCCAAGCCTCATTTTAAAATTATTATTCGACTTAAGAGACGTAACTTTGTTGCGAATGTTTTTGAACACTTCCTCTCAATTTCTGTACTCTTCACAGATTGGAATCGAACACTTGCTATACTAGCAGTGATATCCAGGTCTCATTTTGAGTTGAACTGCTTTAGATATTAATCTTTTTTTAAAGGATGCTATTTTTTTTAACTTTAGTTATTTTGAGAGAGAGGGGGAGATTTTTTTTTAACTTTAGTTATTTTGAGAGAGAGAGGGAGAGAGAGCGCGCGAGAGAGAGGGAGGGAGAGAGAGAGAGCATGAACAGGGGAGGGGCAGAGAAATAGGGAGAGAGAGAGAAATCTCAAGTTGGCTCCATGCCGCCAGCCCAGAGCCCGACATGGGGCTCAAACCCGCAAACCAGGAGTTCAGGACCTGACCGAAATCAAGAGTCAGACATTTAACCGACTGAGCCACCCAGGGGCCCCTAGATATTAATCTTTATCACAGCTATGCATGTAAGTATTTATATTCCAGCTTTTAAAAAAGTACAAATTACCTATCAGGGGTAAAGTAATTTAGTGAAGACATTCAGTTAGTCAGAAAATGGCCTCTGATTTTTAAATCAGGCTGGTTTGTTTGTACTGCATGAGTATTTTCTTTCTTCACCCCTATTACATAATATTGTTCAAAATAATGCTTCCAAACTGCAGGGCACTATGTTAAGCCCTGTGGGTGTCTGGGTGTTCACACAGGCATTCTTCGAAGCTTTTCATTCAATACTTACAACAACCTCGTGTGGTCAGGTCTATAATTATTTCCTGCTTTGGCCAGGAAGGATACTGAAACACAGGTGGATTGATCAGTTTACCCAAAGTTAAATAGAGAGGGTTTGGGGTTTTGAAAAGAACATCTTGCCTTTGGAGCCTAAACCAGTCTCAACTCTCATGGTGTGCTGTCTCCCACTAGAGAAACCACCCTACTTCCTGTCCTAGCTTCCTGACACGTAGTCTTTTTTTTTAATTTCTTTTAATGTTTTTATTTATTTTTGAGACAGAGAGAGACAGAGAGTGAGCAGGGGAGGGGCAGAGAGAGAGGGAGACACAGAATCCCAAGCAGGCTCCAGGCTCCAGGCTCCGAGCTGTCAGCACAGGGCCCGACGCGGGGCTCAAACTCACCGAGTGTGAGATCATGACCTGAGCTGAAGTCGGACGCTCAACCGACTGAGCCACCCAGGCGCCCCCCGACACGTAGTCTTGATTTTACCCCTACTGCTTGTTAGGAATATTTTGTCCCTTTCCTCTTACCTGTTCAACCTCCCTCTGTACACAGGATCCTTCCCATCAGCATTTCAATATGTAGAGGTGTTCTACAACTTTAAGAAGTTATTATTTGACCAATCATCTGTACCTGCCCACCCCTGAAATCCCGAAAGAGTTGCTCCCATTTTCTGTGATCACGCCTGCAATTTTCCCTTCACCCACTCAGATCGGGCTGCTTGCCCACCACTCCGCCAAAACTTGATTCGCCCAGGTCACCAATGAACTCCACAATTCAGAATTGAATGCATTCTTCAGTTGAAGGCATTCCCCTTCTCTTACTTTGGGTTTCGTGAAACCGTTCTCCTCTGATTTTCTCCTTACCTGGGTGACTTTTTTTCTCCTCTGTGTCCCTTCACTTCCCCTGACTCAGCCTGAAAGTCAGAAGTCCTATGGGATATGTCCTGAGCTCTCACCTTTTCTCTGTCTAAATGCTCTTCGTAGATCATCTTAAATTCTTCCCTGGCTTCAGCTGCAAACTAAAAGCCATTGGCTCGAAATTTATATCTGAATCCCTCATCTCTCCTCAGGTCTTCAAATTTGAATATTTTTATCGTACTAATCAATTTTTAAAACTTTTCTGCATATTATGACCTTTTGACATCTTAAAAATCTTGTCGGCTGAGTAGAGATGGCCCCTCCTGGGCTCGCCAATTCTTAGAGGTAGCAGAGGCGAGGCACAAAACCAACCTATCCTGAGGCTGTGGCCCCACCCACCTCCTTACCTACCTCTCATACATCAGCCAAATCTATGCTGTTTATTGTGCCCCCCGCCTTGCCTTTTCCATGGAAATCTCAGTAAAGGCTCTGGCCTCGACTCTCCCCAGGCTCCTGGCTCCTGCCACCTGATCAAAATCTGGTGTTTCCTCTATGGCCCTAAGTGGCATGCAGTGACCCCTTCTCTGGGGCGATGTGAAAATTGAAGCATGTTATTCCATTACCCACAATTAAGAAACTTTAATCTTTGCTTAGCTTCTTTTCCCCATCTGTCGCTCACCGTTCAGTCCATCTCCAGCAGGTCAGTTTCCAAACCATCTTAAATACGTTTGCTTCTCTGTCATTTCTGTGAATTTCACAGCACAGTCTGGGCCACGGTCATTGGTGTAGTGGTCTCTTAACTGGTTTTCCTGTTTCCACACTTACTCCTATCATTCCAACCTATCTTGCACCCAATAGTCACATAATCTATTTATTTCAAATAAGGATCATATTTTATCTGGGTTTCCCTGGGACAGATGCAGTTTTCATCTATTATCTCCGATAATGGTGAATAGTTCTCCTTCCTTTCCATGAAGTGAGACAGTCTATTTGTCTTCACCGTACAATATTCCTTAAAGTTATATATTGAGCTATGACACAGTTATCGGTTCCAGAATTTTTTCCCTTGTGTTAAAAAAATTTAAAAAAAAATACAGAGAAAACATATTAAACAAGCTTTCAGACATTGGGAAGCAGGCAGTTAAAGAGAATAATCACTGAGAAAAGGAAAACCAATGAGGTGAGTCCTATGATCACCCAGGATTTCTCCCTGGAGGCACTTTCAGGGCCATGGGTATCTTGTCATTGGTGTCATATTGAGTTTAGGATGCAGAGTTCAGAAAGGTTCAACAACTGGAATTTGTGGGGAAGAGTAATAAATGAGAGCTATGTACAAAAAGGGGTTCTGAAATCTACATAGACATTTCCATGAATCTTCAACTGAATTTTTGTTTTTTTATTTTTTTCATGCTTATTATTTATTTCTGAGAGAGCACGCAAGCAAAAGAGAGAGAGTGCATGCAAGCAGGGAGCGGCAGAGAGAGTGAGGGAAACACAGAATCCGAAGTAGGCTCCAGGCTGTGAGCTGTCAGCACAGAGCCCAATGTGGGGCTCAAACTCAAGGACTGCGCTATCATGACCTGAGCCGAAGTCGAACACTTCACCGACTGAGCCACCCAGGTGCCCCTTCAAGTGAATATTTAAAGCCAAACTTTTTTTTTTTTTAATGTTTATTTATGGTTGACAGAGACAGAGAGACAGAGCATGAGTGGGGGAAGGGCAGAGAGAGAGGGAGACGTAGAATCTGAAACAGGCTCCAGGCTCTGAGCTGTCAGCACAGAGCCCGATGCGGGTGGGGCTCGAACTCACAGACCGCAAGATCATGACTGAGCCACCCAGGCACCCCATAAAGCCAAACATTTATAGAGAATTCCCATGAGGCCAGACAGAAGAGAACTGCCAGGAAGCCGTATGCTGAACAATTCCCAGAACTCACGCAGGTCTAAGATTTACAGCACCTAGGGCATTCAGTAAAGACAGAAAGAATGGTTTGGCCTCTGGAGTAGACCTAAAATAGCCTCGCAGTAAAAGATACTTTTGACCCACTATAACAACACTTAAAATAAGCCTGAAAAATATTAGGCTCTTGGAGAAGTACTTTAAAAAAAACCAACTTTTTGTGAAGGAATAAAGTAGAATCCAGACAGCCCATAATATAACATTACAGGGTCCAGCAACCAATCAAAATTTAGTGAATACGTAATGAAGCAGGAACATGTAACATAAAACCAAGAGAAAAACCACACAAAAGAAACAGACACAGAAATAACAGAAATTATGAAATGAATAGACAAAGACTTTAACTTATAAATGTGATCAAGGATTTTAAGGCAATATTGAACATACTAAGGAAATACTTACAAATATAAAAAAACAATCAAATGGAATGGTGAGAGATGAAAAATAAACTAAATAAAAAAAAAAAAGACTGGATGGGCCTACAAGCGGATTCAAAACTGCTGAATGAAAGATCAGGAAACTTGAATGTACAGCAAAAGAAACTGTCCCAACTAAAGTAAAGAGGGGGAAAAAAAACAGCTAAAAAACAGGAATGTCTTAGAAACTATGTTTTCTGAGGAGCCTCAGGAAACATGATGACTAAATGCAAGATCTTGTTGAAATGGGATCCTGGAACAGAAAAAAGACACTAGGTATAAAAACTAAGAACATGTGAATAATGTATGGACTTTAGGAGAAAGACATCTTTATTGTTACCTTGTGGCAAATGTAGCCTAAGACGTTAACGGTACAAGAAGTGAATGATATCAGCAAGGTATTGGTACAGGAATTTCTCTCCCCTGTCCCTTGCAGAAACCTCAGTCTGAGCAGCTATCGATGCATAAAAGTACTGTTACAAAAGCTAAGGGTTTCAGGTAATCCCCTGAATCCCCCAGGGTGAGGGATTACAGCCCCGGGGTGAAGCACAGAAAAAAAAAGATACCTTGAGGAGGGTAAGAAAGATACATTCACATTACCCCTGTCCCCTTCCCCCAAGCCTGGGCAGCGCAGCATGGAGACACCTTCCCCTTGGGAGAAAGCAAGTGAAGTGAGCACAGGACCTACTGAAGAATCCAGGGCAGCCCCTCCCTGGAACCAGGCCGTTCCCATAGCCCTAGGTAGCGCCCATAAGGCACTTGACCTTCCCCTCGCACCGGTTGGCTCCTCTGGCTCCATAATCTCCCGCGGTGGGAGGCTCTCACCCTTGGGCAGGCACCCAAGGCCATTGGCCGCTCCTGGGGTGCTCACCAGCTGCCAAGAACCCAGGCTCCAGGTGGGTCTGTGAACTCAGTGAGCCCAAGAGCCCAGCCTGCCGCAGCCCCAAGCCGGATGCGGTGGCCTCAGGCTCCCTGCCTGTCCCAGAGCCAGACCAGCCCTGCAATCCCAAACTCCAGGTGGGCTCCCGTGAAGCCGGGCACAGGCCCGCCCCAGCACCAGCTGCCCCTCAAGGCCTCAGGGATCAGATGGGCTTCTGAGTTTTTAGGGTTCAGGCAAGCCCCCGCAGACCCAGCCTCCAGGACCTACACTTCTTGATTTCAAACTTGCATTACACGGATACAGGAATCAAAACTGCATGATACTGGCATGGAAACACAAACTAATGGAACAGAATGGAAAGCCTAGAAATAAGCCCAAAGCATATATGGTCACCTAGTATTTGGCAAGGAAACCAAGAGTACTCAGTGGATAAAGGATGCTCCCATCGATAAGTGATGCTGGGCAAATTGGATATTCACATGCAAAAGAATGGAATTAGTCCCCAGTCTTGTACCACTCACCAAAATCAACTCAAAATTAAAAACTTAAAAATAAGACCAGAATCTATAGATCTCGTAAAGGAAATAGGGGAAGAACTTCCAAGACATTGGTCTTGGCAGTGGTTGTCCGGATAGGACACCAAAAGTACAAGCAACAAAAGCAAAATAAATGGGACGGCATCTATGTAAAACAGCTCTGCATAGCAACAGAAGCAATGAAATGAAAAGATAACCTGTAGAATGGTAGAATATATAAGGAAGTCATAAAAGTCAATAGAAAATAAAACCCCAAATAATTCATTTAGAAAATGGGCAGGGGAAATTTTTCCAAGGAAGACCTACAAATGGTTAACAGATACATGAAAAGATGCTACGTAAAACATGCTCAACTTCACTGATCGTTGGAAAATGCAAATCAGAATCATGATGAGATCTCACCTCACACTTGTTAGAATGGCTGCTATCAAAAAGTTGAGGTAATGGGGTACCTGGCTGGCTCAGTCAGTTGAGCCTCTGACTCTGGATTTTGGCTCAGATCATGATCTCTCAGTTTGTGAGTTTGAGCCCTGTGTCTGGCTCTGTGCTCGCAGCATGGAGCCTGCCTGGGATTCTCTCTCCCTCTGACCCTCCCCTGCTCATGCGCTCTCTCACTCGCTCGCTCTCTCTCTCAAAACAAAACAAGACAAAAAGATGAGAGGAGGAATGCTGGCGAGGGTATGGAAAGCAGGGAACCCTTGTACATTGTTAATGGGAACGGAAATTGGTGAAGCCACTATGGAAAAACAGTATGGATGTTCCTCAAAGAATTAGAAATACCATATGATGCAGCAATCTCACTATGGGGTATATATCTGAAGGAGATGCACTACCTTGAAGAGATACCTGCACCTTCATGTTCTTTGCAGCATTACAATAATAATAATAATACAATAATAATAATAATTTACAATAGCCAAGACATGTAAACAATTTATGTGTCCGTTAGATGAATGGATAAAGAATATATATATGTATATATGTATATATGTATATACACACATACATACACACACGAAAATAATTCAGACAGAGAAAGACAAATACTGTGTGTTCTCACTTGTATGCAGAATCTAAAATAACTGAAACTTAGTAATCAAATAGAATGGTGGTTAGCAGGGGCTGAGCAGTGGAGGAAATGGGGACATGTTGGTTAAATGGTGTAAACTTGCATATTTGTAAGATAAAGAATTTCTTAGAGGGGCGCCTGGGTGGCTCAGTCGGTTACGTGTCCAACTTCGGCTCAGGTCATGATCTCGCGGTCCGTGGGTTCGAGCCCCGCGTCGGGCTCTGTGCTGACAGCTCAGAGCCTGGAGCCTGTTTCAGATTCTGTGTCTCCCTCTCTCTCTGACCCTCCCCTGTTCGTGCTGTGTCTCTCTCTGTCTCAAAAATAAATAAACGTTAAAAAATTAAAAAAAAAAAAAAGAATTTCTTAGGATCTATTGTCCATCATGGTGACTATAGGTAACAGTACTGTATTATGTAATTGAAAGTTGCTATGAGAGGGGCGCCTGGATGGCTCAGTCAGTGAAGCATCCGACTTTGGCTCAGGTCATGATCTTGCGATCCGTGAGTTCGAGCCCCGCGTCGGGCTCTGTGCTGACAGCTCGGAGCCTGGAGCCTGTTTCAGATTCTGTGTCTCCCTCTCTCTCTGACCCTCCGCTGTTCATGCTCTGTCTCTCTCTGTCTCAAAAATAAATAAATGTTAAAAAAATTAAAAAAAAAAAAAAAGAAAGTTGCTATGAGAGTAGGCCTTAGATGGTATCAGCACCCCCCCCCAAAAAAAGTGGTAATTAACTAAGCTTATTGTGGTAATTAATTTGCAATATACACAGGAATCAAATCATCACATTGTATACCTTAAACTTACATATGTTATATGCCAATTATTTCTCAATAAAGCTGGTAAAAATGTGTAAGAACAGTAGGAGAAATTTGTTGTGGGGTATTTCACAACTTTCTGTACTCACAACTTTTTTGTAAATATCGGTGTGTTCTAAAATGTAAGAGTTTGTTAAAGAACCAAAGTAATTTGCCATATAGGTTAAAGGAAAAGTCATGTAATAATCTCAATATGTCAGGAAAATCATTCATCAAAATTGAACATGCATTCATGATAAAAAATCTAAGCAAAGTAGAAATATAAAGGGACCTCGTTATCTGAGATTAAGTGCATGCACAATAAAACCTACAGCTGACAATATTTAATGGTGAAAATTTAACAACCTTCCTCATGAGATCAATAAAAAGGAAAACCACCTCCACCGTTTTATTTAGCATTCTGTTGAAGATCCTAGCAATTTTAATATGCAAGTCAAAGAAAGAAAAACATACATAATGAAATAAAAAACAAAACTGCCTTTATCTGTAGAGGACGTGAATGTTTATGTAGAAAATTTTCAGGTTATCTCTTAAAAGCCTATGAAAACTGATGATTTCATTTAGCAGGCATTTACTAGAAAGTCTATATACAAATTTTTATGGTATCTTTTTGCAGTATCAGAACAAACCATTAGATAATGAAAGAAAAATGCATTAATAATAATATGACAAATATAAAATGATTAGGGATAAATTTAACCAATTATGTGTAAGACCTATACTCTGAAAAGTACAAAATAGTGCTGACAGAAAAATTTTAAAGATATACAAATAAAAAAGTCTACCATGTGCATGGATTAGAAGACTTCAGTACACTTAAGAGGTCATTTCTTCCCCAATTTTTCCGCGTATTCAGTGAAATCTCTGTCCTAATTCCATCAGGTTTCCTGGTAGAAATAGTCAAACTGATTCCAAAATTAATATGGAAATGAAAAAGACGTAGGATATATTAAAAAAAATTGGAAAACAAGACACATTTAGAAGACTACTTCAGTTCTTACTATGAAGCTATAGTAATTGTGGTAGAATGATACTGACATAAGGGTTTAACACATGGATAAATGGAGCAGTAATAGACCTATACTTTATCAGTCATTTGATCCTGGCAAATGTTCCAGAACTCTTCAATGGAAAAAGAAAATTGTTAACAAATGGTTCTATAACAACTCAATGTCCATTTTCAAAAATGTGGGCCTCGGCTCCCAGTTACAATATATAAGAACTAAGTTGAGATAGGTTCTAAACCTAAATATAGAACCTTACCCTATAAAGCTCCTAGAAGAAAACTTTAGAGAATATTTTGGAAACTTAATTGCAGGCAGAATTGTCTTGTTCAAGACACAATAATATGATAAATTAGACTTCATTAAAATTAAAGTATTCAGCTCTTCAAAAGACAAGACAAATGAATAGGCAACATACAGCAACGATGATTATATATGGCAGCACGAATTATCTGAAAAAGACCTGCTGTGTAGGCTATGCTGAAACACAACTCACAACAAAAATGACAAGCCAGTTAAGATGGACAAAATATTTAAACTGATACATCCCCAAAAGGTAAATGGCCAATGACCACATGAAAATATGCTCAACGTCGTTAGTCATCGAGCAAATGAAAATTAAAACCATAATGAATTAACACTACACACCAACAAGAATGGTAAAGATGAAGACGTTATTCATTTCCAAGTGCGACAAGGCCATAAAGCACCCGAAACTCAAGTATCTTGCTGGTGGTAGTGTAACGTGACTATGACCACTTTGGAAAGCACTTTGGCTTTCTTATGGAGTTAAATACGCATTTGCCTTATGATCTAGCCATCCTACTCCCAGACCGGATGAAGACCCATATCCATTCAAAGACCTGTATGTTCATGATGATGGTAGTTTTATTCCTATTGGCCTCCAGCCGGAAGCAATGCAAATGTAGAATAAACAGGAGAAATGTATAAATGAACTGTGAGGGAGTCATATGATGGGACACATTCAGTAATGAAAGAACAAAAACTAATGACACACAGTACCATAGATGAATCTCAAAAAAATGGTTTGGGAGTGAAAGAGAACAGAACACCAACTGAGTCCCTTTAAGTAAAGTCTAGAACTTGCAAAACTAACCCATGGTGACAGAAAGCCTGGTAAAGGTAGCCCGGAGTGAGGTTTGGGGTGTTGCTAAAGTATGCCAGCTGATTTCTGCTGCAGATCTTACCCTAAAGCATTTACTTCCGCCGTGCATGCCAGGCACGCTCCGTCACTGTTTTCCTCAGCTAACTCCTACTCATTCCTCCTTTCAAACACATTATCTCATTGAAATCTTCCCTGATACCCCTTCCCCCTCTGCCCAGTATAAATTCGGTCCTCTTGTTTATCTTTCTCTAAACCTGTAAAATTTCAGTTCTGCTTTTTGCCACATTTGACTATGCGTTTATTGCATTTATCTTTAATGCATAGTTCAGTTTCTGGCAGCTTTTCCCCCATGTTTTTATATTACGAATGAATTAATGAGTAAATAACAATCCTCAGTGCTTAACAACTCGATGAGAATGCATGCAAAATTTTTGGTGTATGTCCGTTTTTATGGTGAAATGATTCATAGCTTTTGTCCCATATTTAGCAGAGTGCAAAGACCCAGAACCGATAACAGATAACAATGGCTTTGGAAGTTATCAGACTTCCTTTTCTCTCTGGTTGTTGTTATTTTTTAATATGCTGTGCAGTATAATAAGAAATATATTTGGTCTTTGTCCTGCTTAATGGAATGAAGCTCCTCAAACCTTTGGGATTTCCAGAGTGATAGTTGTGTCTTTTGTCACTCATAGGAGTCCCTTTGAAGCTTATGCTAATTAGGTGATTTAGGATGGTGTCCTCAAATAGCCTCAAGAGGGGCCTGGTTATCAGAAGGACCAGTTCATTAGAGGGGTGGAACTTTCTGCCTCACTCTGGGAAGGGAAGGTGACAGGCTACAGATTAAGCTCTTCAAAAACTCTTTAAACAAGATTTGAGGAGCTTTTATGTTGGTGAGTGCATCCACTTGTCCAAAGGGTGGTGCATCCCAGTTCCTTGGGGACAAAATCTCCTGGGCTCCTGAGACTTCTGGACCTTCATCTAGCTGTCCATGTGTATCCTTTATAATAAACTGACAAGCCTTATTAAATGTTTCTCCGCATTTTGTTAGCCGCTCTGGCAAATGAATCAAACCTGAGACGGTAACGAGGTGGATTTGAGATTGGTTTCTGAAAGGGGGGCGGGGTGAAATCTAGGATATGACACTAACTCTAGGTAACAGTGTCAGAACTGAGTTGAACTATAAGATACCTAGCTGGTGTCACAGAATCGCTTGGTGGTGTTGGAAAAAAACACAGGATCCTCCAACAAATACTAGGGATCCGTTGCAGCATGCTGGGGCTGAAGATAAAATAATGAACGAAAAGGAACCCCTACCCTCACAGAGCCCATGTTTAGCGCTATATACTTAAAATCTACGCCCCCCCCCCATCATTATAGTATATTTGGAAAACAAAACGAGGTACCTTTGTTCATCTCCACCATTTTCTTTCCCCCCACACAAACCATATTTTTTTCTTTTTTTTAAATTTTGTTTTAAGGTTTATTTATTTGAGAGAGAGACAGAGAGTACAACGGGGGAAGGGGCAGAGAGGGAAAGAGACAGAATCCCAAGCAGGCACTGCACTGTCAGCAGAGAGCCTGATGTGGGGCTTGAACTCACGAACCATGAGATCGTGCATGACCTGAGCCGAAATCCAGATGAAGAGTTGGAAGTTCAATGGACCGAGCCACCCAGGTGCCCCGATATACTTTTTCTTTTAATTGCTATCAGATTTGCTTTGTTTTTTGTATTAGAAAAATAGGAATTTACCAATTGATGATTTGGGGGGAAAATTTTTTTTAAGTTTAATTATTTATTTTGAGAGAGAGAGAGAGCAGGGGAGGGGCAGAGACAGAGGGAGACAGAATACCAAGCAGGCTCCGTAGCATCAGCACAGGGTCCAGCACGGGGCTTGAAACCACAAACAGTGAGATCATGACCTGAGCCGAAACCAAGACTAGGTGTTCAACTGACTGAGCCACCCAGGCGCCCCAAGGGGGAAAATTTCTTTTAGCTGAGGAATCAAAATGTGTGGAGCACATTGAAGGAAAAAAAGCAAACAAACCCTGAATCCTTCCCTGATGGTTGGATATGAAATACTACTGGAAATATTATTCTGAGATAGGAGCAAAATGTGTTTAAGACTGTGTACTTCACATTAAGATAGTGCAGATGACTTGGAGGCATTTTATAAGGGAAAAATAATTATTAAGGAAATGACATTTGGCTTTGGAGAAATATTAAATGAAGCTGAAATTCATTTCTGTGCCAACTACATTGTTTTATTTGCAGGCAATTACATGATTTTAAATGTTATTAGACAAATAAGAATTTCCTTTCAAGTCCTACAAAACCAAGGAAACCAAGTAGCTGCTCATCATGTTTTTCAAAGACTTAATAGGGATTCATGAGAGAAAATTAATAATATGAAGATAAAATTTAGGCCCCTCAATTTTTTCAGAGATTATAAATCCTTAATTTTATTATATTAATTAAGAATATGTTATTTTAACTAATGCAATAGTATGTGTTGCTAACAATAAAATGGGGTCCCGTGTCACGATTTTCACGTGCAAAGGATATTTAGTGGAGAATTACACAACTCTAGATATATTCATCAGTTGAAGAAACAAAAGCCGTTCTTCATATTTCCTTTTTTTTTTTTTTAACATTTATTTATTTTGAGAGAGACAGCATGAGAGTGCGAGTCGGAGAGGGGCAGAGAGAGAGAGAGGGAGAGGGAGAGAATCCATAGCAGGCCCTGAGCCTGATGCAGGGCTCAAACTCAGGAACCATGAGATCATGACCCGAGTGGAAATGAAGAGTTGAACACTTAACCAGCTGAGCCACTCAGGCACCCCCGTATTTCTTTATAAAATTTTAAATTATTTTTAAACCTTTTGATTTGAGTACAGTTGACACACATTGTTCCAAGCATACGACATGGTGATTTGACAAGTCGACGCATTATGCTGACTTCGCCACAAGTGTAGTTACTATGTGTCCGGATACGTTGGCTATTACCGGAATCATTAACTACATTCTCTATGCCGTGCCTTTTATTTCTGCGACTCACTCATTTCACAATTGGAAACCTGTATCACTCACCGCCCTTCCCCCATTTTGCCCAGTCCTCTGCCTCTCTCCCCTCTGACAACCATCACTTTGTTCCCTGTTCATAGGTCTGATTCTGCATTTTGTGTATATATTCATTTGTGGGGTTTTTTTTATTAAGGTTTTACTTAGGAGTGAAATCATATGGTAGTGGTCTTTCTCAGTTTGACTTAATTCACTTGGCATAATGCCCTCTAGGTCCATCCACGGTGTCTCAAATGGCAGGATCTCATCCTCTTATGGATATACCACTTCTTCCTTCTCCATTCATCTACTGATGGGCCCTTAGGTTGCTTCCGTGTCTTGGCTATTGTAAATAGTGCTGCAGTAAATATAGTGGTACAGATATTTTTTTTTGAATTATTGTTGCTTTCTTTGGGTACATACCCAGTAGTGGAATTATTGGATCGTATGGTATTTCTATTTTCAGTTTTTTTGAGGAGCCTCTATACTGTTTTCCACAGTAGCCCCCAAATTCCACAGTGAGCCCCCCCCCCCAATTTTTGATAATGGTTAAGCAATAGAATTGTGTACATCCATCTGTTTTTACCCACCACTTCTCTCCCTCTTTTCCGAGGAACCATCATCTCAGACCTAGATCATCGCAGTAAATCATCTGCTAAATGCTATCCCTGCTTCTTCCCCTTCTACCCTTCACAAATTGTTGCCAACGCTGTCACTCAAATAATTTTTTAAAATATACATCAGAAAACGTCTTTTGTCGGTTGAAAATTTTCAGTGTCTTCTCACTTCACTTAAAAAGCAAAACAATCAAATGAAAAAAAAAAAAAGAACATTACTGCAACCAAAGAACCAGAGAACTCACAGTGTTTACCTCTCTGAATTAATTTTGTACTACTTTCCTGCTGGTTTGACCACACTGGTCTCTTTTTGTTTGGGTTTTTTTTTTCTTTTTAAGCATGATTCCACCTCAGAGCCTTTGCACTTGCTGTTTACTCTGCCTAGAATAGTTTTCTTCCGGCTAGCCTCAGGATCTGTTTACATGCCAAATTCTCATCTTTATTCAAATGCCACATTCTCTTTTTTTAAACATTCTTTTTTTTTTTTTAATGTTTTTAAAGAGTGAGAGCGAGCAAGGGAAGGGCAGAGAGAAGGAAGAGAGAGAGAATCCCAAGCAAGCTATGCACTGTCAGCACAGAGCCCTGTGCGGGGCTTGAACTCCTAAACTGTGAGATCATGACTTGAGTGGAAACCAAGAGTCTGACACTTAACCGATTGAGCCGCCCAGGCACCCTCAAATGCCACCTTTTCTTTGAGGCCTTCCCTGCTGGCCACTCTACTAAAAAACCCTCCCTCACCACCCCACCCCCCCATTCGCCATCTTCTTCACTTACTTTATTGTCTTCTAGATCATTTATCTCATCTAACACACTATACGTTGTGTTTATTTCTTTTCTGTCTGCCCTAATACAACATAACCTCCAGGAGTATGCAGGCTCCATGCTTTTCGCACCTAGATTAAGTGACTGATGTTTATAGGCACATTTCTGTTGACTGACAAAATCTCTCTTGCACTCTTCAGTTATAGTATTCTGAGAGCTCATAATATTACACTTGATCGTCTTGTGGATGGAGCCATTGCATTCTGCATGACGTTAAGTGTATGAATCAGCAGTGTGCTGGCACGTGCTTTTGGCACCTAGTTTTCTGATGGGTAAACACCCCGACTGTATCATTTGCTGAATTCCGTGATGAAAATACTTCCACCATGAACATGTGGTTGGGATGAAATGCACACAGTTGCTTCAGCTGAGCTGCTATGATCCATCAGTGGCACGTATTGGATTAGCACATTTAAGTACCCAATTACCAGAGGAGACAGGCGTTATTATTTTGGCCAATTTTCACAGGGGGAGACTACTACACAGAGAGTTTGAGCATGCCCCTAAGGTCACATAGCGGAAGCGATTTTAATTGGACACGTCTGAAGATGGACTCCGGAGCCTGTGGTCAGAGAAATGCAGCTACACGGCAGGCTTTAGATAAATGACCTGAAATTTAAATAAGGAAAATTCTAACCAGCTGTAGTGTGTGTATTCTTTAAGTGTCAGCCAAGAAGCTACATGTTTTTCAAAAATTTTGAAGCGTTAAAAGGTATGTCTGTCGGTTTTCCGAAGAGAGGGCCAAGTTTGTGCACTTTGGTTGGGCTTTTCTTCAGACCCCTGAAAATCACTGTTCAGTTGAGACCAACCACAGTTGGTTGGCCAGACACAATCAGTATCCTCAGTACCAATTTGAATTACATCTATAGGGACTGCAGGAAGAAGAAAACATTGTTGTGTTTTTTAAGTTTTCTCTTATCTCATTTTAGTGGGATTCCTTGCTGCAATCTTGCTGAAATGGAAATAGGAAAATCTCGACCCTGTCCTTATTTTCATAAAGATAAGATACCTTCGTGGGGTGCATTTCTTTTTTCGGTGGTTCAATAATCCTGACTTATAATGTGATAATTCTGTTAGGTCTCACATAGTTTTTACATTGTGTAGTCATTACGGTCAGCCACGAAATCAATAACTCTCATTAGAAAACAGTCTTTCTCTTATTATCATTAATTTAACCTGATTGGAAGTCCTTATTAAGAATTCATCTAGTAAAACCACGACAGTTATATGGATTAGATAAACTTGCTCTACTGCCTTGGAGAGCTGAAAATAGATTTTATCATGTAAGATTAATTAAAAGAAAATTTTAATGCGGTATGACCTTTATTCTTGTATCAGGAAACATTGAATAGCAGTGCCTATTTACTATGCATATTATGTGTACAGAGAATGTACTTATAATAGCTGGGCACCAAATTGGTTAAATCTAAACAAATCAAACAGCCTTGAATGATTTAGCCAATGTCTATTGCATTACTTGAGATATTGACCTTTGGAGATTAAAAGCAAGCACTTTGAGGAAGAATCAGAGTCACCAAATTTTATTTTCAGAGGAGTAAGTACTTCCGGACACCATCTGGTCGACCCCATGGCATTTAAAGTGAAACAGTGTTGGGAATATTGAAATCAATGATTGAAATGGCACAGGAGAACATGGAATTTTAACTAGTATAACTTGAAGACATGGTATAATTTTGACCATAGTCTATTTCTGTTATAAAAATTCACAAGTTGTAACTTTTCTTACACACATTTGGTCTAGAGAACCAGCTGCAACAGAAACTCTTGAATGTACTTCTGAAAATAGATTTCCTGCTCCACCTCAGATCTACTGAATCAATCTACACAGGCAAGGTCCTCCAAACTTGGGATTCAAACATTTGATGATGCTACTATTCAAAACAATTGAGTAAGCCATTTCTTTCACATGATAAGCTAGTCTTATTAAGTTTCAAATAGGATGTGTGTGTGTGTGTGTGTGTGTGTGTGTGTGTATAATTTCTTTCTTGGAATATAAATGGAATTAGGACAACATTTTAATAATGAAGGAGTTCTTTTAAGAAAAGAAAAATACTGCAGAAGAGACATTGAGTTACAAACATTGGACATGATAGGTCAATGTTAAACAAAAAATCGACTGGAGCATGGAAAAGTCATTCTTGCTTAAAAATTATCTTAAGGGGGCACCTGGGTGGCTCAGTTGGTTGAGCGACCGACTCTTGATTTCAGCTCAGGTCATGATTGTCACGGTTGTGAGATCGAGCCCTGCGTCAGGCTCCACAACCAGTGTGGATTAAGATCCTCTCTCTCCCTCTGCGTGCACTCTCCCTCTCTCTCTCTCACTGAAAAAAAAGAAAAACCTATTTTTTAAAGCATGAGATGGGACTGTCATTCCAAATTGCAAATTCAAGTCCACACAAATCTAGAGATCTGAACTATAATCCAAATTGTCAGTAACTCTAATGCCTTTGATGCATATTTTAGTGAACTTTGACCAGTAACAGATCATCTTTGTGAAAAAAAAAATGTTCAGTGAGAATACTAGAGCTCGTGTCTTTTGGCAAATTTTGTTTCTTTATGTTTTGCTTACATTCTACAACCAGGAAAAAGATATATCAATCTTCTTCCTTGGCCAAAGGCATTTAGGAGCCACGCTAATCTAGAAAATTAATAATATAAAAAGCAACAAAGGTCCAGTGGTGACATGGTATTTAAAATTTTTGATAGAATTTGTCAGGATTGTGAACAAAAGGCTTATGGAGAGCTTTAGGGGGAAAACCAAATGATAGACTCAGTACGATCTGAGCATTCATGTCACTCGACATTCTGAAAACAATCTGCAATGTGGTATGAGCCCCTGATTTGACTTTTAATGTGGATAAGAGACAGAAATGAATTATCATTCATGCAAATCATTAAAACAAACTTCACCCATGCATTTTTCAATCGGAATTTGTTGTAAAATTCTCATTATTGGACAAAAATTTGACATATGAGAATGATGATGTTTGCTATAAGTTGGCACATTTCCCAGGCTACAAACTAGAGAACCTGTCTACTAAAAACTATGTCCTTCTACCCTCATCAAAGAGTGAACTAATCTTAATGCTTCATAATAAGCAAGAGTCAGGATGATTTGAATTTGAATCACAGCTCTGTTTTGAGATCATTTTATAAGGCTGAAACAAGATGTTTGGATTTTCTGTGCCTCAGTTTCTCTAATTACAAAAGAGAATCAAATTCTGTATTATTCACCATCCTTACGTAGAAGCTATAAGGGGATTAGCAAAGAAGGAATTGATATTCCCTTGAAATATTGGACATGTGATAGCAATACTTGATAAACCAGTATTTTGTGAATACGGGCAAAGTCATTTCTTTGCCTTTCTGGTACAGTAAGCATAAGTCTCGAATAAAGTCAAGGATAAAAAGTAATATTTGGATGGAAAATATTAAAAATTCAAAATATTTTATGTCTATATAAATTTAACCAGAATGAGGGAGAGAGGCAAACCGTAAGAGACTCAAATACTGAGAACAAACTGAGGGTTGATGGGGCGTGGGGGGAGAGGGGAAAGTGGGTGATGGGCATGGAGGAAGGCACCTGTGGGGATGAGCACTGGGTGTTGTATGGAAACCAATTTGACCATAAGTTATATTAAAAACATAAATACATAAATTTAACTAGAATGTGTATGCATTGAATTGCTTTAATTAGGAATTCCCTTAGGTCAAAAGGGGAATCATTTTTGCGACTGAGTGTGTGAAGAGTACTCTTGCCCTTCTACATTCTTGCTCATTGAATTATGTATGTATTCTTGGCATTCAAAGACTCCACACAATATTGTCACTCTGTTTTACACATACTTTTAGCATTAGTATATTTGAGGACCTTTCTACTGTGATTCCTCAGAACATTTCAGAATTATGAAAGATGGTATATCTACTTGCTGGATATTTATATTTGCTGACAATAAGAATTGGTCTACTTAAATTTTAAGGAGCTAGAAAATCTCAAACGAAATGTAAAATCAATAGCCTGTGCATTTTTTATTGAACGTACTAGCTAAGCCAAGTATTAGAGATGAAAACTCGGAGATCAAAACAGGCACAGAATATGGTGATTTCTCTTTTGGTATTGGATATCCTTTCCTAAGTGGAAGTGATGTGTTCCAGCCAAGTTTTTTTGTAAAACGAACTTATGTTAAGTGAATCTCCCTTTCCAATGGACTTCGAATAGGAAATTAAGAATTTATTCTGCTGGTTATAAAACAAACTTTTATTGACACTTAGATATATTAAAATGATCCTAAGCAATGCAGATTTTTTAAAGTTGCATTTGGATGCAAAATTATTACTTTTTGATAATTAGTCAGTGGCTGTGTTGTATATATGTATATAATGCGTGCATTTCTAGGCATTAAGGAGAGGCAACATGAATTTTAATATCTTCCTTCATAATATTTACCCTCGAATTGAGTTTACAATTATACACACTGTGCAGGACAATGATAATACTCTACATTCAGAATGAATCAGGAAAAGAAAAAAATACTAACATTAAAAATAAAATATAATAAGGTGCTAATGTTTCTGGTAATGAGGGAATCTATCTCACTGAGTGCTCCATTGCTATAGAATGGCTTGCTAATTGACTTCCAGTGTGAATGTTATTAGGTTATTGTATAACCTATTGAACAGGGTCCCCATACTCTGCACAAGTAATGGCCTCGACTCTAACATGTTGTTGCAAGCTCCTCCTCAGCCCCGGGTCACCTTAACCATGTTAATATTGCAACATTGACAATTCTTTCTGCTTTCTTCGTATCACTTGAACCTATTGATCTCTTTTAAGCTGTCTCCTGAGATCATCCATGAGTTTCAGTTGGCTTGGAAGGGAGACAATTGAGGCATTCAAGTGAAATCCTAAAATTCTCCCTCCTTGCTGAGGAAGGGCTGTTTCAGAAAATATGTGCTGGGACTAGTAAATTGCCTGTCTAGGCAACTGTCTGCTAATCATTAGGATATTTATAGATGGTGCCTGTGTTGACTGCTCTTTTCTGGAAGTAACGGCTTGTTAAATAACTTAGGGTGGTATCATCATTAGGACGTGTCAGCAAAATGGTGTTTTTGAACTTGACAGAAGATGATCATAATGCCAAGGTTAGCACAATATTGAGTATTTGCTAGCTTCAACAGGTCTGGCGTGAAATCATACGTGCATTTATTAGTTAATGCTGCTTTCAGGGAAGTTAGTAAAGTTATATATTAGCCAGTGGTTAATGCAGTCTCTTAAGTATTGTAAATGATGTTAACAGTGTTCAGCTGGACATATGCCTTTGAGTAATTCTAACATTTAGTAGCGACACTCCTGAAGGTAGGATCGGAGACTGTTTAATGTCCGTAAGTTTGGAATGTAATTTTTTGAATCCTCATTGACCAAAGTGCATGTGTATGGAATATGTGTTTGCAATTATTTCAATACTTCTCAGTGTAAATTATGGGCATAATATAAAGTGTCAAAGCGCACTAACGTGTCAACGGTGGAAAAGTCCCATGAAGCACACTTTCTCTTCTTTTGTCTCTTGATTCTTAGGTTTTTCTTCCACATTTCTGAATAACATTTTCGATTCCTGTTTGTAATTTTCACCTGTATACATTTTCTGTTGACTTTTATGGTAGATGAAGATTTAGTTCCGTTGAACTGTGTCCTCTTTCTTCCCATTTTATCCATACAGTTCAGTTTCAGTCCTGATTAAGTTAACATCCAGTGGTCGTGTTTGTTAGGACTTTGTAAATATTGTCCTCAATTGAGCCATATAAGGTGCCGTAATTACATCTTACGTCTCTTTTGTATAGCTTTTTATGTGCCAGCATTAAATCTCCATGGGGCTTAGGGGGCTGAAATCAATTTTATTTTAATATTATTAAGTATGCCGGAACGGTAAAAGGCCTTTTAATACTATATTTTGAAACATTGAAACATATGACCTAATTTATCAGTGGGTTTTTTTGGTTTGTTTTTTTTTCTCGCGAGGCCTCTTCCCACAGTGTCTTGTGGTCTTGACCGAGGCTGGACCTGCATACCCCTGAGATCGCACACAGCTTTTGTGATGACTTTCCCTCCCTTCTCTTCTCTCCTGTATTGAGCCCCTAGTTTCCGAATGCCTCCTCTCAGAGATTACACCCTCAGTTTGTGGAACTTACCTGTGGTTGGCTAATCGTTCCGTGACCCCCAAGATTCCTGGCCCCTTGTCCTCATCTTTCATCTTGTTCCCGTTACTCCATCAAATATTAATCTACGTACTGCTGTGAAGGGATTTTTAAAATCAGTGCCCTGGGACTGGAGCATTCGTCTGTAGGGAAGCTGGTGCCACAGCTGTCACTGGTCCCAGATTCTTCTTCCTTATTAAGAAAAACCCTTCCCCTGTTCTCAGTATTCAGTGAACTTCTCGCACTGCTTAAGAATGTACTTCCTAGGGCACCTGGCCAGCCCCGCCGGTGTAGATAGCCCCACGCAGGAAGGTGATAGAGTGTGAGAATAGTGGGTCCTATCCGTCAGGAGGGACCGTTGGCCACGGGAGGCCAGTGTGCACTCCAACGCTAACCTTGCCGTGTCTCTTCTGTGTGTGAGGAAAACCTTGTTCCAAACAGCACCTTGTATGTCGAGTCCTCATTGGTAACTCCGAATCCATAGAAAATGCAGTGAGTAGACGGAGGTCTGTGGGCTCCAACTTCAGTGTTAGCCATTGATGATCTCTGCCATTTTCCATGGTGGAAATCCTCATGTGGGATTGGTGTCTGGGACCTCCTGTTTGCCATAGTGAGATTATCTGGGTGGGTCAGACCTAATCATGAGAGCTCTTTTTAAAGAGCTCTCATTTTAATGGGAGAATTTTCAGGGCGCCTGGGTGGCTCAGTCGGTTGAGCATCCGACTTCAGCTCAGGTCATGATCTCACGGTCCGTGGGTTCGAGCCCCGCGTCGGGCTCTGCGACAACAGCTCGGAGCCCGGAGCCTGCTTGGGATTCTGTGTCTCTGTCTCTCTCTGCCCCTCCCCCACTCGTGCTCTGTCTTTCTCTCTCCCAAAATTAAGTAAACGTTAAAATTTTTTTTTTACATCAGAGAATTTTCTTCAGCCGGTTGTAGAAGAGGAAATGAGAGGTAAGAAGGGCTCGTGCCATTGCTGCTGGCTTGAAACTGAGGAGGATCACGTGCTAAGGAAGGTGGATAGTCTCTAGGACCAACCTTGGCTGACAGTGAGCAAGAAAAAGGGGGAGGCATCAGATCTACAACCGTAAGGAATTGATTTTTGCTGATAACCTCAGTGAGCTTGGCAATGATGTCTGCCCCAGAGCTTTTAGATGAAGAGGCCAGTCTGGCTCTGATTTCAGCCTCGCGAGACCCCAGTCAGGGAACCCAGCAAACCCCAGCCTAGCCCAGCTCAGATGACTTCCCTGCAGAAATTTGAAATAATAAACACAAATTGTTTTGAGTTTCTAAGTTTGTGGTGGTTTATTAGGTAAGCTATGAAACTGATACCACATCCTTCATCAGATCCCAGGAAAATTTATACTTTCTTAAATGCCTAAAAATAAATTTGATATTATGTTTAATATTTTAATTCTTATCTGTCAACATATTTTATATTTGAATATCACAGTACATTTAATATTTACAATTTAAAATGGATTTCTCAGGTGTGTGTGAGGTGACTTTTTTTTTTTTTTTAATTTTTTTTTTCAATGTTTATTTATTTTTGGGACAGAGAGAGACAGAGCACGAATGGGGGAGGGGCAGAGAGAGGGAGACACAGAATCGGAAACAGGCTCCAGGCTCTGAGCCATCAGCCCAGAGCCTGACGCGGGGCTCGAACTCCCGGACCGCGAGATCGTGACCTGGCTGAAGTCGGACGCTTAACCGACTGCGCCACCCAGGCGCCCCGAGGTGACTTTTTTTTAATTATCTAGGATATCGTGATGATGTTTTCATAGTGTTGATTCAAGTAAAAATTAGATTCTCTCTCAAAATTTAGATTCTCTCTAAAAATTACATCTGGAAAAATTCTAGCAGCAGCGTGTAGACACAGTGTTATAATTTTTGTGTAAGCAAGTTTAGTCAATATTTATTTTTTAATGTTTATTTATTTTTTGAGAGAGAGAAAGAGACAAACCATGAGCAGGGGAGGGGCAGAGAGAGAGGAAGAGACCGAATCCAAAGCAGGCTCCAGGCTCCGAGCTGTCAGCACAGAGCCCGACATGGGGATCAAACTCATGAACCGTGAGATCATGACCTGAGCCAAAGTCTGACGCTTAACCAACTGAGCCAACCAGGCACCCCTCAATCAATATTTATAAGTACCTACTTTATTCTAGAAAACATGCTGTGGGGACCTGTAGATGGACAAAAACGAGTGCTGACTCTGGTGACCAAAATCTGGTGCACGTTTGTTGTTGTTTCTGTGGGGTATCTTGGTGTTTGAATATTTAAACAGCGTGTACTCAGGAGTGAGGAACATGTAGTATACATGTACTCTTTTTTTGTAATGTTTATTTATTTTTGAGAGAGAGAGAGTGCAAGCCGGGGAGGGGCAGAGAGAGAGGGAGACACAGAATCCGAAGCAGGCTCCAGGCTCTGAGCTGTCAGCACAGGGCCTGACGCGGGGCTCGAACTGACGGACCATGAGATCGTGACCTGAGCCGAAGTCAGCTGCTTCACCGACTGAGCTGTCCAGGCACCCTTACATGTACTCGTTTTGTAAGTAGTTGAACAGTGAAACAATTAATCAATTAACTCGTTGCTTTGACTCTGTGGTGTTGAAGGATTCATCCAATACATTTTCCCTTACCGAATGATTTTGTTGTCATGCGGTAGCTTCTATTTTTTAATACGTTAATGAAAAACACGGGGCGCCTGGGTGGCTTGGTCGGTTAAGCGTCCGACTTTGGCTCAGGTCATGATCTCACGGTCCGTGAGTTCGAGCCCCGCGTCGGGCTCTGTGCTGACCGCTCAGAGCCTGGAGCCTGTTTCGGATTCTGTGTCTCCCTCTCTCTCTGCCCCTCCCCTGTTCATGCTCTGTCTCTCTCTGTCTCAAAAATAAATAAACGTTAAAAAAAAAAAATTAAAAAAAAAAAAAAGAAAGAAAAACACATTATTCCCCAGAGTAAGTCAGCTTCAGGTAAGTGAAGAAAATCTACTGAAAATAACCCCTTAGTGTGGGTTACAGTGGGAGATGGTATTTGATAAACAAATGTGTGAACCTGCTCAGTCTCCCATCACTTTCAAGAGAAAACTTGTAGAACCTCTTCTTTATATTGTGCGCTATTGCAAATCTGCTCCGTGAATGGTAATGCGT
Organism: Lynx canadensis; assembly: GCF_007474595.2. Lineage (NCBI taxonomy): Eukaryota > Metazoa > Chordata > Mammalia > Carnivora > Felidae > Lynx > Lynx canadensis. The sequence goes on along the minus strand of NC_044321.2, from coordinate 115,612,698 downwards.
GGTTTTAAATATGAGCGCACTTGCTTGTGTAGCCCCAGATATATAATGGAACAGAAGGCTAATGCCTGAGCTGTTTCTGCCCTAAGTCAAACCCATCTGTTTACTACTGAGGCAGCATACTATTCAGTTTTGTTTGAGTAGAACAAGATCTATACTTGAGGCTGTTTTCTCTCCAGTAATAGAACAGCATCGGGAAATGTTTAATGAGACTTTCTGTTTTGCAAAGATGGGATTCCCAGCAAACTGCAAGTATTTGTCCCTCAAATCTGGTCCACCCAGAAATGCCACACGATCAGATGCTTGCAGATCGTCCCAGGCAGCACTGGTCTACAGTCACGTGTATGGAGATCCTGGAGGCACTCACAGAAAGGCAGCTGATTACTAATGTCATGTAAAATGAGTTGAAATTAACCAAGGGAAATTTATATTAGATGTTTGTTTAAAGGTCTGCTTGTAGGCTTTGGGGGACCATTAGGAAAGTGTGAAACATAGTTTTGAAAATACCACTTTTGGAAATAGGCTTCTGACAGAGACATAATTATTTCTGGCGAAACTGCTGTATTTATATCACATTTGATATTTTCAAAAGAATAGTTTGATCGGCTGTGATTGCCTCTTCAGGGTTTCCCAAATGCCAAGTACCAAAAGGTGTATTTCTTCTGCCTGTTTGTACTTCAGTATAAAATCTAGTAATTTTTGAGACCAAGGTCAAACAATGGCTCATTCATGAAAACTTCTACAACTCCTGTTCTTTCCTCTGTTCTGTGACAGTACCTTGCTTAAAAGGTCTAGTAGAGGGGCACCTGGGTGGCCGAGTCAGTTAAGCAGCTGACTTCAGCTCAGGTCACGATCTCACGGTTGGTGGGTTTGCGTCCTGCGTCGGGCTCTGTGCTGACAGCTCGGAGCCTGGAGCCCGCTTCAGATTCTGTGTCTCCCAACTCCCTCTGCCCCTCCCTCCCTTACACTCTGCCTCTCTCTCTCTCTCAAAAATATTTATTTATTTATTTAATTTTTTTTAAACTTCTAGTAGAGCAATTATTTCCTTCTGCCTTGCTTTGTTTTTAATGGTGTACATTTCCTTCAGTTCTGCAGGATTTCAAGGTCTTTGATAACAGAGGTTATCCGTTAGCTATATTCAGAACCCTCTACAAGATTTTCATGGTGGAGACTCCATAAATGTCCTGTTGAATTGAATCTTATTAAGTAATTCATATATCAGCAAGGAACTAACAATTAGTATGTCTTGAGTGAGGACCATTTGCTTCCTTAAAATGACCCAGGGTGGAAACATGGGGGAGGCCAAGAATGTTCCTCATAGTGTGCTAAATATAGCCACAACCAAGGGACTCATGGGGATATCGAGAAAAGCTCTTGGACACTTCAGGCCAATAATAACAAGCAGACAAACAGAAGACAGGAAGGTTTAGAACACTTATAATCGGTATCTTGTGTGTTACTAGAACGTTATTCATATTCGAGAGTATTATATGTAAAAGTGCTTTGCGAAATCCTAAGGTTTCATACAAATGAAATCTATCATTATTATATTACCTAACCAAAAACTACATTTGTAAATGTCCCTCTCTCTGACATCTCAACTATCAGTCCCAAGAAAGATTTGCTTTGGAGTATTCTGCTCTTTAAAGTCTATGCTGTTTCATGGCTACAGGGTCCTAAAGAGGTAATTTACAGTCCCCATGCGGGAAAGACTGCAGAAATAGCCCTTTTGATGTGATGGCAAACCTAATAACTGGCTTGCTAATTTAAGATTTTATGTTTCTTTTTTTCTGTTTTCTTTTGTTCTTTTTTAGAGGGGTGGGGGGCTTCACAAGTAGGGGAGGGGCAGAGGGAGAGAAGGAGAGAGAGAATCTCAAACAGGTTCCATGCCCAGTGTGGAATGGGGGGCTTGATTTCACCATCGTGAGATCACGACCTGAGCTGAAATCGAGAGTCAGACACTTAACCAGCTGAGCCACCCAGGTGCCCCAGATTTTATGTTTCTATAACAAAGTTTTCAGTAAAGTATTTATTAACATTTCTCAGAACTTAAAGTACCTCCAGTTTCATAGAAACGTCATCAGAGTTGTGGGAGACAATTGAACTGATACATAATTTGCATCATAACATAAATCTCTTTTGGAAACAAAATAAAACAAAACACGCTTTCAGCTTTTTTAAATATTGCAGCTAAAATAAAATATGAGTTCAAAGCCACTTAAGGATTTATGAGAGGTACATTTACAAACAAAAATCATACTATTTTGCTTGTGCATATTCATAAAGCACAACATACTAATTTCATCCTCTAAACAAAAGTACATTTAAAGTGGTTTATTATTAGTAATGTGTTTCAGGAAACTTCCTTACAGTTTAGAAAAGTTCAGCATTTTATGAACTAAGCTAAAACAAGTGGATCAATAATTGATGGCGGGGGGAAGGGTAGCCCATGTGTGAAGAGGCCTAGGAGACTCTATTCCTGCATTGGTAAGCCAAAGCTTGTTGAAATTGCCTCATTATGAAATGAGCTAGTGACTGAACGTCTACACAAGTGGAGAAAATGGAGCTCTGACTGGCCGTTGGCAATGCTGAACATTTTGCCAGTCAGTTATATTTCTTGCATTCCAAGATTTCTATCAAATTGTAGAGTCCATCGATACGTTCTTGAATTCAATACAGAGAAATATATCTCCAAAATAACACGCACATTGTCTTCTGTTAAGCAATGAGAACTATATAGCAAAGAAAACCTTATGTTCCAGATAGCCCGGGGAAGATTCAGCTTTACAGTTTACCTCATTATCAGATGATATGTCCCAATTTTTACTCCGCATATATAAGGGGTACAACTTGACATTTCTTTTTCATCTTTTAGCTGATAAGAAATGCGGAGTGCTCAAATCAGAGCCCAGTCATGGTATCTAACCATTTGATGTGATTGGTAATATCAAGGTCATTGCTTCCATTTCATGGATTTTGTGCTACCTTTAGTTTAGATCCTCCTGTTTTGCATCGTGTATATCTTTGAAAGCCACAAATCAGTCTCTGAGAGACGATAGGACGTTGTCATAAATAAATAATTTCCAAAATTCTTTGGAAATTCTTCCGAATTCTCTTATTCTTGCCTTGGTTTATTGAATGGGGGCAGTGTGCTTTGATGAAATTCATGTTTTGTATTTTAATTTTTGTTCTAGAATTTGCTTTCTCAGCCTTCCAGTTCATGATTCCTGGGAGTGCTGTAGAAAGGAGAGAACCCGTAAGTTCACAATGCTATTGTTCTTCTGTTTGGTGATTTGCTACAATCAAATAGGCATTTTCAAAAAGTTACCCTGCCCCTAAGATAGGGTCAGCATACAGGCTCGATCGACAGTGGTGGGATTTAAACGTCACGGTGTAGGAAACTTTTGTACAAATATATCTCTTCCATTGCCAGTTTAAATGAACAAACATCCTGTTTTAAAATGTAACTGCCCCAATGAGATGGATCGCATCTCTAGCCCAGATGTCTCTTCCAAACGCCGAGGCCATGTTTTAATGGCCTATTTAAAATCTCCACGTGGATGCTTATTCTAGCCCATGCCATCATCATTTTTCTCATGTAGTACTGCACCAGCCTCCTAACTACTCTACCCTCTAATTTCTTTCCATGCAGCAGCAGGACTGATCTTTTCAAATTGCAAATCTAATCATATCCCATCATCATCTGTAACCTTCTACGATTAAATAACTTCGCATCATTCTTTGGCGGGGGTGGGGGAGGGGACCTTTATTGTGACCTACAAATGCCGAAGTCCTGTGGCTTCCACTTATATCTCTAGCTTCCTTTCCAAATGTGCTCCCCCATGATTTGTCCTCTGGCCACGTTTTCACACCCTTTGGAACACTCTTCCCCTCCCTCTTCATATTCTTTCTTTAGATATCAGCTCAATCGTCACATTCTCAGAAGTTCACCTTCCCCGAGTTCAAGACTAGATCAAGTCTCTTCGTGATATCAGGTCTATCTCGTTATAATTAGCTTATTAAAATCTCTCTCTCTCCCTACTAAATTTGAAGCCATAATGTTGGGAACTGCGTCTGGTTTTGCTTTCTGTTGTATCTCCATAGCCAGGCCCAACGCCTGATACATAGTAGGCATTCATTATCACATTCAGTGGATGAATGAATGAGGGCTAGTAGAAAGATGCCGACCATTCATTTGGTAATGAGATTTAATGCAGTCTTACTGCTTTCTTTCCAAAACCTAGCTCCAAAATATGGATGTTGAGATGAAAGGGAAGAACATGCTTTAGAAGTATGGGCTTAAACAGGAGATTTGGGGGCAACACTGAGAATGGCAGGAAGGGGCTTTGGATAATTCCAGGACAGTCTGATAGGTGTTAGGTAACACAGAGGCAGAGAAATCCAAAAACACCTTTCACCTTTTTTCAACTCCACGGAGCCTCGCTTGCTCTGTTACGCCTTGTAGTCTGTGTCCTTTAATAGCTGTAAGCAGTGTTTAAACCATTGAGTAATTTGTTCTTTTATACAAGTTATTGGCCCCAGTCGTCAGTGGGAAAGGAAAGGACGATTCGCTTCGGTCTTAAAATGAAATTTTACAAATGAAAGTTCCAGAAACTGAAAGTGTCGTATGAATGTAAATAGAGTCTGGCTGAAGCTCTACGACAGTGGAACTCTAATTTTCCCTGAAGACCAGTTGCTGTTTGCTACAGAGAATTTACATGCATGGGGAGTAAAATGTGCTGTGTCATTGGTGGTGAATCTTCTCAGGAAGTCATCAAGGGAATTAACAATCAAAGACGAAATAGACTAAAGCCAGACCCCTGGTTTCCTGGGTGCTCCTCTTGAAGGCAGTCAGGGTAAGAATGGATTGTAATGGTCAAAACAGGAGGCTATATTAAGAGAATGTGAAGAGAGTCCTTTTGAATAATAGGACCTTTTCACAACTCATTTTTCTAGTGGTTGTTTTACATTTTTTTTTTCAGTACTCTACTTTAATCTGTAACTATTCCTCAGATGGCCGTCGTTATTAACTAAGAGAAACGGCACGACAGTGTCACTAAGTGGGGATTGTGAAGAATATGATCATCTCAGAACTGAAAGCAAATATGTGCACTGACATTAGCTGAATTATATCACGGTTCTCCTTGAGACGGTAGCATTTATTCTCTCAATTAGGACAAAAATCGACTTAAAGCATTCAAGTATTCTGGGAGTTCTTGAAGACTGAGTTGTTCTGAAGGTTGGTTACCTTGATGAAGAAGTTGGTAATACATTTGCAACTGACTATAGAAATCTTGCAGAAGAGCAGAAGATTCTAATTAAAATGGGGATGTGAAGTTGAGGTGTAATTATGAAAATTACTCTTATTAAAACATTATACTTTAATGTGGCACCTTTGTAAAGCCTGGTTTTAAATGTTGAAGAGGAAATAATTGCTTTTTATCATTTGAAATATTTTTATTTTTCATTTATTCCTTTACACTGAAATAAATACAGCAATTAGAGACACTTGAAGCTATAACATGATAAAAATATTTCCTGTCTTTAATTTGATACTGAAGCTTAGATCATTTTCAGCCTTTTAAGTAGTGTTTCCCCTTCTAATCCTTATTTATACACACGTCTAGGTAGAGAAGAGTAGACAAGGATGTCTTGGAAAACTATTATTATCCAGTAGGAGTTGTGAGACATGGCTAGTAATAGAAAAAAGCATTTAATTGTAGGATATCTGTTGATAGGAAGACAGGAGAATAAGGAAGTTAATAAACTCATTTGCAAAACAGAAATCACTGAAGTTTAGACTCTGTTAAAGAGTGACTGCATTCCAACTTCGAATCTTATGTTCACTCATTTTACCTTTATTCTAGCTAGGATGCCGTAAGCCAGCAGATTCTTTCTGAATACCAAATATGGCATGAATGGGGTGCTCACGTGGCACACTTTGGATCGCCAGGGTTAAGCCAAAGGCCCGAGCCCCTCAGGCCACGATGATAGACCCAGGGTACCTTTACCTAAGTGGAGTTAAAGGCAGGCATAATCATAATAATGCCTTTTAAAAGTTACTTCAGAGGGACGATGCTTTTCACTAAGAGTGGCTTTCTAGCATGCAGTGGAAACGCGTCGTGGGTGCGATGGAAAGATTTGCGGTTAAATGCCTTCTCACACTCCGCTTGCTCAGCAGTTTCTTATTCCTCTCCACGGCCCCACTTCCTTGTGTATATAATATCCCACCTCCTTAGCAAAGACAATCAGCTTGTTTTTGCAGCCTTAGAATCATAATATACATGCCAAGATTAACAAATCACAAAGTTTGTTGTAGGTTCTCACCCCTAGACACGCGTCATTGATGATTAAGTAGAGCATCCCCTCCCGCTGACACAGGCCATTGTGCTACAGCCTGTTTATACCGCAGCTACTACCTACAGGTACGGCTCACTTCATGAGATGGAAACCCCTTTGCTACTAGGGGTCTCCATCGCTGCTTCTAAACCTCTTTGGTGCCATAGCGCACACGTAGCTAATGAAATGTGTGTAACGCCGTGCTTGTTAACAGAGGAGGCTGCTCTGACCGTGGGTTAGAGGCTGCGTAGAATGCTCCTGGGATGAAATAACTCACGGCCCGTTTGAGGAACTCTGGTGAAGGTGTTTACACAATCTATCAAAAGGTAGGGACCACAGCGGGAGGGTCTGGATCTGACACCAACTCATCTTTATTCTGTACTTGCCTTGAGTTTTAATAGCTGTCAACTGCCTTGAGTAGTCAGAACGAAGTTTATAGCATCACCAAAAGACTCTTTTCCCAAGCCCCGGATTAGATAGAGATCTTTGCTGCCAACTAATCTGATACCCTTACGGCAAAGCACTCTCATTGTAAACAATGGGTTATCTTTGAGACACCTGCAGATTTTCTGTCAGCGTATAGCCTTGTCTCCTCTGGTGTTAATGATCCCATTATATGGATATTCTTGACTGTAAATTGAAATTAGCTCTTAGACCCATAATCTTCCAAATCTGGCAATCATATATAAATGACATACGGTTATAGCAATATCTACCTTGACATGGGAAAAGTATCCCTTTCACTTGTTGCCTTCAGGTGATATACATACTGTGTGGTTTATTAACTCTAATGTGTTGATGCTATTTTAAAAAATGTTTAAGTTTATTTATTTTTGAGAAAGGGGGAGAGAAGGAGAGACAGAATCCCAAGCAGGCTCCGTGCCATCAGTGCAGAGCCCCACGCGGGGCTCGAACTCATGAATCAGAGATCATGACCTGAGCCGAGATCAAGAGTTAGATGCCTAACTGACGGCACCACCCAGGCGCCGCAATGCTGTACTATATTTTTTTTTTTAACGTTTATTTATTTTTGGGACAGAGAGAGACAGAGCATGAACGGGGGAGGGGCAGAGAGAGAGGGAGACACAGAATCGGAAACAGGCTCCGGGCTCTGAGCCGTCAGCCCAGAGCCCGACGCGGGGCTCGAACTCCCGGACCGCGAGATCGTGACCTGGCTGAAGTCGGACGCTTAACCGACTGCGCCACCCAGGCGCCCCAATGCTGTACTATTTTAAACAATCTTTTTCTTTGAAATTCACGCTTTGACTCTGAAACCCAAATTGGTTCACACCTCCAAGTCATTCACATTCCAATTTAATTATTTCCTCCACAGTTTATGTCCTTTATGGCCTAGAAGAGGTCTGAAAAATAACAATCTCATGTATTGCAGATCTTTTTTGAATGTATTGATGAGCTGCTTTTTTTAATTCTCCTTTGTGTTTAGCCTGAGCCCTCCTCTTGAGTCACCCATTGCCTGAAGGAGGTAGAGAGGGTAGTGGAGGATTAAGATTATTATAGCAAGAAATCAAAGAGAGTCGATTGTCAGATATTGGTTCCCAAAACTGGGCACAGTGATCATATGTGGGTATCTTAGCTTCCTCTGTTTGGAATAGAGCATAAACCTATGCCCCAGACAGAATAGTCTGGGGAAATGGCAAGCATCATAAAGATGTCCTTAAATTAGCATGACATTTGAGTAATAAGGTAGCCCATAGGTGTAAAGGTTAGAAACACCTGAGGAAGATGTTCTGAAACTGGATTTAAGGACAAAGGCAAACAGCCAATGACCCCACGTATCCCAGCGTGATACAGAGAAGGTAGCCAAGATTTCTCAAGCCCTTCATGGGTGAGCGAACCGGTGAACCGAAATTAGCCTGGGATTGATGAAAGGAAGCCATCAAACGCAGAGATCTCGTGGTCGTGGGCTGTGGCAGGGCCTTTGACGTCAGCTCCAAATGCCCGCGTGGAGGACAAAAACATCGCAGGAATGTCGGCCACAACACAGGATAAGACCACAGAGGCCACACGGAATTGGAGACCAGCGAAGCTCAGAGGACATCCTGTAGTTCATGGGACCTTTCCCTAATGCCACAAAGTTTGAAATAAAGAGAGTATGGCAGGCCCCCTGAGAGCAGGATAAAAGGATCCTAACAGGGAATCTGAATGTTGGATTAAAGTCCAGGGTGTGGGGTCTACTGAAACAAACTACCAAACAACAAAACAAAACAAAAGCTTTTTTCAACTTGAATAACACAGGTACTAAGTGACATAAGTCAGAAGAAAGATAACTACGGTATGATTTCACTTATATGTAGAATATATGTGGAATCTGAAAAACAGAAGAAGAAACAAAACAGAAAGATTTGTAGATACAGGAAACAAGCTGTTAGTTATCAGAGAGGGGAGGGTTTGGGGGGCACTGAAATAGGTGAAGGGGATGAAGAGATACAAACTGCCAGTTATAAAATAAATAAATCACGGAGATGAGAAGTGTAACATAGAGAATAGAGTCCGTAATGTTGACATAACTTTGTATGGTGACCGATGGTGACCACCTTTATCACGGCAACTGTTTCATAATGTATGTCAATGTCGAATCACTATGTTGTATGCCTGAAGCTAACACAATATTGTATGTAAACTTCAACTAATAAAAATGTTGATTGGGGCGCCTGAGTGGCTCAGTCGGTTGAACTGAGCGTCCGACTTCGGCTCAGGTCATGATCTCATGGTTCGTGGGTTCGAGCCCCCTTGCCACCCCGTTGGGCTCTGTGCTGACAGCTCGGACCCTGGAACTTGCTTCTGATTCAGTGTCTTCCTGTCTCTCTGCCCCTCCCCTGCACATGCTTGCTCTCTCTCTCTCTAAAAATAAGCATTAAAAAAATCTTTTAAAAAAAAGGTTGATTGAGGTGTAACTTACATCCCATCAAATTTATTCATTTTTAGGTATATGATTCAACTATATTTAGTAACATTAACAGCGGTGCAACCACCACCAATTCCACTGCGATGAAGGGTCAGATGGGGGAGAGAAGTTGACAGTTACAAAGTAACTAAAAGGAGATTTTTAAAAGTTACTCAGTTTTACAACCAACAAAACTAAAAGGCAACCAACGGAATGGGAAAAGATATTTGCAAATGACATATCGGACAAAGGGCTAGTATCTAAAATCTATAAAGAGCTCACCAAACTCCACACCCGAAAAACAAATAAGCCAGTGAAGAAATGGGCAGAAAACATGAATAGACACTTCTCTAAAGAAGACATCCAGATGGCCAACAGGCACATGAAAAGATGTTCAGCGTCGCTCCTTATCAGGGAAATACAAATCAAAACCACACTCAGGTATCACCTCACGCCAGTCAGAGTGGCCAAAATGAACAAATCAGGAGACTATAGATGCTGGAGAGGATGTGGAGAAACGGGAACCCTCTTGCACTGTTGGTGGGAATGCAAATTGGTGCAGCCGCTCTGGAAAGCAGTGTGGAGGTTCCTCAGAAAATTAAAAATAGACCTACCCTATGACCCAGCAATAGCACTGCTAGGAATTTATCCAAGGGATACAGGAGTACTGATGCATAGGGGCACTTGTACCCCAATGTTCATAGCAGCACTCTCAACAATAGCCAAATTATGGAAAGAGCCTAAATGTCCATCAACTGATGAATGGATAAAGAAATTGTGGTATATATACACAATGGAATACTATGTGGCAATGAGAAAAAATGAAATATGGCCTTTTGTAGCAACGTGGATGGAACTGGAGAGTGTGATGCTAAGTGAAATAAGCCATACAGAGAAAGACAGATACCATATGGTTTCACTCTTATGTGGATCCTGAGAAACTTAACAGGAACCCATGGGGGAGGGGAAGGAAAAAAAAAAAAAAAGAGGTTAGAGTGGGAGAGAGCCAAAGCATAAGAGACTGTTAAAAACTGAGAACAAACTGAGGGTTGATGGGGGGTGGGAGGGAGGGGAGGGTGGGTGATGGGTATTGAGGAGGGCACCTTTTGGGATGAGCACTGGGTGTTGTATGGAAACCAATTTGTCAATAAATTTCATATATATAAAAAAAAAAGTTACTCAGTTTTAGAACATTTCAATCACTTCTTTATATATATACATATGTATATGTATATATCTAGTGATGAATGGTTAATGTATTTATATAGACTACGTGTCTGTATAACATACATACATATAGCTATATGTATGTGGTTGTTTCTAGTATAGACTATACATAAGAACACACATTAACTATACGTGTCATGGTGCTCTTTGAGAACGGTGTTCCGTCATTCGTTATTTTCTGAAGTAATTTCATCAGTCATTCCCTTAATGATTTTTACATTGCGAGATACCGAGAGCACAAAGTAGAATAAATTGTCTCTCCCTTTAAGGGTTTCGGGGCCTAGGTGGCAGGCATTCACAAAACAATGACAGTACATTATCGCACGTGCTATGAGAGACGTGTATCCTAGAATAATTTTCTTTTTGTTTCTCCCTACGAGCCTATGGGATGAGCCACGTATTATCACTATTCTCATTGTATAGTTGAAGACTGTAGGCTACAGCTGTCGCAATAGCAAACACAGTGGGAGGAAAAGCAGAAATGAGATAACGTTAGGTTAGTTTTTTTATTTTAAGTGCTTAAAAAATACTTCCTTTTGGTCGTAAGGACAGTAGATCGTCTCCACTAAATGTAATTCAGTCCTTTATAAATTATATGGAGCCATGCGTTTTTTTTTTTCTTTTTGTAGGCTTTGTGATTATGGTTCCACCCACAAGAATTTATTAACTACCTGCTCTGTCCCAAATGCTGCGCTAGGCACTGTGGGACCTTCAGGATTAGATCCGTTGCCATTGTCAGTCCTCAGTGAGTGATGTTCCAGAATTTGGCCTCCTTCCTGATTAGAAAGGTTGTTCGGAAATTTTCCAACCTGTTGTAAGCAAATGTGGGTGAATATAAAAAATTGACTTAGTATAAGATAAGGCTGTGTGCAAATTCCACCTTGGCCACATTCCAGTTTGCGAAATTCAGCAATTTGCTTTGTCTGGGTCTATTTTCTTACCTTTACTGTGGGAATGACAATACCTATCTAATGGTGTTGAAAATTAAGTGTGTAATTAAATGAAAGTGCCCTTTATGGTACCTGCCTCATAGGAAGATTGTTTCATTTATATTATTAAGTTTTCATTTAAATTCCAGTTAGCTAACATACAGTGTAGTATTAGTTTCAGGTGCACTAACATATAATTGAACAATTCCATACACTGCCCGCTGCTCATCATGACAAGTGATCCCCATCACCTATTTCACCCAACCCTCCTCTCACCTCCCCTCGGTTCTTTCAGTTATTTTTTTTCAATGTGTATTTATTTTTGAGAGAGAGAGAGAGAAACGCAAGCCGAGGATGGGCAGAGGGACAGGGGGGGACAGAGGATCTGAACTGGGCTCCCGGCTGACAGCACAGAGGCTGGAACTCACGAACTGCGAGATCATGACCCCAGCCGAAGTCGGCCGCTCAACCAACTGAGCCATCCAGGCACAACTTCAGTTATTATTTTTTTTTTAAAAAATTTAAGTTTATTTATTTTTAAGAGAGAGAGAATGAGCTGGGTAGGGCAGAGAGAGAGAGAGAGAGAGAGAGAGAATCTGAAGCAGGCTCCAGCCTCTAAGAGTTCAGCACAGAGGCCGATGCGGGGCTCGAACTCACAAACCAGGAGATCGTGACCTGAGCTGAAGTGGGATGTCCAACTGACTGAGCCACCCAGGCACCCCTGAACCCCTTGATTCTTAACTAGAGTTGCACAAGGCTAGAGGGAACATTTCCCTGCTGGCCTCTGCCCAGTTTTAACGTTACAAACGGGGCTGTCCTCTGTGTTGTTTCCAGCTGAAAGGCAGCGATCAGGGCTGTCGCAGGCCTTAAATGAGTCCCAGTCCCTGACTGGCTCAGCCCTTCAAGGTCTTCCTCATGTCATGCCTCCCCAAACTGTTAACAGAAGGGAAAGCTGAGGTCGTTTGTTGTTACGGTTGTTTCGTCTTATTTTAAGTGGAGTTTAAAAAAAAAAAAAAAAAGAAGAAGACGAAGACGCGATGCTGCTGGAGGCACAGAAAACGCTGTAGCAAAGCTCCGGACAGTCAGGAATGGGGACTGCTCGCGTCTTGTCCCGTGAGGGGTGTTGCTGATCTGCTCTGGGTGTCGGGACTCTGCTGGCAAAGTAGACTGTGTCCACATCAGAGCATTGTCTGCCCTGATCAGAGCCAAGGGTGGCCTTTCAGAGGGCTTTCAGTTCCTGTGTCGGCAGTGCTGTAAACTCAGCCTTCAAAGTACAGATATTCCTAGTGCCCTAACGGTTCCTGCTCTTAATTGCTAATTATGCAATCTGTGTAAATGCTAGAAATGTGACTCTTTCGCTTCTGCAAATGTCTTTGCAGCTGCCTGTACATTCAAATTAAAGCCCATTGCAGCTGTCATGGAAACAGTTTTATGGGATTCCCTGGAAGGACAAATTCCAGTCCGATTGCTGCCTGGAAGTCTCTCCCTCCACTACCCCAAAGTCGGTTACTTTGCAGTTGCTTGCTTCCTGTACAGCCTGCTTCCTCGTGCTGGATGAAGGGGAAAATTGCCATTTTGCTGTTCCTTGCTCACTTAAATGTGAGTTGCACAAGCCTTTTTTTAATTTCATCTCCTCTCAGGAAACGTTTTAAAATATCTAGCTCCTTTTTTCCCTTGGCATCCGTCCATGAAAGTATATTTAGCTCTTTGTAATTCATTGCCCATGCAGACTGTGAGATATTTTTTTCTTGCAGCATCTCATTTCACTGAGGGCAAATCTGCTTTCAGATCTCTGATATATTAATGTGATCAAAATTAGGCCTGTCAAGTACCTCAAATAACCCAGATGTCAGTGGGAGTTACCTACCATGCCATTGGGCGTGTGACAAAGTGACTTGAACCCTTATGACACATCCAGCGTCTTTTCCAAGATTTTTGCCAGTTCATGGAGAGCTTGGGTTTTCATGGGCACCATTGACATTGGAGTCCTGTTTCTGGGAGTCCCTTGTCTGTTCCCTCGCAGTATCCACTCAGATGTGAAACACAGCCTCTTTCTTGATTTCCATCAAACGTGCCATAAACCCTTGGAAAATGTAGTAGACTTTATTCAAAATTTGGGAATCATCGAGATATGGAGGAGGACTTTGCGTTCGTATAGTGCCAACGGTTTCGAGTTCAACATTAGCTATCCCTGTTCTAAAAATATGCATCAGCCGCCCATCTCTGGAGTGTTCCCACAGACACTTTCATCCCGCGTAGTCTCTACCCTCACGCTGCCATCATGGCTGCTTTCTGTCTTCCTCCTCCCACGTCTCTTCACAGCCTCAATCCAGAACTGCACTGAGAGCTCCACATTCCTCACCTTCTGTTATGCAGATTTATTTGGCTCCCGTTAGCCTGGATTCTCAAGCGTGCATATCCAAAACCTGCAAAAATACTCAGAAGTATAAAATGTGTTTCCATTAGGCAGGCACCATCTTCCCGGGAGGGAATCTGTAGTTCTAAAGAATTGTTTCCTTGGCGGTCACACTCGCATCAAGTCTTTGTCATGACCCGTCTTCTTCATTCAGCAAATATTTCCTTAATGCCTACTATGTAGCAAGCTTCCCGTAAGCACTCGCTTCTGGGAGAAAGTTGCAGCTGTGACACGAGGCCGTGGAATATAGTGGAGGAAAGCCTTGGAACAGAGGAACCTGATTCTGGTTCTGATTCATTCATCCCTCCACTTATTCATTCCAAAAATGTTTGTTGCAGCGTAACTCTGGGTCAGCAGTATATTAAGTACAGGGGACACTGAAATTATCTAGACTCCAGCTCCCTAACTTAAGGCAGTGGGGGAGACCAGCCTTGTGGATAGTGAGTCGTAGCATAGTCTTGTTAAGTGTGAAAGCATAAAAGAGGTTCTACCACTTAATACCCGTGTGACTTTGGGCAAGTCTCTAGGCCTCCATTTCTCCATCTTGAACTGAGGGTACTAAGAGTACGTGTTTCCAGTGTTGGTCATGACGATTAAATGAGGTGAAGCACACATAAATGGAGGCCCACCAAGGCAAAGTGACTCGCTCGGGTCACTTGCTTGCTAGGTGTCAGGTATAAACAAAACGTAGTGAGAGCAGAGGGAAGGGCGTGCAGTGAAGGACAGCATTGCTCTAGAGACAGCATCTCAAAATGAGATTCGGCTGGTAAATAGGAGTCTGGTGGCAGATGAACCAGAGCATGATGGCCCAGTAGGTTTTTGCGCTAAGAATGTGAAATGTGGGGCGCCTGGGTGGCGCAGTCGGTTAAGCGTCCGACTTCAGCCAGGTCACGATCTCGCGGTCCCTGAGTTCGAGCCCCGCGTCGGGCTCTGGGCTGATGGCTCGGAGCCTGGAGCCTGTTTCCGATTCTGTGTCTCCCTCTCTCTCTGCCCCTCCCCCGTTCATGCTCTGTCTCTCTCTGTCCCAAAAATAAATAAACGTTGAAAACAAAAAAAAAAAAAAAAAATTTAAAAAAATAAAAAATAAAAAAAAAAAGAATGTGAAATGTAAGGGAGAGAATGCAGGCAGTCCACCTTCTTTAACAAAAAAGCCCCCAACTTGCAGTGGCTTTTTTCACACAACTTGCTCCCTCATTTTCAAGTCCAGATGTGACTCCGCTGTATTACACGGCCTCGTGTCACAGCGGCAAGTTTATCCCAGAAGCAAGTGTGGGAAGCTTTAAGGCCGCGGGAGTGGCACACATCACTCCTAACCGTATTTTACTAACCGGAACGTACTCATGTGACCCCATGTAACTCCCAGAGAGGCTGAGAAATGTACTTAGCCTCCCAGAAGGAAACATACGGAGCGTTTGATGAGCACCTGATACTGTCTTTGCCACGCTTACTCTTTTCTGTGTTAACCTTTCCAAGCTTCGGTTTCATCAGGTGTAGAATGAGGAGAGGCAAAGCCATCCCGGCGTTGTGAGGGTTGAAACATTGTCTGTGAAGGTCCTTTGGAAACACCTGTCACATGTTCGGCGATGATTGTTACCTAAGGGAAGCTGGACAGACCAAAATGGATCGTGTCTCCAACAGTATTTCTGAAGCAATTCCAAGGTGCACTTTATATGACTTGGCCCATCGAACAGTGCCTGGAAGATGAAAGAGTAGCATCGAAATACCGTCAGGATCTAAGCCACTGAAGCCCACGTGTATGTTGGATGGTGGAGAGGAACGACAGGTAGCGTTCGTGGCCAGTCCTTCCTAGTCGGGACCATTTTCTGCCAGCTTTTGGCAGGAGAGAAGAGCGTTTGAGAGCGGGCTTCCCGGGGAAAGCCAAAAGACAGTGTCAGTGGCGAGGGCTGACGAGGGAGGCCTATCTATGGTTCCCACCGCAACAAATATACCAACTAAGCAAAAACAGCAAAACGTCGAGAGGTCTACACGTTATCCTGCCTGTCTTGCACTCAGATTTTGAGCCCTGAGCATTCCCTGTACAGAAATTCTGGAACATCCCCGTGAGGGGCACCGATCGAAGGGAGATGCGTGCGATCCGAGTCTGAACTGAGGAGCCTGGCTTACAGACGAAGTGAAGTCAAATGTGTATTTGTCTTCTTTCTTGTCAGAGCCCGTGTTTTGTTTTGACCGATGGAGAATTCTACTAAAATTAAAGGTTTCTCACATCGAATCCATTGACAGAAATCAGAGTGACAGAGGGAATCTATTCAGCGGGGGATTCACCGTAACTGTGGTGAATACTTAACTTTCTCGGTCAAAACGGACGGCTCGGTTTCATTTTTTGTTAACACTCAACGTGTCGTCTTCTTAGTCGGAAACTCTTGCGGCCCCGGATGAATTAAATCGAGATTGAGTGCACAGTTTCTTTGCAAACAATAAAATTGTTATTTTAGAAGTTATTAAACTTTTGAAGTCAATATGCTCTTGTCAGGATTATTTACCATCGATCAGGAAATAACCTAACGAACCATGCTCAACGACACTCGATTTTTGGCTCAAACGAGAGCACTTGATGGCAGCCCCAGCTATGCGAATTTATGTTAAATGCTTCCTTTCATATGTGCTGTTAATAAAGAAAATTATGAATCTGAACCCACTCTGTTTGAGCTCTGAACACTTTGGCTTTGTGAGTTTGCAAACAGCTTCAGGTTGAAGTTGTGATAAGATTCCATCTGTGCCCCTTGGGATATTACAAATGCCTCTGGTGGAGCATGACACAGTTAGGCCAAGGGTGCAAAGACACACAAATCTGGGTCATACCGGCCAGAAGTTCCTAGTTCTCCAGTTAAACCTTGGTCTGGATCGTCCCCCTTTTCCTTACACGTACGTCCAAAGTAAGCTCCCCGGGCATCTGAAAGGAACTGGGGTGCTTCATGTTTTTTCCCTTTGAAGCTCTGAATTGTCTCCACTTGTGTGCTTTCTAAGCCTTCTCAGATTGTATTTTTCCCATTTATCGCAGAATAGGTAGCAATAGTAATAGTAACCCGTTTCTCTGCTCTGTGAAGTGAACGATGCAAATTGGGGGAGGAAGCCACTGTCTTTTAAGGGCCTGCTAAGTTGCAGGATATATAGAAATGATGGATTGCGGTGTAGGGCATGTGCTAGAACGATCCACTCCCCCAAAGGTAGAGAAAGGTTAGAGGAGTGAAGATACGTTGTTTGTGAGTGGCCCTTCAGCATATATGGCACCTTACCTTACTACCAGGTGGTACTTTTGTGTCATTTTTCTTAAAGAGAGCCTCTCCAAATATGTTCGTTTTGAGTCCCACGAAACCTGAATCCCTCCCTGGTGATCAGCCCCATTTGACAAACGAGAAAGACGGAAAGGTTATGAATTCCAGAGCAGTATAATATACTGCGAAGAAAATGGAAACAGCACACTGATGCAGAACTTCTTGGATTATTTGGTTCAGAGTAAAATTTAATCTGGAACCGTATCATGTTGCAGCTGTTTGCCATTGGGACAGTGTAATCTGTTTATTTGGAAAATATATTTGGAAAAATTAAGGGTTTGCTTAGCTGTCAAAATTATTTAAACAATGTGATATGTGCAGAAGAACTATAAAAATCTTAACATGTCCTGTGGCTTTTTAGGAAATGTGTTTCATTCTTTTACTATACTTAGGAAATGCAGACACAAAATTTTCCTGGGTGCCTTGGGAATTTCATTGTTATATTTACATACGTATGAATATTTTTTAAAGAAAATAAGGTCAATTTCAACTTAAGCAAACCACTGAACCCAAAACACTTCTGTGAGAATTTTGAAGAATTAATTTTCTCTAGACCATTTTCATGCCACGTTTGATTTCCTAGCTTAGACTTTTGAAGACATTTCGGAAAGTACTTTTTTTTAACAAAAAGCAAAATTCACCATGTCTGTATTAAAAGCTACAGTGAAGAGTAGAAGTATGGTTGAAAAAGTACAAATAAGAGACTTCGGAGTTAATTACTAAATGCCACTCCATGGAATATAGACAGGGATTCATCGCGCTTGTGAGTATTGGCTTGCCGTTCCATTGAACAGAATTTACTTCTTTCATTTTTTTCTGCCATAATATTGCTTAAAGAAGAAATCTAGAGGGGCCCCTGGGAGGCTCAGTCGGTTGACTGTCCGACTTTGGCTCAGGTCACGATCTCACGGTTCATGGGTTCGGGCCCCATGTCGGACTCTGTGCTGACAGCTCAGAGTCTGGAGCCCGTTTCAGATTCTGTGTCTCCCTCTCTCTCTGCCCCTCCCCACCCATTCATTCTCTCTCTCTCTCTCTCTCTCTCTCTCTCTCTCAAGAATAAACATTAAAAATTTTTTTAAAAAAGAGAAAGCTGTTGATGTTAGTAATGAAAAAACAAAACATAGATGGCTTCTTGTCACAAAATTTCTAAAATGGTGGTGTAGCTAAGTGTGCCTTATACAAGGACACAGAAAGTCTGTAGTTGAGATCAGATCTGGAACCCTCCATATCCTTGGACAAGTCATGTTGCCTTTTCAACTTTCCTTTTTTTCATCTATAAACGTTAGTATATATTACTCCTATCCTGCTTATCTCCAAAGCTTTTGTTCATATCAAATGAATAATGGAAATGAATGACACATGCAAATGTGAATTAATAATGATGTGGCTCAAGATGATTCAAGAATATTTTTCCAGTTTTATTGAGAAACAATTGACATGCATCACTGTCTAAGGCGTTCACGATGGTTTGATTTACGGATATTATGAAATGATTACAATAGGCTAACATCCATCTTTTCATATAGATGCAATGAAAAAGGAAACAAAAGGAAGAGACATTTCTCTTTGTGATGAGAGTTCTTTGGATTTACTCTTTTAACAATTTTTCTATATATCATGCTGCAGTGTTAGCTATAGTCTTCATGTTGTATGTTACATTCCTAGAACTTCTTTATCTTCTAACTGGAAGTTTGTATACTTTGGCCACCTTCCTCCAATTCCTTTGCCTGTGTTAGCTACAAGTCTGATTTCTTTTTCTATGTTTTTTTAAGATTCCGTGTATAGGTGA
The DNA here is from genome assembly GCF_007474595.2 of Lynx canadensis. NCBI lineage: Eukaryota > Metazoa > Chordata > Mammalia > Carnivora > Felidae > Lynx > Lynx canadensis. The sequence goes on along the minus strand of NC_044321.2, from coordinate 115,593,803 downwards.
GATCATCTAGTATTTGTCTGACTTATCTCACTTATCATAATGCCTTCAAGTTCTACCTATGTCGTCAAAAATGGTAGGATTTCCTCATTTTTTATGGCTGAATAATATTTCATTGTGTGTATGTATCTACATGCGTGCATGTGTGTGTGTATCACAACAACTTTATCCATTTATCCACTGGTGGATACTTAGATTGTTTTTATTCAAGAATATTTCGTTATCATGCACATTTGCACATTTCAGCTATGCTCTCTAACTGAAAATGTTATCCAGCAATTTCGTTATATTTACCCATTTTGTATAGATACTTGGTTCTACCAAAGTGGGTCATCGTCAGAGGAGTTTTATAACCAGTGAAGTTGAGTATATTAATTGCAAAAGAAGTAGTTTTATTAAAAATGCTTTGAGGTTGGATTGGGAGCTCCCCCTTTGTTCATATACATGAACAAAGATTCATGTATATGTAATACATATTAATACATACATAAATACAAACATACATATATATATGCATATATATAATGTAATATTATATATAAAATAATATATATAATATTTTATATATAGGTGTATGTGTGTGTGTTACCTACACACCACTAAATACTCGGAGAAATCCTAGTAATAAGAGTAGTTTAGTAAATGTTCAATTTTCATTTTAAACAGGAAACTTGTTCATGTGACATGGTACTTAGACCCTGTTATTTTTGCCAAAATGGCCTAGGCCCTGATATATTTCACCCAAAGGAGCTTTTCTCACATCCTTTACATATCTCCCGTTTCGGCCATATCCAACCATCTCCGAACAATCTCTCTAAATGTTGGCATTTGTTCTGTGAAGATCTGCACTGTTTTCTGGTTACAGGGATGTGCGTAACTATTTTATTATGGAAATGAATATAGGGCACAGAAATCCTGGTACTTCTATTTAGCAAAAGCAGGGAAAGAAGCCTTTTTAGGTTTTGTCAGTAACCACAGTGCCTATAAATAACATGAGGAAGAAGGGAAGGACGGGAGAGGGAGGGAGGGAGGGAGGGATGAAGGAAGGAAGGGAGGGAGGGAGGAAGGAAAGGGAAAACTACAGAGATATGGAGAGACATCCCATGACATGATAGAAATTTAAGCAGTGCTCCCTCTCTCAACCTTGTATATTAGTCCAAAGAGTTATCAGTGTGGATTCAGAGAACTTCTTGTCTAGAAATTAATCTCGGTTAATTGCTAAATCCAGCCAAGAAGAGAGTGGGTTAATAATTTATAATCCATCATCAAGACAAGCCTTTACTACTTATAAATTATTTAAAGCTATTGACTTGTTTGCCTGTTTATTTAATCAATTCAATTCTTATAAAGTCTGCTTAAAACTTACTCAGCCAATTGATACTTAATCATTTGCTATCTTTAGTTTGAGTTGAAGGAAGAGATTGTTAGTGAGACGTTTTCATTCATTCAACAAATATTTTTTAAGTGTCTTTATTTTGAGAGAGAGAGAGAGAAAGAGAGAGTACGCGCAGGGGAGGGGCAGAGAGAGAGGAAGAGAGAGAGCCAAGCAGGCGCTGCACTGTCAGTGCAGAGCCTGACATGGGGCTTGGGCTCACGAACCATGAGATCATGACCTGAGCCAAAACCAAGTGTCGAAGGCTTAACCAACTGAGCCACCCAGGAGCTCCTCATTCAACAAATATTTTTGAGCATGTATACTTATGGTTGCTAAGCATATAGGAGAGGAACAAAATGGAAAAACTATCCCTGTCCTAATGGAAGGTGTTTACTAGTAGGAAAGGTAGACCAAATGGAAAAATAAAATGTTTAAAATGTCATACGAAGAGGGGTACGTGAGTATCTCAGTCAGCTAAGCGTCTGACTTCGGCTCAGATCATGATCTCGCGGTTTGTGAGTTCGGGCCCCGCATTGGGCTCTGTGCTGATAGCTTGGAGCCTGAAGCCCACTTCGAATTCTGTGTCTCCCTCTCTCTGCCATTCCCTTGCTCATACTCTGTTTCTCTCTGTCTCTCAAAAATAAATAAATGTTAAGAATAAAATTTAAAAATCAAAAAAAAATGTCGTATGAAGATAAATGTTATAGGCACAAATAAAGCAAAAGAGACAGGGAATCTGGGGCATGGGGCTGATCCTATTTCAAGTAGGATGGACAGAGAAAGATTCTTTGATATGATATTTGAGCAGACACTTGAGGGAAGTGAGGCATTGACACATGCAAATGTCTGAGGTTAGAATGTTCCAGGTGGAGGGAACAGCAAAAGAACTAAGGCCTCACTCAAGGGGACGGTGCTTGGAAGGGAAGAAAGGAGGCCAGTCTGGCTGGAGCTCAGTGAGTGAGGGGGAGGAGATAGGACACAAAGTTGGGGAGGTAGCCAGGAACCAGTCATATAGGCCACTGGAAGGACTTTGTCTCTTACTGCGTGACATGGGAAACCATCAGAGGGTATGCAGCCAAGGAGTGACGGGATCTTACTTTTTAATGCAATGATTGCGAGGGCTTCATTCAAGAGAGGCTAAAGGGAGACAAGGTTTGACGTAGGGAGACGAGTGAAGGGGCTCTAGCAAGACATGATGCCTCGGACCAGTATGATGGCTGCAGACGTAATGAAAAAATGTGTGTCCAATAACTCAGAGGTTTTTGCCCTAGAGAAATGGAAACAGTACTTGCCACTTACTGAGATATGTCAGATTTCAAGAGGAGCAATTTTTTGGCATGTTCGGGGAGGGTGAGGATGGAAACTAGAAATTGGTGGCAGTCATGTGAACTTTCCGATGTCTGAAATTTTACGCGCAGTCTCTATTAACCTTACTATAAAGCCTGTGATACCGAACATTAACTTTCTATTAACCTTAGGAGGCCTCAAAACATTAATTCTTCATAATAATATTAAGTGTTTACACCGAAGTATTTTGGGACCAAATCTCTTCGTTTTTATTTTACTGCTTTGCACATAGAACTTCAAAGAATACACTTCCTTTAACCTTGGCAGTAATCGTAGGGACTCTCTTAATTTTGAAATGGTATAAAACGCTCAAGCTTCACACGAGTGTTTGTGATATTCTTTTTTGGTACTATATTTACCTTTGCAGTTTTAATTTCCTTAGTTATCTCAGGATAGAGACATCACAATCGCCCCCTGATAGTCACAGGCATTTACCACCAGTTTCCTAGCACTGGGCACCAGATGTAACCTCTGAAACCTTGGACCTGCTTTCCGGGGAGACCCACTGATGGTGAATTTTCCTACAGGAATTATATCAAAAGTTCTGGGCTGCCAAAAATGGTCTAATAAACTTATAGAACAGGCTACCTCCTTGACTGTCATATTAATTCCATACATACTTAAATCCCCAAGTTGCAAAAACACGAGTGATAGAGACTAACGTAATGAAACTAGCCCTTGCTAAGCAAACAAATGGGAAAGCAGAGCCTAATTCATTGTCTCTCCAAGAGGGTGATCGGAATGCTTATCACGTCTTATGTTTGCGCTGCAGCTTTCTTATCTCCAGGTGATTTTCCATTCCTGCTGTCATTCTACCGCAGTCTGTCTCAGTGAACTAAATTCAGAAGGTTGTCACCAACAGTTAACCCTTTTTGAAATAGCAAGGCAAAGGGGAAGAATAGCAGCAAAGGAACATAGTTGGTATGTCCGTGCGCACACAAGACCCTGCGTTGGAATCCGTGCCGTTACAGGTGGTGGTAACCATCCCCAGTGTTCAGAGCTATCAGTGACTCATAGTTATTAGGTTAATGAACAGAAATGCCAAAATAAACAAGCAGTGTGGTGGAGTGGCTCATATTTCTAGCTCTGAAATCCAGTACTCGTCACTTACCTTTCTCTGTGACCTTGGGTAAATTACTTAATCTCTCGGAGTCTCGGTTTCTTCCCCTGTAAAATGGGGATATCACAGGATAGCTCGTAGGACTACTGTTTGAATCATGTGAGCTAATGCATGTGCCTCCTTTTATATGTAACTTGTTTCGGAGTTAGATTTCTGTAGGGGTAGATCTGATTATCTGGGTGCGAGGAGGACCATGGTTGGCTGCTCTTGCCGGTAAGTCGGGAACACAGCAGAAGCTGTAGCCAAATACGCAATAATGTGGTAAAGACTCAATATAGAGCTTGTAATAGCCTTTGTATTATACATAACTCAGGAATCCTTCAGCAGAAGAAGGGGTTATGCTCATAAAAATGAGCAAACGGGCGCCTGGGTGGCTCAATCGGTTGGCGTCCGACTTCAGCTCAGGTCATGATCTCGTAGTTCGTGACTTCGAGCCCCGCGTCGGGCTCTGTGCTGACAGCTCGGGGCCTGGAGCCTGCTTCGGATTCTGTGTCTCCCTCTCCCTCTGTTCCTCCCCCACTCGCTCTCTGTCTCTCTCTCTCTCCAAAATAAATAAAGATTCAAAAAATTTAAAAAAAGAAAAATGAGAAAATACAAGGAAACCAGTTTTCTAGGGGAAAAATGAAAAGATACACTTTATATTGTGTCTGTTTTGTTTGCAGTGCATGTGGCGGTCAAACAACGTGGGCATGGCCACATATCAACGTAACCTAAACATTAGAATAAGAATTATGTGTAGAAATTATCAAACCTCTTATATTTCAGGTACTCTGCTATACAGATAATGTAATCTACATTATAATTTTTGAAAAGTGTGAAATTGAAGATCAAAGAATATAAGTACCTTGTCCCAAATACACAATATTAAATGGCCATGTAACTTATATATTGTCATGCTATATTAGGCACTTACTGAACAGACAGGTGATCTCTACTTTTTGCCGCAATGCATTCTTGTAAACTGCAAGGCAAAGCAAATCACTCTAAAGTGAATTATATTTCCCCAAAGGAACAATGCTATTATTGAAGGTTGTACTCTTAACCAATAATTTGACATTGACTACATCATATATATGATCTACAATATCTCATAAAAGCAAAGATACCATGACCATTAAATGTGCTAAGTCTAATAGATATTAATTATATATGTGGCGAGCAATAATGTTGCTTCTCTTTTTCGAATTTAGAAAGGGTTTTGGAGAATATTTTGGATGGCTTTTTCTCATAAAGGACTCTCTTGGGGGAAAAACTACGTTAAACCCCTTTTCTCTCATGATAAATGTCCCTTTGTCTACAGAGTCATTTGGAATTATTCCATTTACTTATTCTCTTTTCAAATTGCTTTCGTAGCATCAAGTATTGAGGGAAAAATGAAAGAAAAAGCTTTGAAGTAATTCAGTTCTGGTCTCCTCTCTTACCCATTACCTATATGATCTAAGCAGCAATGCTGTTTCTCTGTGCCTCAGTTTCCCTTCCTGTTTGAACACGCTGGATTAGGTGAATTTGGAAGGCCCTGCAGGACTATACCTTTCTAGAAGCTGATATAGGGTACTTAATCCTTGGATTCTATTTTAAGTTGTTGGAGAGAAGTTTTTGGAATCTGGTCTGTTGCCAGTTGACCGTTTGCCTGCTCTTGCCCCAGGACCCAGTCACAAAGTGAATCCCTCACAGGCTGTATCCTTTGCTTTGGTAATAGCAATGGTTACAGGCACATCCTATAATATGTTACTGTGAAATCACAGGGAATCTAGAAGATTTGAATTGAAATCCTATTTCTCCATTTCCTGAGTGACATCCAGCATAGTCATATAATCTCTCTGAACCTAAATTTTTTTCATTAATATATCAAAAGGAATGGTTCTTTTATTGCAGGGTTATATTAAAGATGAAGTGAGATTAAGTGAAAAAAGTCCTATAGGTGGCTATATTCTTCTTATAGTTAGGCTAGTGTAAGGATTTCAAAATCAGGGCATTTTGACAACTTGTTGGTTGTCAGCTGTCAACTGATTTTTTTAAAAAAAATTTGTTTGAACAAATAATTTCAAGTTTTTGACTGAAAATTGTAACAACATAACACAAACAGGACAATTACAAATGTTCACTCAACAATCTTGTAAATAGCTTTATTTTTAAAAAATAACGGACAAATGCTGTGATGTTAGGAAAGTTAAATGTGTTTCATCTAAGGAAATGATTTTTTTCTTTTTTTTCAACGTTTATTTATTTTTGGGACAGAGAGAGACAGAGCATGAACGGGGGAGGGGCAGAGAGAGAGGGAGACACAGAATCGGAAACAGGCTCCAGGCTCTGAGCCATCAGCCCAGAGCCTGAAGGAAATGATTTTTTTTCAATAAAAATTGTACATTGGGTGCATGGGTGGCTCGCTTGGTTAAGTATCTGACTCTTGATTTCGGCTCAGGTCATGGTCTCACAGTTCATGAGTTCAAGCCCTGCATCGGGCTCTGCACTGATAATGTGGAGCCTGCTGGGGATTCTCTCTCTCCCTCTATCTCTGCCCTTCCCACGCTTGTTCTCTCTCTCTCTCTCTCTCTCTCTAACTCACGAAATAAACGTTCAAAACAATTGTATATATTTAAGGCTTACAACATGATGATTTGATATACAAATACCTAGTAAAATGATTACTACAGTCACTGCTCATCAACATATCTCCTTACATAGTTACCATCTTTGTGTGTAGTCGAATACTTGAAGTCTACTCTCAGCAAATTTCCAGTGTTCAATGCAGTATTATTAAGTATCACCACCATGCTGCACATTGGACCTGGAGACTTACTCATCCTACTGAACTGCAACTTTGTACCCTTTAACCAACATCTCCCCATGTTCCCACCTCCCTGTCCCTAATAACTAATGTCCTATTGTCTCTTTAAATGACAAAAACACAATGTACCGGAACTCATGGGATGGGGTAAAAGCAGTACCAGGAGAGAAGTTTCTAGCCATACATGCTTACTTTTCAAAAGAAGAAAGGTCTCAAATGAATAAGCTAACCTCAAGGGAATAGAAAAGAAGAACAAACTACACTCAAAGTTACAGAAGTGAAATAAATTATAAACATCAGAGTAGAAATTAATCAAATTGAGGATAAAGAGCAATAGAAAAAGTCAACAAAACTAGGAGTTGTTTAAAAAAGAATCAACAAACCCTTAGCAAAACTAAGAAAAGCAGAGAGATAAAGCTGGAGTAAATAAAATTAGAAATGAAAGGAGACATTACAACGGATGTCTTAGAAATAAAAAAGGATCATAAGAGACTATTATGAACAGCACAATGCAAACAAATTGGATAACTAGGAGAAGTGGATAAATTCCTAGAAGCATACAATTTACCAAGAGTGAATCAAAAAGAAACAGAAAGCCTAAACAAACTAGTAATAAATGAATTTATGAAGTAGTAATTAAAAACCTCCCAATAAAGAAAAGCTCAGGGCCAAATGGCTTCACAGCTGAATTCTCCCGAAAAGTTAATAATTAATACCAACCCTACCCAAACTTTCCCAAAATATGGAAATAGAGGGAACACTCCCAAACTCATTCCTACTCATTCCTACTAAAGCCAGAAAAGACACCACAAGAAAAGAAAACTACAGGCCGGTGTTCCTGATGAATATAGATGTAAAAATCTTCAAATAAGTACTAGCAAACTGAACTTAAGAACACTTCAAAAAGATTATACACCATGACCAATTGGTATTTATCCCTGGGGTACAAAGTTGGTTTGACCTATGTAAATCAATCAATGCGATACACTACATTAACAGAATGAAAAACCAAAACCAAAATATCATCTCAATAGATGCAGAAAATGCATATCACAAAGCTCAACATCCATTCATGATACAAACTCTCAACAGATTAGCTATAGAAGGAAGTGCCCTCGATACATACAACAAAGGGCGTTTGTGAAAAGCTTACAGCTACCATTACAATCAATGGGGAAAACTTGACAGTTTCCTCCAAAATCCAGTACAAGGTCAGGCTGTTCAATCTTACCACTTCTCTTGTACATAGTACTAGAATTACTAACAGCAATTAGACAAGAAAAATAAATAAAAATCTTCCAAATCAGAAATTAAGATGTAAAATTGTCTCTGCTGACAGATAACATAATCCCTTATGTGGAAAACCCTAAAGAGTCCACCAAAAAAAAAACAAAAACAAAAACAAAAACAAAAAAAAAACAAAACCCTTTTAGAACTAATAAAGTTACAGGGCACAGAATTGCGATACAAAAAAATCCATTGCATTTCTTTTTACCAGCAACAATCTATCTGAAAACAAAATCAAGAAAATCCCTTCTAGGATGACATCTGTGAAAGTGAAATACTTGGGAATAAATTAAACCAAAAAAGTGAAAGATCTGGGAGCGCCTGAGTGGCTCAGTCAGTTAAGCGTGTGACTTCAGCTCAGGTCCTGATCTTACGGTTCATGAGTTGAAGCCCCACGTCGGGCTCTATGCTTCCATCTCAGAGCCTGGAGCTTCCTTTCAATTATGTCTCCTCTCTCTGCCCCTCCCTGCTCGCTCGCTCGCTCTCTCTCTCAAAAATAAATAAACATTAAAAAAAAATTTAAAAGACCTGGACACTGCACACTAGAAAATATTGATGAAAAAATTGAAGAAGATGCAAATAACTGGAAAGATACCATGTGTTCATGAAATGGAAGAGTTAATATTGTGTTTTGTCTGTTTTTTATCTTTTATTTTATTTTAATCCACGTTAGTTAACATTATAGTGTAAAAATGGTTTCAGGAGTAGAATTAATGATTCACCACTTACATAGAACACCCAAAACTCATCCCAACAGATGCCCTCCTTAATGCCCATCACCCATTTAGCCCATCCCTCCACCCAGCACCTCTCCAGCAGCCCTCAGTTTGTTCTCTGTGTTTAAGAGTCTCCTATGGTTTGCCTCCCTCTCTGTTTTTATCTTATTTTTCCTTCCCTTCCCCTATGTTCATCTGTTTTGTTTCTTAAATTCCACATATGAATGAAATCACATGATATTTGTGTTTCTCTTATTTTGCTTAGCATAATACATTCTAGTTCCATCCATGTTGTTGCAAATGGAAGATTTCATTCTTTTTGATCACCAAGTAATGTTCCATTGTGTGTGTATATACATGTACACACATATATGTATATATGTATATATATATATATATACACACACATGTATACACACACACATATTTGTATATATATATACACGTGTGTGTGTGTGTATATATATATATATATATATATATATATATATATATCACATCTTCTTTATCCATTCATCAGTTGATGGACTTTTGGGTTGTTTCCATACTTTGGCTATTGTTGATAGTGCTGCTATAAACATTGGGGTGCATGTGCCTCTTTGAATCAGCATTTTTGTATCCTTTGGATAAATGCCTAGTAGTGCAATTGCTGGGTCATAGGGTAGTTCTATTTTTAATTTTTTGAGTAAACTCCATACTGTTTTCCAGAGTGGCTGCACCAGTCTGCATTCCCACCAGCAGTGCAAAAGTGTTCCTCTTTCTCCACATCCTCGCCAATACCTGTCGTTTCCTGAGTTGGTCATTTCAGCCATTCTGACAGGTGTGATGTGATATCTCATTGTGGTTTTGGTTTGTATTTCCCTGATGATGAATGATGTTGGGCATCTTTTCATGTGTGGAAGACTTAATATTGTTAAAATATTGTAATTTTGCGAAACAATCTACAGATTTGATTCAATTCCTATCAAAATTTCAATGCCATTTTTAACATATAGAAAAAACAATTATAAAATTCCTATGGAATCAGAAAAGACCCCAAATAGACAAATCTTGAGAAAGAAGAACAGAGTTGGAGGCATCACACTTCCTGATTTCAAATTATATATTATAAGCCCCACCTGTACAATCAACTAATTTTTTCAAAGGTGCCAAGAGTACATAATGGGGAAAGGATAATCTCTTCAAATAAATGGTGTTGGCAAAACTGAATATTCACATAATGTAATAATGAAATTGGACCCCTATTAAATATCCCACTCACACACAAAAAAAAACACTCAAAATGGATTGGAGACTTAAATAGAGGACATGACACTGTGAAACTCCTAGAAGAAAACACAGGGAAAAATCTTTTTGACATTGGTCTTGGCAATGATTTTTTTGGATATGACGCCAAAACCAAAAATAAACATCAAACTAAAAACTTCTGTACAACAAAGGAAACAGTCATCAAAATGAAAAGGCAGCCTACAGAATGGGAGACAATATTTGCAAACCATATATCTGAAAAGATTAATATCCAAAATATTTTAGGAACTGACACAACACAATAGCTACATGTGTGCATGTGTGTGTATGCATATGTACACATATATGTATATACAGTTTTATATATTTTATATAATGGGCAAGTATATATATATTTGTATATTTTATATAATGGGCAAAAGACCTGAATATACACTCTTTCAAAGAAGATATACAAATGGCCAACAGTTATATCATGAGTAAGGTGCAAAACAACAATGAGATCCCCTCACATCTGTTAGGATGAATATTATCAAAATAATAAACTAACAACTGTTGATGAGGATGTGGAGGAAAAGCAACACTTGTCCCGTTGGTGGGAATGTAAATAGTATGGAGATTTGCCAAAAAACTAAAACTAGAACTACCATATGATCCAGCCATCCCTCTTCTACATACTTCAAAGAGATATCCGCAACTCCGCGTTTGTTGTAGCACGACTCACAATAGCCAAGATATAGAAAGGACCTAAGTGTCTATCAACAGATGATCAGATAAAATGTCACACACACACACACACACACACACACACACACACACACTAGAACAAAAAGGAGATTCTACCATTTGCAGCAACATGGATGAACCTGGAGGACATAATGCTTCATGAAACAAGCCAGATGCAGAAAGAGAAAAGCTGTAAGATCTCACTTTATTGTGGAATCTTAAAAAGCCATTAGCTGACTTTGAAGTGGTCAACATAATAAAGCTTGATTAAGCTTTGTTACTATTTATCAGTGTCTGTTAAGTAACTCAAAATATGCGAGGAAACTATAAATCTGGAAAGGACCATAGAGGATGCCTAATGCAGTGAAGCCCTATCCTGAATGATCGTTCAAGCCCCTAAGGGAGTTTTAAAAAATGACAGCTTTCTGGGCCTCGAACCTGGATATTACGATGAACTTGATGCAGTATGGCTGTTAGGAGTCTGTCTGTTTAAAAATGTCCCTGAAATATTAATGAGCAACTAGTATTGAGAACTCTTCCACCAGTCAAATCCCTCATTTAAGTTGTGAGGAACACGTAGTGGAGAAAGATTGAGGTCACAAAGCAGAAACTTGATTCTCCTGATACTTAATCCTTTCTTCTTTTCGGGTGATGCCCTGGCTATTTGGACTGAGCTCAGGATTATGTTCTCATGCACACGATGTGGCCCATTTACCAGAGGCAGCATTCTGCAGTGTCCCATATGAGGAGAACCCAGATGTAAAGTCAGGAAAGTCGGGAACCGTTAGGAAGTCAGTGCGAGAGACAAGAGAGGTTGGCCTCGAGGCATGTTTGGATATTCTCTTGGGACTTTTACTGCGATCCCGTGTTATAGTCGTGGCAAAATGAGACAGGGACCACGTCATGGTCAAGGCGCTCTAAGGCCAGCTTCTGCCGCAATTCCTTTACAACCAAGGAAATAGTAGGTTTAGATGTATAGTTACTAAAATAAAAAGGTCACTAGCAGAAATTTGCTCTCATGATGAAACAGATCTACCTGAAAAGTGTAATATCCACATTAAGATAAAATATTTAGTTAGGATCATATTCAAATTCACCATTTGGGGCAAACCTCAGAAGTGTCTGTAGGCCAAAATTTCATGCATGGAGAAATCTTTTCCATTTTCAGTTCTGTTTTAAAATCTTTCTGTGATCATTGCTTCTTGTTTGTAACTTTACCAAAGCCCTCATGTACAATCAATTGTGCTATTTTATTAAATTTGAAATGTTTGATGGGGCGCCTGGGTGGCTCAGTTGGTTAAGCGTCTGACTTCGGCTCAGGTCATGATCTCACGGTTCGTGAGTTCAAGCCCCACGTTGGGCTCTGTGCTGATGGCTCAGAGCCTGGAGCCTGCTTCCGATTCTGTGTCTCCCTGTCTCTCTTCCCCTCCCTGGCTTGCTCTCTGTCTTTCTCTCTCCCAAAAATAAAATAAACGTTAAAAAATAAAAAAAAATTTTTTTTTGAAATGTTTGAAAGTTTAGGGACCGAGAATTGCACTACCTGGATTGTAATCCCAATTTTGCCATGAACCAACTCTGTGAACTTAGAAAAGTCCCTTTTCTCCAGACTTGTCCTAGGAAGAGATGACCTCAAAGGGCAGTTCAACTCTAAGAGTCAGTGAGTGCCAGAGATGCAGGTAGAAATAAAATTCAGATAGTGGGGTGCATCTTTGAGGGGTAGTTTCAAATAGGGACTGATCCTAATGCCTCTTGGGAATCAGGAATGGAATGAAAAGATAATGTATCCCTTCGCTTCTCTTTCTCTTTCTCTCCCTCACTCCACACGCTACACCAAATACCTTTCCCTCTCTATCCCTGCCCTCTGAATGTTATTTCTCTTAATTCAAGCTTTATCTCATGAATTATAATAAGATTTCACTAGAGTTCATAGATTTCAAGCTAACAGTGTAGGAAGTTGTTAAGGCTTAAAATAAATTTCAGCAACAGATGATCACAAGTCCTCTATACTGGTAGGGAAGAAAACCTTAAACTTGAAACAATCTGGGAGTTGCACTCACTGTAATGATGTGTAATCACAGTTGAACATGACAACCTATTTTGTTTCCTTCTCACAAGATTTAGTTACAGCTTTACTGTTCACAATCTTACTGTTAATTCTTTGTCCAAAACTTTAAGAATATTATTCATGGGTAGCTGCTGGTGGGTGTGGGTGTGAGAGGAATGAGAAACATTGTGTTTCTTAAACTTAACATTTCTATGAAAATTTGAGAGCATTCATGGGGAAACAAAAACAAAATCAGGAACCCTGATAAGCCTTCTAGAGCAATGCTTTCTCTTTCGTGAGAGGCATTGTCAGACTTCATGCACAGCAGCTTTTCCAACACAATTGAATGTATGTATAATTTTTGAACCCTTCATTTTACCATTGGAAATCCAGAGCACAAAAATCTAAAGGAAATGCTTATTCAAAAACTTCTGTATTTTATGCTATAATAGTCATGTATTTTGAAACATGTTTTAATGCAGTATTCTCAAGCCAGTGTTCAGGGAACAAATGTTCGCCATGTTATACATTTGAAAACAAAAAAGAGATTTTCAGGAGTCGGGGGGAAGATGGAAGTTTTATAGAGAGATTGACTTGATTCTCTGGATTCCAAGTCCACATATCACACAAAGGGCTCATCTTGGGTCAGTTACCCATCCCGGATTAATCCTTTATTGGCCATCGAGGGTAGGATTTTGTTTTTGTAAAATAGTTGCTCTGTTGGGGGCACCTGGATGGGTCAGTCGGTTAAGTGACTGGCTCTTGATTTCAGCTCAGGTCATGATCTCATCTTTGTGGGATCGAGCCCTGCGTCAGGCTCTGTGATGACCATGGAGCCTGCTTAGAATTCTTTCTCTCCCTCTCTCTCTCTGCCCCTTTACTGCTCATGCTCTTTCTCTCTCTCTCTCTCTCTCTCTCTCAAAAATAAATGAACATTAAAACAAGATTTAAAAAGGAAGAAAACAATTGCTCTTTCTGTATTCATGTCTTTAGGTAGGAAGTTTCTAGGAAATCTGGGTATAGCTTAGAATGTTTACATATATATACATGTTATATACATGCATATACATATATATTCATATAACTTATATAAATTCTGTAAAATAAGCATATATATACATATATAATATAACATATTCTGCATAAATATTACCAGTGATAAAAACCTTGTTACTTTTTAAAGTACCTAATTCCCTGAAGAACATAGTTAGATTTTTTGGTTTGAATTACCATAAAAATGAAGATTGGAAGATCAAAGCAGAGTAGGAGGACGCTAGGCTTGCCTCATCCATGAATACAACTAGATAACTATCAAATCATCCTAACTACGCCTGAAATTGACCTGAAGATTGGCAGAACAAACACCACAACTGAACAGAGAGAAGAGGCCATATCGAAGAAGGTAGGAAGTGTGGAGACGTGGTTTAGGAGAGAGACCGGTCATGGCCACTGCAGTGGGAGGGAGCCACAGTTGCTGAGAAGGGTGAGAGACAGACCAGCACCCGGGAGCACACGGGGAAAGCAGACCCCACGGTAATTGGCTTGGAAAGTGAAAGGGCCTGGATTTTGTGAGTTCTTGCACCCAGTGGGGCTTAAAGCCTGGAGTTCTAAGAGTTAGCAGGCTTGGCCCAGGGGCTTCTCTTGGAGAGAAAGCTGGCAAACAGCCCGAGAACATACAGCATGGAAACAGTGATCTGAAGAGCACCTACAGCGCACAGTGGGGAGGCTTTTCGCTCATTTGGAGCACATCCCAGAGACACAGTGTGCATGAAGACCCCTCTGGGAATGAAGGAAGTGACAAGTGCCATTTGCCTCCCCCACCCCTCACCATAAACACAGAGCCACCTGTGGGAACCAGCACAGAGATTACACTTGCTACACTTGGACAACATAGACTCTAAAACAAAGACTGTAACAAGAGACACAGAAGGACACTATATAATAATAAAGGGGACAATCCAACAAGAAGACCTAACAATTGTAAATATGTATGCACCCAGGGGCGCCTGGGTGGCGCAGTCGGTTAAGCGTCCGACTTCAGCCAGGTCACGATCTCGCGGTCCATGAGTTCGAGCCCCGCGTCAGGCTCTGGGCTGATGGCTCAGAGCCTGGAGCCTGTTTCCGATTCTGTGTCTCCCTCTCTCTCTCTGCCCCTCCCCTGTTCATGCTCTGTCTCTCTCTGTCCCAAAAATAAATAAACGTTGAAAAAAAAAATTAAAAAAAAAAAATATGTATGCACCCAATATACAAGCACCCAAATACGTCAAACAGTTAACAAACATAAAGGAACTAATTGATAATACAAGAATAGTAGGGGACTTTAACACCCCACTACATCAAAGGGCAGATCATATAGGCAGAAAATCCAGAAGGAAAACAGTGGCTTTAAATGACACACCAGACCAGATGGGCTTATTAGATATAGTCAGAACATTCCATCCTAAAACAGCAGAGTACATATTCTTTTCAAGTGCGCATGGAACATTCTCCAGAATAGATCCTATATTAGGCCACAAAACAGGCCTCACCGAATTTTAAAGGATTAAAGTCATTCCATGCATCTTTTCTCACCACAACACTATGAAACTATAAGTCCAGCACATGAAAAAATCTGGAAAGACCACAAATACATGGCGGTTAGATGACATGCTACTAAACAATGAATGAGTCAACCAGGAAATAAAAGAAGAGGTACAAAAGTACACAGAAACAAATGAAAGTGAAAACACAATGTTCTAAAACGTTTGGGATACAGCAAAAACAGTTCTAAGAAGGAAGTTTATAGTAATACACACCTCGAGAACCAAGAAAAATCGGAACGACCTAACCTTATACCTAAAGGAGCTAGAAAGAGGACAACAAACAAAGCCTAAGACCAACAGAAGGAAGGGAATATTAAAGATTAAAGCAGAAATAAATGATACTGAAACTTACAAAACTGATCAAAGAAACCAGGAGCTGGTTCTTTGAAAAAAAAAATCTCTAAAATTGATAAACCTCTAGCGAGACTCATCAAGAAGAAAAAACGATGAAGAACTCAAATAAATGAGAGTGGAGAAATAAGAAGCAACACCACAGAAACACAAGGAATTATATGAGCATATTATGAAAAAATAAGTGCCAAGAAATTGGACAATCTAGAAGAAATGGATAAATTCTTACCAACATATGAGCTACCAAAACTGAAACAGGAAGGAATAGAAAATTTGAACAGACCAATAACCAATAAAGAAATTGAATCAGTAATCAAAAAGCTCCCAGTGAACAAAAGTCCAGGGCCAGGTGGTCTCACCAATGAATTCAAACAAACATTTAAAGATGCGTTAATATCTATTCTTCTGAAAGTATTCTAGAAAATAGAAAAGGAGGGTAAAACTTCCAGAGTCATTCTATGAGGCCAGAATTCCCCTGATACCAAAACCAGATAAAGACACTACAAAAAAGAGAACTACATGACACTATTTCTGACGAACATAGATACAAATATCCTCAACAAAATACTAGCAAACTGAATCCGATAACACATCAAAAAAAAGTCATCCACCACAAGCAAGTGATATTTATTCCTGGGTTGCAAGGGTGGTTCAATATTCACACATCAATCAACATGATACATCACATCAATAAGAGAAAGGATAAGAAGCATATGACCAATTCAGTAGATGCAGAAAAAAGCATTTGACAAAGTACAACATCCACTCGTGATGAAAACCCTCAACAAACTGGGTTTACAGGGTACATACCTCAACGTAATAAAGGCCATATATGAAAACTCCACAGCTTTTAAGTTTATTTATTGATTCTGAGAGACAGCAAGTGTGAGTGGGGGAGAGGCAGAGAGAGAGAGGGAGAGAGAGGATCCCAAGCAGGCTCCACATTCAGCATGAAGCCTGATGTGGGACTCAATCCCATGACAGCAACATCATGACCTGAGCCGATATCAAGAATCGATCTCTTAATTCACTGAGTCACCCAGATGCCCAGCTAACATCATCCTTAATGGGGCAAAACTGAGATCTTTTCCCTAAAGGTCAGGAACAAGACAAGGATGTCTAATGTCACCACTTTTATTTAGTACTGGAAATCCTAGCCACAGTAATCAGACAAGAAATAAAAGTCATCCAAATTGGTAAGGAAGAGGTAAAACTTCCACGATTTGCAGGTGACATGATGCTATATATAGAAATCCTTAAAGACTCCACCGAAAGACTGCTATAACTGATAAACGAATTCAGTAAACTCACAGGGTACAAAAATCAATGTACAGAAATCTGTTGCATTTCTATACACCAGTAATAAAGCAGCAGAAAGAGAAATTAAGAAAACAATCTGATTTACAAGCACCAGAAACAATAAGATACCTGGGGATAAACCTAACCAAAGAGGGGAAAGACCTGTACTCTGAAACAATAAAGCACTGATGAAAAAAATTGAAAATGACACCAATAAATGGACAAATTCCATGCTCATGTATCAGAAGAACAAATATTGTTAAAATGCTATACTACCCAAAGCAATCCACACATTTAATGCAATCCCTATCAATACCAACAACATTTGTCACAGAGCTGGAACAGACAACCCTAAAATTTGTATGGAATTGCAAAAGACCTCGAATATCCAAAGCAATCTTAAAAAACTAAAGCAAATATGGAGATATCACAATTCTGGACTTCAAGTTATATTAGAAATCTGTAGTAATCAAAGCAGTGTGGGACTAGCTCTGAAATAGCCACATAGATCAATGGAACAGAAGAGAAAACCCAGACATGAACCCACAGCTCTAAAATAGCCACATAGATAAATGGAACAGAAGAGAAAACCCAGACATGAACCCACAACTGTATGGTCAATCCATCTTCAACAAAGCAAGAAAGAATATCCGGTGGGAAAAAGACAGTCTCTTCACCAAATGGTGTTGGGAAAACTGGACAGCAGCATGCAGAAGAATGAAACTGGACCACTTTCTTACACAAAATAAATAAATTCAAAATTTCTTAAAGATCTGAATGTGAAACCCGAAGCCATAAAAATTCTAGAAGAGAAGACAGGCAGTAACTTCTTTGACATCAGCCATAGCAACTTTTTTTGTATAGGTCTCCTGCGTCAAGGGAAACAAAAGCAAAAATAAACTATTGGGACTACATCAAAGTAAAAAGCTTCCGTGCAGCACATGAAACAGCAAAACTCATAGGCAGCCTATGGGATGGGAGAAGATATTTGCAAGTAACATATTTGATAGAGGATTAGTATTCAAAATATATAAGGAACTTATAAAACTCAATACCTGAAAATCAAATAGTCCAATTACAAAATGTGCAGAAGGCATGAGCAAACACTTCTCCAAAGAAGATTTACAGATGGCAACAGGCAAATGAAAGCATGCTCATCATCAGTTATCATCTGGGAAATGGAAATCAAAACTACAATGAGATATCACCTCACCCATGTCAGCATGGGTAAAATCAACACCACAAGAAACAACAGGTGTTGGCAACGATGTAGCGTGAAAGGAACCCTCCTGCACTATTGGTGGGAATGCAAACTGGTGCGGCCACTGTGGAAAACAGGATGGAGGTTCCTCAAAAAGTTAAAAATAAAACTACCCTACGATCCAGCAATTGCATCACTGGGTATTTCCCCAAAGAATAAAAACACCAATCCAAAGGGATGCATGAACAGCTATGTTTACGGCAGCATTATTTACAATAGCCTACGTATGGAATCAGCCCAAGTGTCCATCAGTTGATGAATAGATGAAGAGATGCGGCGGACGTGTATATACACAATGGAATATCATTCTGTCAAAAAAGAAGGAAATCTTGCCACTCACAACAACATGGATGGAGCTAGAGAGTATAATGCTCAACAAAATAAATGAGTCAGAGAAAGACAAATACCATATGATTTCGCTCCTGTGTGGAACGTAAGAAGGAAGACGAATGAGCAAAGGGATAAAAAGAGAGGGAAACACACCAAGAAGCAAAATCTTATTTAGAGAGAACAAGCTGACGGTTACCAGAGGGGAGGTGGGTGTGTGAGGCGGTGGGTTAAACAAGCCATCGGACTTAAGGAGTGCGCTTGTGATGAGTACCAGGTGACGCATGAAATTGTTGTCTCACCATATTGTACAAATGAAACTAATATGACGCTGTATGTTAACTAACAGGACTTAAAAACTTAGAAAAATAGACACCCTGGGTGTCTAGACATCCCGTTGCCACCTGGCAGCTCTGTTAATTTGGGGAATTCACAAAATCCCGTTTTCCTTCTTGCTTCTTGTGAAGTTAAAGTGAAATATATGTGAAAACACTTCGTGAAGAGTGCAGGTGACAAGGTAAAGGGAAAGTGTTATCAGCCAGTCAGTTAATGGAGGAGCTGGCCAGCTCCTCAAACTTGCCTCCATGAGGCAACATCTCTGATGTGATCGCTGATGTTCTCTCTAGAAGACTGTTGCCATGATTATGACTGACCTAGATGGTTCTTCTGGAGTATCTATCCATCATGCAGAGTTCAGCTCACATTAGTTACTGAATACGCAGTATTGCCTTAGACCCTTCTTGGCTTACAAACGTCTAACTGTAGGTGCTTGGAACAGAAGAGTGAATGGTCTTATTTAGACTTTTATTGTTATACCTATGTTGCTGCTCATAATAACTTTGTCCTCGCCAGGCGATCAGGACTTTTATAGGCAACACAGTAGTGAATGACAGCAATTGACCCAACTTCTTAAGCACATGGTTCCTAATAATTCCAGCTGGAGCTTGTGATGTATTTCCATTCATGTGCATGGCACAGTTTCTCTCTTCTTTTTCCTTTTCTTTAAATGCTAGTGATTTGACCTTGCATCATTTTGGTAAAATATAATTTAGCACCATCAAACTCTTCAGGCAAGCGCTGATGTGGAAAAAGTCAAGAAGGATCTTCCCTAAAGCCACTTCTAGGCAGTACCTTAAACGGGGCATTTCGGAGTGAGGTCAGATGGACTTGGGGCCCTTTCCTTTGCACAGATGTTCTTAGGTGGAGCTTTTAGTGTCTTCTTCATCTCGTGGACGGTCCTTCTTGCCCGTGTTGCACACCATGGCACATGCACTGAGGAATCTCAACTTTTCCTATTGCCAGCCCTAGAGAGTTGGCTGCTGCAGCTGGCTACCCAGAAATGATGTTCACGTTTTAACATTTCTTTCTTATGAGAAAATTGCTTTTGACACCCATTTTTAAGTTAGCCGTGGTTTTTCACGACCATATTCCTCACAAGAAGCTACCGAATGCCAGTAGTAAATATCTTAGTAGCCAAGAAGCCCAGTCTTGCAACTAACTACTGTGTCTGCCTTCAGTCGTGGTATAATACTTTCAAGAATTTACCTACTCTTGAATAGCCACCTGGTAATTTATTTAGATATAAATAGGTAAATTTGGTCTAGCGGCTTATATGTTTCATCAAAATGACTGCCAAGAAAGGCACTACAGGGGTGTTATTCATTGGTAACACCTTATATAGATCAAGGACTGGGTTAATTATTATGTTTATTTTATTTCATCTGTAAAATATCCTTGAAAGCTCAACATTAATATTCTAGTTTGTCACGGGAGGCAAAGGAAGCCGAGAGTTTCCGTAACCTGTGCAAGGCTGTGGAGAAACGATTCCTACTCATGTCAGGACACCAAAAGCCATGAATTGGCCACTATGCTGAGCTCTTCAATGGCCTGTCCTATTCTCGCCCTCTCTCCCCTCATCCTGCATCTCGATCACTGTGTTCAGAATCAAAATATGATTCTTGCGCTTATTTTATCCAGTTATATTTTTTCTTTTTTTTTCTTTTTTTTAATACGAAATTTATTGTCAAATTGCTTTCCGTATAACACCCAGTGCTCATCCCAACAGGTGCCCTCCTCAGTGCCCATCACCCACTGTCCCCTCCCTCCCACTCCCCCATCAACCCTTAGTTTATTCTCAGTTTTTCAGAGTCTCTTATGGTTTGGCTCCTTCCCTCTCTACCCTTGTTTTTTTTTCCTTCCCCTCCCCCATGATCTTCTGTTAAGCTTCTCAGGATCCACATAAGAGGGAAAACATATGGTATCTGTCTTTCTCTGTATGACTTATTTCACTTAGCGTCACACTCTCCAGTTCCATCCACGTTGCTACAAAAGGCCATATTTCGTTCTTTCTCATTGCCAAGTAGTATTCCATTGTATATATAAACCACAATTTCTTTATCCATTCCAGTTATATTTTTTCAAGTTAAGGCCAGGCACAGAGAGATTCATGCTCCTTATGTCTTTTTGAAGCAGATACAATTCAAATTTTCCAATGCGCAAACTAACTTCTTAAAGAAAATCTTAACCATGTCTCCAGAGTGAACAAGAACGGTAATTAAAACAGTGGTTAGCAATTTCCGGCCCAGCAGTCTAACAAATAGATATCCCATAACTTTGGTGTTTCATTTTGTTTATCATTGTGTTTAAATAATTTTTATTGACAGTCACGAACTTATAATGAGGGTAATTTAAAAAGATAATTAGCTGAAAGCAGGATTCCACAAAATGAGCCCTTCATGCATGAGCTGAATGGCCTGTTCACATACAGAGAAATATGGCAGTGCCTCTCTTAGAAGGACAAAATATCAAGGCTCGGAGACCTTCATGCTGCACGTCCTGAGAAACAAAACTCCTATGTGATTGTCTTTAAACTGAACCCCAGCAAAAGGGACAAAGTGATAAGAAATTTATAATTCCTCCTCAGGGAAGGAAAGTATAATTCTCCCCTCCACCGCCCCCCACAACCATCCCACGATTAATTGATTATCGTTATTATTGTAGTTATTTTTATTGAGCCCCACACTATGTGCCTGGCATTCTGCTAGGTGTTTAATTTACATTCTCCAGGTAGCCTTGTGAGGAGATATTATTATTAACATCGTATTTCTTGACTCAGTATCTCTAAATGCTGATGCTTATAGCATAGGCCATACAAAAAGAATCACGCAACCAGCAAATGGCAGAAGTGGCGTTCGGTCCTCCTCACTCTGAAAGTCCGTGTCCTTGTCACCACGTTGTAGCTGCTCCATTGCAGTAAAGGAGAGGAAGAGCCAGGAGACGTACCCACTGTGCCCAGCTTCTTTGGTTAATGGAAAAGAAGCCCAGAACGTCTTAGAAGCGTGCTTGCATTTCTTCAGTGTGCGTTTGTAAACATCCGACGGTATTCTTTGCTTGTTTTGTACTGTTTGAAGCGTCAGGAGTTCTAGTTGAATTCCCCTAAAGACACTTAGGGCCAGGCCCCGAATGTTTTCACTGATTTTGCGTTTGACTTTTCAAGATGGGCTTGTTGTTGAGTGTTGTTGAATGATAGAAGGAAAAGTAATATTCTGACATTCTATTAGTTTTAGATACGTGATTAAGTTCACCTTATGTTAAATTTTTAAACAAGTGAGTGATGTCATTAACTGTGAACTAGTTAGATCGTATATACTCATTTATTTGTACGTTCTTCTATTTTAGGACTATTCACCTGTTGTTTCTCAAACGTGTCGTGAATACTTCCCTCAATTCTCATGTAGCTGTAGTTTTGCTTATGTTTGCTAGTGTTTGTCATTTGTTTTTTTTTTTGGTTTGCCTTGCCGAAATTCTTAGTTGTTATGTAGTCAAACTATGTATCTCTTTCTGTATTAGACTTAAATGTTAGACTACAGAGGCCTTTTACATCCATCCAAACATTACAGAACCTTTTGCTGATGTTCTTGTACTTTAATGGTTTAACATTTAAATTTCAAATTGATTAGCTTTTCATCAGGTGGTAGAAATTGATATGTGATCATTTTGAAAAATTCAAACAATATGGAGAAAAAGTATGATGAAGAAAGTAAAAAGAGCCCAAGACAATAGAATTAAAAATTTAAAATATGTCGAAAATATTTTTTTCAGATGTATTCTCAGTCATGTGTACATTATGTCTGAGAGAGAGAGGGAGAGCGTGTGTGTGTGTGTGTGTGTGTGTGTGTGTTATATGTATCGCTGTATACACTGTTGTGCATTCTGCTGTTTTCACTCCTCAGTGACAATATGTTGTGCTTTTCTTGTGTCAATTAATATAAATATTCCTAATTATCATCAGTATCTTCATGGTGCACCATTTAATGGATTTACTATAATAGTTTATTAACCATCTGTTTTCAATTTCTCATTATGTAAACAAGTGTTCAACCAAATCATTTGTGAGTGTGTGTGTGCGCGCGTGTGTGTGAGTGGTGTACCTTTACCAAATTGTCATATTACTTCATTATGATGCATTTCTAGACTTAGAATTGTTGAACCAAAGAATATTGTAATTTAAAATCTTGATATAAATTTCTAAAAGAGTCACTATAAATATTGAGCCGTTTTCATTTTTAACATCTGCTTAATCGTTACAAACCTGATACTCAGAAGCTTATAGCTTATTAAAAGTATATTTAAATACCAGAGAAGTTAGCACACACATCCCAAGTGTAAGATTAGATAAAGTTCTCAATTTAATTTGCCAAGAGAACAAGTTTGTATTTTAAGTGAAATGGCCACACAAGGTAGGAACAGATGTAGCATATTTTAATGTAGTTTTTCCTGGCTCCGTGCAGTTGCCAATTATACTTTCTAGACAAATTTGCATCTTTCCTGATTCATGAAACTCTCAAATTCCTTTCCCACTGCCCTTTTCTGCCCCGAGTTTGGAATCCCATTGCGGAGGAACCGACAAAAACCATCTACTGGGTATTATTTCAAGGCTCATGTACACAGAAAAGCCATATTCTCACTAAGGTGGTGGTGAGGGTGGTGTTGGACTTGAGGAAATGAGAGTAAGACCTAGATATCCCTAAATAATATTTGCTTCTTTCTTCCTGGTATCCCTAGATAAACAGAGACAAAGGGAGTATTTCATGCGGAGAAAAATAAACACACAGACATGGGCAAAATCATATAGTAGAGAGTGCGTTGGGCTCTCACAACGTCGTCAGTCCATCAAGTATGGTTGTATACAGCCATATGCCACGGCTCCGAGCATTTCAGTCCTGCGGGAGTATACAGTATGAGCCAAAAGTTGTAAGACATGAGAATTGGAAAAGCTGTAGTCTATTTTAAAGGGTTTGGATTTTCTTCACCAGGCAATCGGGAGCATTTTTGTGGAGACCAGATTAGAGAAGGATGCCCACGAAGAAAGTAGAGTGAGGAGGCCGTCGAAGTCGTACTGGCAAGAACTGACCCTGGACTGCAGTAACTAGTATCAACAGGAAAAGAGAAAATAATCTTTGAGGAGATAAAATTGGCAGGCCTTCGTGAAAGAGGGAAGAAGTGTCAAGGGTTACTGGTTTATGTGTTGAATAGGGAGAGTTGGATCCAATACAAGTTTTCATTTCACCAAGAACAAATGAAGTGATAGGCGGCAAGGGTATTGAGGATCCGTGCAAAAGGTGATTATTATACTTTAACACCAAAGTTATATGGATAAGGAGAGAAGAAAATGTATCAGAGAAATGAGGGATGTGGAAAGATGGTAGGATCTGTGGTCCTGGAAGGATGTCAGGATCGAATTTGTAGAGGAAATGAGCTGGAGAGATAGGAAGTGGTGGTCAGAGAGTGGACTGTTGGCAATTGAGATTATGGAAGGGTTATGGTTATTCCTGGTCGCCAAGTACGACTATGACCATGAGAATGAGCAGCTGAGATGGGATGCAGGACAATGGAAGAAGGAAGGTTAAGATACTGCGAGCCCAGTTTCCAATGGGAATCTTTACATCACCAAGAATCATGTCAGGAAGAGGGAGTACAGAGCCCAGAACTGCAAGGGGTAGAGTTCTGAAGGGGTGAAAAGTCATATGGCATTAAAAGCTTAAAAAGTCATCCTGGCGCCGTTTGAGAGATGACCATTGTGACTCTCCAACCCATACTGCAACCTTAGAAAATATTGCCCATCCGCAGCCTGGAAGGGCGAGTTTAGTGCAGTAGGGATGGACACCTGACCATGAGATTCTTCATCAGACAACTCAAATTCGCCTTTTGGGAAGCTGTAATGGAGACCCCCTGACCGAATCAGTCGTTACTAGGGAGTCAGGTTTAAGAGTCATGTAGATTCCTGAGTTGAGGCTTCAGTTCTGGGCTGTCCTTCCTCATTAGCCATATGTGTTTGCTGAGAATTAAATAGAGAAGGCATGTCTGAGAGAAGCCAGAGAATGAAGTAGCACACACCTACCAACACACACTCACATAGAAGAAGGTTCTTTGGGGGCGCCTGGGTGGCTCAGTCAGTTAAGCCTCCAACTCTTGATTTGGCCTCAGGTCATGATCTCTTGGTTTGTGAGTTCAAGCCCCGCGTCGGACTCTGCACTCACAGTGTGGAGCCTGCTTGGGACTCTCTCTCTCTCTTTCCCTCTCTGTTCCTCCCCTGCTTGTGCTCCCTTTTTCTCGATCTCTCTCTCTCTCTCTCTCTCTCTCTCTCTCTCTCTCTCTCAATCTGTCTCGAAGTAAATCAATTAAAAAGATCGTTTGGATTCCAAATTCCCATGAGCCCTTGTTATTTTTCCTGTTATTATATCCTCTGAAATTCTCATGTATCCTTATAGTACATCTTATGTTCAGTTGAGCTATTTTGATTGGATTCCTCTTCCATGCAACCACATTTGCTCTAATAGAGCAGCTATGATTTAGTCATTCATTCTCTAAGCACTTAATGAACACTTACTAAGGGCCTGGACTGTTGGAAAATACAAAGATGGGCAAAGTTTCCATCCAGTAGGAAAATCAATAGTGGAGAAAAAATATGTATGATTAAAATACAGTTTTACTTAATGAGTGCTAAACTAGAGGTAGGTGCTAAGTATTATGACCGTAGCTGGCCAGGACTAAATATGTTGCTTTGAATCTGAACAGTCTGGTAGAGTCCCGTCAAATGAGACTCAATATGTAAATTTCTTCAGAAGATTGAAAAGATACATGAAATAAAATGGCTAGACTGAGAAGACAAAGAGGGAAGGTAGCATAGGACTGCACCCTTGAATAATTCCAACATTTAAGGGTGAGGTAGATTGGATAAATTGGTGAAGGAAATACGAACGAAAGGGCATGGGGAGAGTGCGATACGGGCTGAAGGAAAAGAGAGTTCAAGGGCGTAGATGTCAGTTAGATTTACCATCACTGAGAGGTTAAGAAAGACAGTTTCAGAAAAAACAGAAAAATTGGCTTTGAAGATCAATAGAGCAGAGGCTAAAGTGAGAAGTAGAACCGCAGGATAATTGTTTAAGATGCTAATAATACTTGAGTACATTAGAATGGGACTAAATATGGTATACATCAATGTCTGTAGGAGAAATTGTTATTAAATGATGTGATGATTAGATTTTTTTGAAAAGGCTGAGATTATGCATAGAGATGTTAAACTTGGCTTTATTTGAAATAGCCCCCAAAGGGCTAAAGGACATTAACTGTCCCAAAATAAATAATGAAAACTTTGAATAGTACCTTCTTAGGATTTGGGTGATTATGAAGCACTTTAAAGTAATGTTTACTAATAACACTGATAAAAATAAAACTGCTTAAAAAGCAATCTTAACTCAAAAACATAAGGTGCAATGCAATATAGAAACCGTGTGATTTCTATTTTCTTTTTTCAAATATACAGAAACACTGGAAACAGACTGGAAAGAAATAAAACAGTCTGTTGAACAGTTATCTAGAACAGTGAGATTATGGGTGACTTTAACTTTCTTTTCTTTTTTTAATATAAAACTCATTACTTTTAACTTGTAATAATAAGCATTTGTTATAACCAGAAAGAAAGAAATATTTTTATGTACTAGATGAGTTAAACATGCTGTATATTTCTCTAAAAGACATAAATCATGTGCTTTTAACTCTTATACATTCTCCTATTTATTATATCATCATCATCATCATCATCATGTTCCAGGTTTCTAAACTCTTCAATATTGCACAGGAACAATTAAGCTTTTCAAAATGTATGCATAGGTCTACATACATATGCATGTGTTTAGATGATGATGAAGACATAGTTCAGGTTCTTTCTTTTTTTAATGTTTATTTTTGAGAGTAGGGGGCAGTCAGGGGAGGGACAGAGAGAGACAGGGATAGGGGATCTGAAGCAGGATCTGTGCTGACAGCACAAAGCGCGATGTGGGACTCGAATTCACAAACCTCAAGATCATGACCTGAGCCTAAGTCAGAAGCTTAACAGACTGAGCCACCCAGGCACCCCTCAGGTGGTTTCTTAACTGAACCATTTTTACATCTAGTTTAGTTTTTTAATGCTGTGTGCAGAGACTAATATATTTAGAATCATTTCCGATGAAGCCATGGAAACTAATGTTATGTCGATTAATGGTGAGTGTGTGGGCAAAAAATGGAGCTTGTGTGACTGATTGGGACTTCTTCCTCCTTTATAACACAAATTAAATCTTGAAAGGATCCAATTTGCTGCTATTAATGATATAAGCAAGCTTAGTTTATAACTCCACTAAGCAAAGAAAGATTATTTTTTTCATTGTGGATTGCAAACACTGTGAAAATCATGACACCAAGATATTACCTTCCCATTGTATTCTCAAAGTATTTCAGCTTCTTTTTAGAACTAATCTGAGATGAAAATCCCCAGTATTAACATTTAAAGTAGTGAGCTGCTCTGAAGTGTCTTATTGTCTGCACGCCTTTAATTTAACCTAAAGCCTCAGTGTGAATACTATCAGGGTCACGTGTTGGCTCTAGCACCGCCTAGATATACATAGAAATCCTTTACAACTATGGGTTGTAGACCTGGGGTCCAAAGCAAATGCCATGCTGTACCTTAAATTGTTAGTTTGCACTGTGAATTACCCACACGCATTTCTCTGAAATCCAAGATGTCCATCTATGGTAAGTGACCGTGAAATTGACCAGATCAGTGATCTAATGTGACAGCCTATCTCTCAGTGGAAATGATGACAGCCCAGGATTTTCTGGCTTTCTCTGATGCAGAGAAGAGAAAGAAAGAAATAGCCCAAGATGAACTTTCACAAAATGGATTAAGGGTAAGCTATTTGCTTGATTGTGCTGTTTGAGTCCGTTATTTAATAGAGAACTCAGAAAAGTTAAATTTAAATATCAGCAAGTCCATAAAAGAGAAACCAAATGAGTTAGAGAAGTTAAAAAAATCCACTTCCTAACTTGCAAATATTCTTTAAAATCGTGGCCACTTTTATATTTAAAACACACACGCACACACACGCACACACATACACACACAAAGAAACAGAACTAGCAAAACTCCATATGAAAAGTACTCTCTGAAACCATTACAAAGGCATACCAGATCTGGTCCAGATAGCACAACAGGCACACCTTTTGCCCTCCAAGTGTGTGGCAATGACAGATAAAATATAAGAAAGGAAAACCAAATTGGACTAACAAAAAGGCAATTTAAAAGTAATACAGTATCTGTATGAACCTCAAAAGAACCACAGAAAACCAGGATGTTAAGGTGGACTGAGGGTGCGGCGATTCTAGGCTCTGTTTGTGAGAGGCAAATGTAACCAGGAGTTGCGCTCCTATGTGGTATTAGAAACTAAAAGCACGTTTTTAAAGGTACAGTACCACAGAAAATTTCACTGATGGACATCAGACCCCGAGTTGGCACTCGCCATCTTCTTTAATTGGGAAAATGTTTGGGATTATGAAACTTAGGGGGAGCTCAGCTCAGTTTCTATGGAGTCAAAAGTATAAAGACAGAAAGTGACATTATCTTAATGGTGGCTCTGTGAGTCTCTGAACTATGGCTAATGATTGTCATCATAAGCAAGGCCAGGGTCTGGGGGGGACCTGGTGGGTTTGGTGGATGCAACTATACAAACACGAGACAAAGATTATCAGAGAGAAATTGTGCGTCGGGTGTGGAGAGAAGAGAAAGAGAATGAGAAAGGAGAACCTTCCTGTTAAAAATAAGCCCACACACCGAAAGTCTAAAACACAGTAAGAAATATGCTAAGAAAGGCAGACAACAAAAGCATATTAAGAACATGAAACATATTATAAATGAAATGAGGGGCACCTGGGTGGCTCAGTTCGTTAAGTGTCTGACTCTAGATTTCAGCCCAGGTCGTGATCTCATGGTTTTGTGAGTTCGAGCCCCGCATCAGGCTCTGCTCAGGCAGCGCAGAGCCCGCTTGGGATTCTCTCTCTCTCTTCCTCTGTCCCTGCCCCTTCCCCACTTGCACTGTCTTTGTCTCTTTCAAAGTAAAGAAATACACTTAAAAAAAGGAAATCAATTTTGTGAAGCAATATAAAAAAGACTATAAAATTATAAAGAAAGGAAAGTTACAGTTCGATATCCACCATGTCATTTATCTGCCACTGATAGAAATCACAAAGACAATTTTGATGAACCGTAAGGTGTGGGAATTTGTCCTATCACATATCAACATTATTTTCTTAAAACATGGTAATTGAGACAGAATCGTATTGGTGGAAAGATGGCAAATAGATAAGTAGAACAGAAAATAGAGCCCAGAAACAGATCCACTTACATATGGCAACTTAATATATGAAAGAGATGGCAATTCAAAGCTGTGGGAGATAGGAGAGAGAATGCTGGAAAATTGGTCACCCGTATGGAAAAAAATAAAATTAGATTGCATATCACACCAGGCACAAAAAATGAATCCAGGTGGATTTAAGAATTGAATGTGAAAATCAAAAGTTGAACATAAAGGAGACTGACTCCACAACTATATGATAGGAAAGTATACGTTAGGAAACACGGAACAAAAGAAGAAATAAAGAAAACAATTCTAAATCTGGCTTACATTACAGTAAAAAGCTTTGGTTAAGGTCCATAAAGAGTGAAAAGATAAGTGACAGGTTGGGAAATTTTATTTGCAACATGTATTGCTGAAGAAGGATTGATGTATGGAATTTATAAAAATCTAACCAAAAACAGGAAAAATAATGCTTAGATGATGGTACATCCATAAAATGGAAAACTCTGCAGCTGTTAAATAAAGTAGTTCTATACTTTCTGATAAGGAAATAGATCTAGAAGATGTTAATGGAAATAAATAAGTCTCAGAACACAGTGTGTATAGCATGCTACCCTTTGAATACGTGTGTGTGTGTGTGTGTGTGTGTGTGTGTGTGTGTTTGAATATCTGTACGTATCGAATATATTTGAATAGATATCTAGCATCTTTTTAAGAGTGGACTATCTTGTGCGTTCATAGGATACTCTAATAAAGAAACAACAGCAAAGAAAAAAAAATTGCTTGCCCCTTAGGAAGGAAATTCTGTAGAAATTTTAAAAATTAGATAATACCAAAGGATAGAAATGGGAAATTTAATATACTGCCAGTGGGTTGATGTAACCCACTTTGGAGCATTTCACAGCTTATAGTAAGGTTGAATATGTGTATACTCTGACACAGAAATTTTACTCTAAGGAACATACCTATGCTGGTTCTCTAAGTGAGATCCTGAGGGTACCAATGGGAAGTTGTCTTTGAGATTCTTGTAGGGGGTCAGCAAAGGCAAAATGACTATTGTAATATTACTAAGATATCATTTGCCCTTTTTTACTCTTATCAGTCCAATAGACAGAGTAAATTCAATGTCGGTGCATTAGTATGAATCAAGATAATGGTACCAAAACATTAAAAGAGAGAGAGAGAGAGGAAAAAACAAAGTCTTACCTAACAATATCTTTAATGAAACAGTAAAATTTAGTAATTTCATTATATCTTGAACCTTGCGTACAAATATTTTTAAAATATTGGTGACCAAATGAAAACAAAGTATTTCTGCTGCATACTAAAATAACAATGTTCTCCTGAGGAAAAGCACTTTCGTGGTGACTAGAGTTACAAACCAAAGGCACTACTTTCGTTCGTACGCTGTCATTTCACTTGACTGACAGACAAATTATTGTTACTCAGACCTAGACTTTTGGCAATATTTTCATAGAAGAGAATGGATGGAGTCTATCACTTCAAGGAAAACAAATGA
This sequence comes from Lynx canadensis, assembly GCF_007474595.2. Classification (NCBI taxonomy): domain Eukaryota; kingdom Metazoa; phylum Chordata; class Mammalia; order Carnivora; family Felidae; genus Lynx; species Lynx canadensis. The sequence goes on along the minus strand of NC_044321.2, from coordinate 115,563,146 downwards.
CAGCATTTTTTTTTTTTTGCCAATAATATTTGAAAATCCATGTGAAAATTGGAATCGGGGAAAATTTCTCCAATTCTCCTCGTGAGCCCGACAACTTCCCAATACTTGAAGGCTTTCTGATGAGATTGGTGGTGATAGCAACAACTATGCCTTTTTTATAGTGCATAAATCAGAAGTGTCTGCCTTTGGAAGATCTACATAGCTCAGTGAACTGCTGTTTTCCAAATGACCAATGCATGATGTCACAAAGCAGGCATTGGTCGCGGATCCACAGTGTAAAATAAATCAATGGAGTTTAACAAAACGAGTATTAAAAAAAAACTCGCCGATTTGGTTGCAAATTCCATATTACAAGTAACCTTTAAGAAACCATCATCTATTGAGTTTTGGTATAGTGTCAAAAAGGAATATCCACGGTTATCCAAAAAGGCTATTGAAATGCTCCTCTCGTTTCTGATTTGATTTCTGTGTGGGTCTGGATTTTATTGATCTACTTTAATCAAAACATTTCATTCAAGATTGAATGATGAAGTGGAAATGCAGATCTAGATATCTTCTTTTAAACAACACATCAAAGATACTTTCAAAAATGTAAAACGATGTCACCCTTCTCCCTACATATTTTACATTTTGAGAATATAGTTATTTTTCATAGATGTGTCATTTAGGTAAATGTGTCATTGATTTATTATGTTTAAATTAATAAAAACATAGGGGCACCTGGGTGGCGCAGTCGGTTAAGCGTCCGACTTCAGCCAGGTCACGATCTCGCAGTCCGTGAGTTCAAGCCCCGCATCAGGCTCCGGGCTGACGGCTCGGAGCCTGGAGCCTGTTTCCGATTCTGTGTCTCCCTCTCTCTCTCTGCCCCTCCCCCGTTCATGCTCTGTCTCTCTCTGTCCCAAAAATAAATAAATGTTGAAAAAAAAATTTTTTTTAAATAAATAAATAAATAAATAAAATAAATTAATAAAAACATAAATATGTTAACATTTTTCAGTTTTAATATCTAAACCCTAAGTATTAGTAGATATAACCCATATAAACAAAAGCTGACTGAATAGAGTGACAGTTGTGAGAATGATGGGTAAGGGTTGGAGAATATTTTCTTTTTATTTTTTTAATGTGTATTTATTTTGACAGAGCGAGCATGAGTGGGGGAGGGGCAGAGAGAGAGTGGGGGAGAGAGAATCCCAAGCAGGCTCTGCGCTGTCAGCGCAGTGCCCAATGTGGGGCTCGTTCCCATGAACCATGAAATCATGACCTGAGCCGAAATCAAGAGTTGGTCGCTTAACCGAATAAGCCACCCAGACGTCCCTGGAGAACATTTTCTAATGAGATGATATTTACATGGTAATATGAAGAACACAAGCAAATGAACCGCAGATTCCTAGCAGAAAGAAAAGGAAGTACAAAGGCCCTGAGCAAGAGGAAACTTGGTGCATTTGAAGAACCATAACGAGGTCAGTGTGACTGTCATGGAGTGAGCAAGGGAGAGTATTTGGAGCTGAGATCAGTATGGTAGGCAAAAGCCAGATCATGGAGGGCACTGTCTCAAAGGAGAATGTCTCTGTAAACATCTGTGATGTGGTTTTCTGCTACCAATATGACTTTGAATTTTCTCCCGTTAGCCGCTCAAGGCCACTGTCCCTTAGTCTGGTCAGATTAAGTGGTTACCGGGGCTCTAATCCCAGCAGCTGAAAGTAGAGATGAGGAGGAAAGTCTCTGGTGGGTTGGGCTTTTACACTTAGGCACTGTGACAGGAAATGAGAGAGCCAGAACCCAAGAGGTGTGCTCAGCTCCCATAGGCCAGGTCACAACACAATATGGCAGGGAGGCAACCCCTTATATTTGATGCCAGATGAAACCAGCTTTTTTTCTGTGGCTCTGTGGTAAGCACTCATTGGGCAATTCATTGGGGAAGATAAAATGTGTAAATGTCTAAGTCTTTACTTAGTAAACTTTGCTCCAAGGCAACATCCAGGCTTTCCTTGACTTTGTGACCGTAAAGCAAAGGAAATGTGTAATCGGCTATGTCTTATTTATATAATTTAATATAATTAGTAATTACCATTTTAATGATAATCTGCATGATATGCAGTTATCCTTATAATAACATTTCTTCATACTAGCCCTGGGTGATCCTCATTCACTCAAAGGGGTTCTGTTAATATTCTGAGCTGATGACTCCAAGATCTATTTTTCTTGCTTTTCTTCTCTAAGCTCCAGATGGCTATATGCTATATGCTATATGCTGTAACCTGTCGGATGTTTCCAAATGGATTTTTCTTCCACCAATAACTTTTTCCTTCTCACCTTCATATGCTCCTCATTCTCTCAACAACTATTAAGTTAATGTTTGCTGAGGACCTGTACGAGGGCATGGGGATACAAATGATGAACAAAAGCAAATGTAGTCTCCATTTTCCTGGATGTTCAGATCTGTGAGGAAGGCATGCCTGATCAAGTAATATCACTTAGAAAGGCAGAATTATCTACTTAAATGAGTACTCTGATGGAAAAGAATCCTGTTCTGTGACAACATATAATGATGAAAATGGGTTTAGACTTAATGGAAGCGTAATTAACCTGGTTGTGCAAAATATGAAATTGCCCATGACCATTAGCCTCCTTTTACCTCAAAGTGTGGCATTAAGAGCAGAGATTCTAAAGTTAGACTATCTGTAGTTGGAACCTCACTCCATATTTTCTCATCTGGGTGACCTTGGGCGAATCACTTCATTTCTTCAAGCCTTAGTGTTCTCTTATGAATGGGTCTAATAATCAATGTATTCTACGGGATTGTTGTGAGAATTACATGCAGTAATTCACGTAAAGCTCTTAGACCCCTGCATGCCCAATAGTGTTTAAAATTGTTGGCTATCATCACTTTTATTGATAGTATTATATTTATAATGGTAATTATCATTATCGTATTTCCATTACTTGAATTCACCCTTCACCTGATATAATACAACAGTTTCCTAAGTATTCCTGCTGGGGACCCGCCTTCAACTTCAGTCGGTTCTGGGCATTGCAGTCAGCATGATCTTTCTGAAGCTTGAATATGATCATGTACACACTCTCTCAGCGTAACAGTCAATGCCTCCATGTCTCCACCACCCCCAGGATCAAGTCCAGACCTTTTAACGTGGCTTTCAAAGTGCGTCACGATCTAGTCCTGGTTCTCTAGATTCGTCTCTCATCACTCCTCTCCTTGGATGTGCCAGCCCTTCTTGCCCGTGTGCAATATTTCAAGTGCACCACGTTCATCTCTCTTGGCCTAGAGCCGTGGTTCTTAAAGTGCGATCCCTGCCCAAGCAGCATGAATATTATTACCCCCTGGGGCCTTGTTACAAATGCAAATTACCAGGCTGAAACCCTCAACCTACTGAATCTGGAACTATGGGTGTGGTCCCGGCATTTGTGCTTAAGAAGTTGAGCAGGTGATTCTGATGCCCAATTCAGTTTGAGAACTGCTGTTCTGGGAATCTCTCTTCTTTCCAGCTTCTCATCTTTTTATCTGGCTGATTTCTAAGAAACTTTCAGTACTCGGATTAGATCTTACCTCTCACTCTCCAGGAAAGCTCTCTGCATTGTTATATGTATACCTTCACCTATCCCTTTTTTTTTTTTAATTTTTTTTTTTAACGTTTATTTATTTTTGGGACAGAGAGAGACAGAGCATGAACGGGGGAGGGGCAGAGAGAGAGGGAGACACAGAATCGGAAACAGGCTCCAGGCCCTGAGCCATCAGCCCAGAGCCTGACGCGGGGCTCGAACTCACGGACCGCGAGATCGTGACCTGGCTGAAGTCGGACGCTTAACCGACTGCGCCACCCAGGCGCCCCACCTATCCCTTTTTAAAGTGTGATATTTTGAGTAGCATAGTGTCTTCATTGGTTTTACATTTCTAGCGTAGAGTTTTAATGTATCATAGGTGGGTCAGTTAACAGTGGACAAATGGATGAACAGTTGAATGGATGAATGAATGAATGGATAGGTAATATTTGTGAGAAAATTAATATCTGTCTTAATAGTGGGTACTATTAGGGAGAGAACTGTGTTTAGGACAGTGCCTCCACATGTCACTTGAGAGTGGAAGTGACATCTGGAAGGTATGAGGATGCCACAGAGACAGTTCCATTGCTCTGTATTAAGAGATGAACCAGAATATTTGAAGTTCGAGGAAACAAAGAATAATGGAGATTAGCCAACATGACAGAAAGATGGAGCATTTTAGAAAGAAGTGTTGACTGACAAAAGTCCAGTGAGGCTTTTAATAACAGATACGTCCAGTATTTGATTCTAGGTCTGTGAGATTCTGTTTCTCCAAATACCATTAAAATATTCGTGCAGCTAAATAGGCCCTGTGGCCATGTTGTGGAGATTACTAAGAAAGACCAGTAGAGGGGCGCCTGGGTGGCGCAGTCGGTTAAGCGTCCGACTTCAGCCAGGTCACGATCTCGCGGTCCGTGAGTTCGAGCCCCGCTTCGGGCTCTGGGCTGATGGCTCAGAGCCTGGAGCCTGTTTCCGATTCTGTGTCTCCCTCTCTCTCTGCCCCTCCCCCGTTCATGCTCTGTCTCTCTCTGTCCCAAAAATAAATAAACGTTGAAAAAAAAAATTAAAAAAAAAAAAAAAAAAAAGAAAGACCAGTAGAAGGAATGGTGCACTGCCCTGCAGTCACCTCTCTGCGATGTCTCTAGCGATAACTGAGTCGCCACGGAGGGGACAGGAGTCCAGAAGTCCCGGATAGTGGATTCAGGGGAGGTGCAAAGCAGCAGCTGCCACATGAAAATAATTCAGTTATAGATACATGTTTGTTGGTGCTGTTGGTGCTGTCGCGTTTTCTCTCCAGTGTCCTAGATGGAGTTCATTGTAGAAGGTGGAAGAGGGTTAATATCGGTGCTGTATATTTGATGGCTTTAAATTATATTCACGAATTCTTTGAAACTCCTTTTTACAAGAGGTGAAGCTAGATTCACTCTGAGCGTGAGCTCAGCCAAATAACTTGCCTCCAGGGAACAGAAGTGATAGGATGTCACTTCTAGTGGTTACAAAAGGACTGTAGGTCATTTTTCTTGGTTCTGTCTGTCTCTCCCCCTTTCCCCTTCCCCTCTGGCCAGTGTCCAGTGAGGAACTGAGGAATTGAGAGCAAATTAGCAGGCTTGGGAGTGGATCCTTTAATCCCGGTAAAGCCTGCTGATGACCGCAAGCCCAAAGTTTACAGCTTTGCTTGTAAGCTCAAGAGAGACCCTGAGCCAGAACCACCCAGCTAAGCCATTCCTGGATTCCCGACCCACTGAAATTGTGAAATTACAATTTCTTTTGGTTTTAAGCTTGTAAGATATAGATGATTTGTTACACATCAGTCAATAACTGATACACGTACGGTTATCCTTTCTGATAGAGGATAAACTGAAATCCCAACAGGTCAATGGACTTAACCCATGAACACAAACCTGTAAATTGTCAGAGCTGAAATCCAAACCCTGCTTACATTAGACTGCCACCAGTCATGTGTAAGTAAAATATTTCTTACAATTCCAGACCTGGAATATATAATTCTAAAAGTACTGTTGAATCTTAATTAAAAAAATAATAACACAATTTAAAGACCAATGATTTAATTATTCTCTCATATCTTGAGCAAAATAGTACCAATTCTAAAACTCAAAGAAACAATCCTTAGAACCAGAGAGCAACAAAGAACTTTAGAGATATCTGTCCTAGAGTTTCAATATACAGATGGAGAAAACTGAGTCTTGTGAAGAAAAGGCGCTATCAAGGGCCACAGCGTGAGTTATAGAGGAAGCAAGGCCTCAAACCTAGCTGTAGAAAGAAAGCATTTTTGAAATTTGATATTAATGTACTTGGTTCCCTGAGGACAGAGTCTTACAAATTCATAATTGTGGCTTGGCACAGTGGCTGGCATAGACAGGCACAACTTACCTGCCCTCTTACTGGATTAATAATGCTCCTTATTCCTTCTATAAAACATACTGATTAATACTCTAAGGCACGCTGAAAACTCACAGCTGATAGCCTACCCACTTGTACACATCTGGTTCCACCTGTTTCATGCTTACTGAGAGCCATTATGTTTGATTCCACACCTCTTTATGCCAAGTGCACGTATTACTGTAATAATTTTTACTTAATTCGGTACTACATAAAGTAATTAATATGGATTCAGAAAGAACTGTTATTTCCATGAAATGTAAATTAATTAGGGGAGACTTGATATAGGCCGACTGTTAAGGAAAAAATTGTTCTAGAAGCAGGTCTGGGGAGAGAATGGAAAAAATAAAAACAAACCAAAAAAGCCCCTTCAGTCCTTCATAAGTGTCCTCAAGTTTCTGCTACATTTCAAAGAAAGTGAAACTTGATGTCGCAGATGATGCGATAGCATGTGGTTTATGTAATAATGACCATAAGAAAGTTAAATCAGAGGACCCCCACTCAATGAGAAGGCTTTGACTCTACATCAAGAAAGAGGAGAAACAGTAGATGTTAATATGATTTAATATTACATGAATTATCTAAGATATATATAATTTAAAAATGATTTCCAGTTTCAACCACTATTTTCCATTAGTCAACCAAGTAGTCTTCACAAGTACATCAGGTAAGAAAGTTTCTGCTGTTGCCTACCCTTAGTGTTTAGTAAAATGAATGGGAAGTTAAATGGGGTGGATAAAACAAGGCATGCTCTAAACTCAAGGCATGTTTTAGTTTCTTTGAAAAATGTGTCCATGCTCACCTACTGTACACCTAAATGTCAACTCTCTTTTCCGTCAGTATGTAGTTAGTGCATGTTTAAGCTCAAATAAGGTACTTTTAAATCTCTCCTTATGTCACGTAGCGCTTCTCTCCCTCCTTGACAGAGCAGATTTCTTGGTTTGGGTGTCTTGTGAAAGTTGTCCCTTGGCACCTCTAGCTGAGTGGCTTCCATGCTGGGTGAGAGTTTGCAGGCAGCATATTTTTCCAATGCCGTCCACGATGTGACAGTGGTTTCTGACATAGGAGTTTCCAGGGCTGCTAAGCAACCATTACTGATGGCTAAAAATAGGGAGCAGCCATCATATTATGGGACTGTGGAAGCTTAAGGAGCTTTGAAAGCCAACAGCTCTGGTTGATAATTACTATTGGATTCTGCTTTTGAAATGGATTGAAAATATGTTGTGTCTGAATCTACAATCATTTGCACAGCAAAAACTGTTCCTCACGTTAAAGCGTTGTTTGCATTGATTTATTTTCATGTGAGTTCTGTTTAAAACTGTTAATTATATTTGATGTGAGTTGACACTGTCTTCACGTGTACTTATTTCCATCAGTCAAAGACCTGTGATAATACGTAAAAGCATGCAGATATAGAACATGGGCTTGCAACTTTCTTTCTCTTGGAACCATCCACCGGTTTCTCCAGAGTTTTAGATTTACATACCACCACTATAGCATAGATCCATTTACCTCTGCATTTATTCATTTTGGATTCATTCATTTAACATTAACTGCCTATCTTGACTGTCATTTTTCTATCTTACCGTCAACTATTTGTGTGTGTGTGTGCTTCACATTTATCTACTTAGCTCTACTGCTCACCATATGCCTGTCTCTATCAACTGTCGATCTTTATAGTTGTCCATATAGCATATCATTCATCTGTCTCTTTGGTTTGGAGTTTTACTTGACTGTCCTTCCTAAACTTACATCCCCATCCTTTTCTGACCTTTTGATTTTTTTTAAATTCTTTTTGGCACCTAATGCCCTCATAATAACATGTCTAACTCTGAGCTCAGTGAAGACAAGACCGTAATCTCTTTCTGTTTGCTATTGTGTCTCCAGTGCCTAATATACTGACTGGCACTTTGTTGAATGAATACATAAATATCTGCACGTATTTGTAGCCTCGTCCACTTCTAGCTCCTTTCCACCATCACTTCATCATCAGGTTCTGTCTTATCATCGTCTTTCTATTATCTGTTACCATTCCAAGAGGCTGTCTGTCAAGTTCTGTACTTATAATCCCAGCTATTCATCTATCTCTATCTCTAAACATCTTTATCTACATTTAAGCAGCTACCTAACATCTTATTAATATATTACAAGATTTTTTCATCTTTTCATCCTTGCATCAATGTCTCTTCCATCTTTTCTGTCACTCATTAATCCATCATTCTCTATTCATGCTTTCCTACATAAATTATATTATGCATCATTTCGACGTAGAATGATAAGTGTGTACAATTTTCAGTGAAAGGCTCAATGAAAGGATTACAGAGAATTTACATCCTTCTTCCATTCATTTTATATGAATTCAATTACATGAACTCAGCAAATAAAAATGAAAGAAGAGGAGAAAAATAACAACTAGTGTCTGTCGCCCGATTTAATCAGCATAGTGTTATTTTAAATGAGATTGCAAAGTTGAAAAACAGGTATTATTCATACTACGTGGCCTAAAAACACAAGCCAACTATTTTTTTCGTGCAGCTCACCAAAAGAAACAGTAATCTGTTCCAAATTTAGAGAAAAATCGACTATGTTAGATCTACCGACACACAATACAGTGGATTCTGTGACAGCATTTTCCTATGGGAATGTCAATTTGACTTTTGACCATTGACAATTTTAGCTGTAGTGGCTGCCTTCTGGAGCCTAGCCTCTGTGTAGCATATGACTCCATCATGGTCATTAGTCACAGGGCAGGATGACATTGAGGGAAGTAGTGGTGCTTGAGCTTAGTCTCAAAAGGTGATACCATATGTTTTCACTCTTCTGTGGATCCCGAGGAACTTAACAGAAGACCATGGGGGAGGGGAAGGGGAAAAAAAATTAGAGAGGGAGGGAGGCAAACCATAAGAGACTCTTAAAAACTGAGCATGAACTGAGGGTTGATGGGGGGTGGGAGGGAAGGGAAAGTGGGTGATGGGCATTGAGGAGGGCACCTGTTGGGATGAGCACTGGGTGTTGTATGGAAACCAATTTGACAATAAATTTCATATTAAAAATAGAATGAATGAATGAATGAATGAATGCGATTTGGAATGTTTCAGGCATAAAAGAGAGGCAAGAGTAGTCCAGGATGAGAGACAAAAAATGCTCACCAAGCTTATCTAAGTGAATTTCCCAAAGATACATGTCTCTCTCCATCAACTCTAGATCTCTGTAGTTACCCGTCTACTAGAGTATTGGTATCTATTCTCCACATTTAGCTCTCTCCATTTTGGTGTTTTACATGACATTTAAGTGATTAGTTGTTGTGTGATATATCTAACATTACATATCCAGGTTAAAGCCATGTTTCATTCTTGCCCTCTTGTACAAACTTCACTTGTGATATTCATTTAGCAAAGTAACCTATGACTGGGATTAAAGACTACAATATATAAGGAAAATGAATAGTTCCTTTCTTTTAATGATCAACTTTAGACGTTGCCTAAAACTGTCGTGAGAAGCAGTTTGTGTACATACAGGTTAAAAATAAGAACTCTAGAGCCAGTTTGTCTAGGTTTTAATGTGGCTTCACCACTCTACAGCTGTACGACCTTGTGTAGGTTACTTTCCCTCTCGATGCCTGTTTCTTCATCTGTAAAGTAGGATTAAAAATGGCATCTTCCCTAGGGGATCTCTGTGAGAATTGAATTATTTAATATACGTGAAGTCCTTAAAACAGTGGCTCCGTCTTAACTCTTATTATTGTCGTTGATATTGTCGTTTTTCTGCTTTTAAATATGGGGAATTTAGCTGACTTATAATCACCTTTTCTATCTCCCTCCTCCCAATATGGTGAGATGATGTCATCTGCAACTTTCGGCAACATGAAATAAAGTGCTTCATTTCTCTTGACTTCCCCTTTTTCAAGGTAAGGATATTGGTGTTTCTACCCTCCCTTCTATCTTGTCCGCCTTCCAATCTCTGTTAGCTGTATTTTTATGTTTACCTTCTCAAAGTACATTATTTTAGTCTGTTCTGTGACCGTATTTAAGACTCGTGTGGTTTGTCCCAAACTCTAAAATGTGAAACTATAATAAAAATCCACTGGCGTTATTATGGGCCTGTAGATGGTTTCACTGCAGAGTCAAGTACTATGCTTAAGACTACATTTCTATCTCTACAGGTCCAATTTCACAGTCACTTAGAGGAGAGCGTTCCAAGAGTAAATTGCAATTGGATGTTCCTTTTCCATAAGCCACAATTGATTTTACCATGACCTCAAATGTTCTAAGATAGCAATCATTGTATCTTGCCTATCAGTTCCTTTTTATATTCCAGAATCTTCCATCCTGGAGCCCCTGTCCTCATAATCCCAGTTGGACTGCTGATTCTGTAGCACTCCTGAGTAGCTGTACCCCTACAATTTCTCTTACTGTTTACTGGATCCCGTTGTCTTCTTCCCGGTCGACTCCTTTTGTGTTCTTCCTGAGGTACATTTTCAAGTAACCTAGAATACATGAGGTGCACATTTTCAAGTTCTTGCTGCCTGAAGTTTCTTGATCCTGACTCCATGTTTGGTAGTCTGGTCAGCACACAGTTTCTCACACACACACGTTTTCCTCTCAGAACCATGAAACATTTCTTTATTGGCTTCTCGTGTCCAGCATAATTTATGAGGAGTTTGATATCAATACGAAGCCTCTTCTTTTGTATGTGATTGGGTCCTCTTCCACCCCAGGCCTCTGGAAGATTTTATGTTTTTTCGTTTTCTTTGCTGTTAAAGGTATTTTTTACAGCTATATTCATGGGAAAGATTCTTAATTTTCGTTTATTGTTCTGGGCCCTTTGATCTGAAAAACTTGCATACTTTTGCTCTGAGAAATTCTCTTCAATTATTTACTGAATATCTTCCACTCATATGTTCTCTGTTCTTCCTTTGTAGAACTCCTATCAATCATCAGTTGAAACTACAGGATAAATTCTCCTTTTGGTATTTTCCTTCATACTTTTTGTGTCTTTTTTATTTTCTCCTTTGTGGAGATTTGCTTAAATTTATCTCTGACGTTATATTGAAAAATTCCCTGGCAATTATGTTTTTAACTTCCAAGCCCTCTTTCTTCATTTCTGATTGTTCCTTTTCCATAGCTTCCTGTTTCCTTTTTATGGATTTGCTATCTTCTTATACCTCTCTCTGGAAATAAATTACAGATATTTTTGAAATTCTTTTTATTCTTTTATTTTTGTCTGTTTTTCTAGACTACTTACTTTTTATTTTCCTTGTTCCTGTTACTTTTGCACATGTTTGTCATCAGACGTCTGGTGATACGCCTTTATTAATATTTGATAATGAGGCCTTAAAAAGCTACTAGAAAGTGCTGTGTTCATGGGCAAAGATTTCAGCTGACAGGTTTCAATTGATTGCAAGCACGGTGGGAGCTTGGATGCATGTTGGGGAATCACTAAACCGTAGAAAGCCACTATTTTACTGTGAGATGCAGATATCCAAATGATGGCCTCATTTCTCTCCAATTAATTTGATTTCTCTAGTGGAGAACATAATATTTTTGAGCAGTTAAATACCTTCCTGCTGGGTGAGTTCTACTTCTGGCCTGATATATAAATTGAAGTCTCTATAATCCTAAGAACATACAGCAAATGAAGACACATTTATTCAAGAAAATCTAACATTCTGGAAGCACAGTAAAACTCTGTGGTTTTTGAACTAAGAACCATTTCCTCCCTTCTCTCTGAGTTCAGTGAGACGGAGACTCTATTCCAAACTGATGCAGCCAAGAACACAGGGACCCCTCTGCCTCCAGCTCCCAGAGGGCTATCTTCCTGGGAAAGGCAGGATATCAGCGTTTCTCATCTTTCCCCTAGCCATCTGTTGCCAAGTGTGAATTGTAGGTGATTTCAACCGAGAGATGGACATACCCTTCTTCTGCCTAGCCTAACGCTTGTGGGACTAAGATTCTGCTTTGGGTAAAATACTACTAAGAATATTGGGCCACTGATCACCCTTGTTCTGGTTTGTGGGATGGCAGTTCCATACTGGGAGAGGCCAGCCAGAAGGAACGGAAACTACTGCCCCTCTTTGCTTAGTACCCAGCCCCTAAACCGGGGGTGTCACTCACAGATAAGTTTGACATTGTCCCCTCTCCCAGCCCTAGAGCCTTGACTCGGAGGTTTTGTTTGGGGGGGGGGGGAGGGGAGGGTGGGAGAAGCAGGCTGTAAAATGGAAAGCTCCAAATTTCTTCCAAAAGGAACTGACTTCATTTGCAACAGAGTGTGAAGTTCAATCCTGAGGATATTGCTATGGAAGTATGTCATTTTCCCCCTGCCATCCCAATTCGTGTGTTGAAGCCCTAACACCCTATGCCATGGTATTTGGAGATGGGGCCTTTAGGGCATAGGTTTAGATGAGGTTGTGAGGATGGGGACTTCATGAAGGGATCAGTGCCATTATAAGAAGGGACACCAGAAAACATGCTCTCTCTCTTTCAGCCACGTGAGGACATGGTGAGAAGGTGGCTATCTACAAGCCATGAAGAGACCTCTCACCAGAACCTGCCCATGTTAGTACCTTGATCTTGGGCTTCTAGCCACAAGAACTGTGAGAAAACAAATTTCTGTTATATAAGCCACCCAGTCTGTGGTATTTTATGACATCCCAAACTGACTTCAGAGAGGTCTTCTCCCAAATAGTAGAGGTTTGATGAAAGGCAATTGAGAGGAGATAGGTTGATTAATTTGACATGTGGGCTAAAGTGTAGGCTGACTAATGTTCTAGACAGAATTGGGGAAAAAAAGTAAGTTGGCAGAAACCCACCTGTCACCAAACAAATCTCAAGTACTGACCTTGCAAGCTACGCTTTTAAAGGAGACTGCATTTAAAGAATACATACATACATACATACATTAAAAAAAAACAAAAAACAAAAGAGACTGCATTTGATAGAAGTAATCTGTGGAGCAATTATGCCCAAGGACATTTTTAAACACAATAGAGCAATCAGCCAGTGATTAGTAAAGATTAACAGCTGGGGGTGATTAAGGACCAAGGCTCTCAAAGAGAGCTGGCCACAAGCACTATCATCCCAGGGAAAACTTGGCCATAGCTAAGGCTTTGCACCATAAAGTGCAACATCAGACACTTAACATTTCTGGGGGAAATATACTTTATTAGATTAACTCTGCCAGTCACTAGACAAAAGAAATAATAACAACCCAGTTGTTATCTAGAATGTCCATGTTCCTACAGAAATTACAAGATGCGAAAAGAAATGGAAAGTATGAGCCCTATATTGGAAAGAAAAAAAAAATCAGGAAATAGAAACTGTTGGTCAAAGCAGCTGGATGTCGGAGTTAACAGAAAAAGCCTTCAAAGTAGCCATTGTAAATATATTCAAACATAAAATGACGATCAAAGGAATAATGGAAACTATGACAAGAAAGTCACATCAAACCGAGAGCGTTAATACACAGAGGTCATAAAAAAGAACCAAATAGAAATTCTTTATTTGAGAGCTACAGCTAACTGAAACAACAACAACAAAGTCCTCGAAGGGCTCCACACTAGGGTTCATTGTCAGAAGAATTAGAGATTCTGAAGGTCGACCAATAGAGATTATGCAATTTGAACAACAAATGGAGGAAAGAATGAAGAGCAATGAAGAAAGCCCCAGAGAAAGGCAGGGTACCATCGAGCACACCATTATAGATGTTCTTGGTTTGCCTTATGAGTCAAATTGGGTAGGCTGCGGTACCAAGTTACTAATTCAAACACTAATCTAGATGTTGCTGAGAAGGTGTTTTATAAATGTGGTTAACATCTACAATCGGTTGCCCTTGAGTAGATTATCATCAGTACTGTGGATGGGCATAGTCCAATCAGTTGATAGACTTTAAGGGCAAAAACGGGTTTCCTTAGAAGAAGAAATTATGCTTCAAAACGGCAAACCCATCTCCTGTTTGAGAGTTTCCAGGAGCGGGTAGAAGGACCAGCTGTATTGGACTAAGGAAATGACTCCACAGGTTAACTTAAGACGATAAGGACAAATGAAGAAATCAAGAAATGATGTTGTCTGTTATAAAAGAGCAAAAGCTGTAACTGCTTTTTTGCATTGTTGTCTTTGAGCTTCTGTAAAACACAAAATTATGTAAAGCAATACTTTTAGCAGTTCCAGTGTTATGCAATGGTTGCAACATTTATAGATGCAGTATGTATAACAATAATATCACAGAAGGCGAGGAAGGGAGTAGAGATATATAGGAGTATCATTTCTAGCTCTCACTGGAATTAAGTGAATCATTATGAATCTTAAGCTTATTCTGATAATTTAAGATTGGCATGGTGAAGTCTAGACCAACCTATAAAGAAATCACTAAAAATATTAGTGCAAAGAAGTTGAATAAATTAAAATGTTGCATTAGTTTCCTCTCACCACTTCTTTTTTTAAATGTTTATTTATTTTTGAGAGAGAGAGAGCACAGGCAGGGAAAGGGCAGAGAGAGAGAGAGACAAAGGATTCGAAGCAGGTTCCGCACTGACAGTAGCGAGTCTGATGTGAGGCTTGCACTCATGAACTGGGAGATCACGACCTGAGCCAAAGTCAGAGGCTTAACTGACTGAGCCACCCCCATGACCCTCACCACTCCTTTGCAACATTGCGCTGGAATTTCTAGCAAATTCAATAAGACAAGAAAAGGGAATAAAAGGTATACAGATTGGGAAGGAAGAAGTAAAACCATTTATAGATGATGTGATCATCTATGTAGAAAACCTGAAAGAATTGGCCAAAAAAGAAAAACAAGCCCTCCTAGAACTAATAAACGATTATAGCAAGGTTACGGGTGTAAGGTTAGTGTAACAAGTCAATCATTTTTTATGTACCAATAATGAACAAGTAGAATTGACATTGAAAACACAATACCATTTACATTAGCACCCCCAGAATGGAATACTTAGGTGTAAATTTAACAAAATATATGCAAGGTGCAGATGAAGGACACCACAAAGCAGCTATAAAACTCAAATGAACAAAATAAAAAGTGAATTGGGGCACCTGGGTGGCGCAGTCGGTTAAGCGTCCGACTTCAGCCAGGTCACGATCTCGCGGTCCGTGAGTTCGAGCCCCGCGTCAGGCTCTGGGCTGATGGCTCGGAGCCTGGAGCCTGTTTCCGATTCTGTGTCTCCCTCTCTCTCTGCCCCTCCCCCGTTCATGCTCTGTCTCTCTCTGTCCCAAAAATAAATAAAAACGTTGAAAAAAAATTTATAAAAAAAAAATAAAAAGTGAATTAAATAAATGGGGAGATATTACGTATTCATATATAGGTGGACTCAATATTGTCAAGATTCCAGTTCTTCCCAGTTCGTCTATAGATTCACTGCAGTCCCTATCAAAATCCCAGCAAGTTATTCTGTGGCTATTGACAAACGTATCCTAAAGTTTATATTGGAAGACAGAATATTGAAGGAGAACAAAGTTGGAAGACAGACATTACCTGACTCCCAGACTTATTATAAAGCTATCACGGCAATTTGCTCTTGGCAAAAGAGTAGACAACTAGATCAATGGAACAGAATGGAGAGCCCAGAACTAGATCAATATAAATATACTCAACAGGTATTTGACAAAGGAATCAAGGCAACACAGTGGAGCAAAGACAGTTTTCAACAGATTTTGCTGGAACGACGGACATCCACGTGCAAAAAAATAAATCTAGACACAGACCTTACATCCTTCACACAAAGGTACTCAAAATGGATCCCCGACCTCAATGTAAAACTCAAAACTACGAAACTCCTGGGATATAACATAGGACAAAATCTAGAACTAAAAGGAAGCTGCAATGGCTATAGTAATATCAGAAACAATAGACTCTGAAACAAGTATTATTAGAGGTAAAGAGGGGTACTTTATAATGTGGAAAGAGTCCACCAGTCTGAAAGGTATGACAATTTTAATCACATACCACCTCGCAACAGAGCACCAAAATGCATGAAGCAAAACTTACAGAAGTGAAGGAGAAATATAGAGGATTCCGTGATGATAGTCAGAGGCTTCAATATTCCACTTTCATTAATGGAAGGAACAGCTGGGAAGAAGATCAGCAAGGAAAGAGAAGAATGTTAAAAAATACTATAAACCAATTAGACCTAGAAGATACCAGAAATAACAAAGTACATTATTCTCAAGCGCACCTGGAACATTCTGCAGGATAGATCATATGCTCTGCCATAAAACAAACTTCAATAAATTTAACTGTAGAGAAATAATACAGTTTATGTTCTCTGACCACTCTAATTTATTGGAATTAGAATTCAATAGCAAAAAGAAATTTGGAACACTCATAAATATGTGGAAATAACACAGCACACTCCTAAATAACCTGTAGGTCAAAGAGGAAATCGCAAACAAATTCGAAGTTCTTTGAGATAAATGAAAATGAAGACCTAACCTACTAAAACTTATGAGATGCAACTAAGGCATTGCTTAAAAGAAAATGTTTTATCTATCAATGCCTATATTCAAAAGACTTAAGATCTCAAATTAGTGTCCTAACTTTCCACTTTCAGATACTGCAACAAAAAGAGTAAACCAAACCTGAAGAAAGCAGAAGGAAGTACATGATAAAGATTTTGATTCCAGAAATTAATGGTATATAGAATAGAAAAGCAATAGAGCAAAATCAATGAATGTTTTGTACCTGTTGGGTCCATCTATTCTGTACGCCTTCGACACCCTTATTTTCAGAGACAAATACCACAACTGATGTCCTTCATACCTGGATTTGTACATATCAGTCTTGTGAAGAATTGAGCATGGCAGGCAGATTTTCTCATTGAATGTAGATCCCCAGCATGTATTCTAGACCGTGGCTTCCTCTGCTTTCTGTCTACAGTCCTTTCTTTGCTTCCCATCTTCCAGATAGTTGTTGAAAGTATTTCTTTTTGGTGGTTTTCTTCCCATCCTGTTTTGTTGTTTTTTGTCATTTGGAAAAAATTTTATTTCTTCTTTATTGGTCTCCTAGAAGAGACAATACATCAATGCATGTAATTGTCATTTGTAACTTGAAGCCCTAACTTGGTTAATTATACATAGTATCATCACAATGGAGATGCATCAATTTCATGAGCCTAAATCAGTGACTACTACTTCAAATACAAACATATACTTAATTGCAGGCCTTGTTGTGTTGGTTAACCTGTTGTTCTTACCTTTGCTACATGTGCTACCGGGGAAGAAATTTTTATAAAACTCAATGCTTAGGGGCACCTGGGGGGCTCCGTCGGTTAAGCGTCCGACTTCGGCTCAGGTCATGATCTTGCGGTTTGTGAGTTCCAGCCCTGCGTAGGCTCTGTGCTCACAGCTCGGAGCCTGGAGCCTGCTTCGGATTCTGTGTCTCCCTCTCTCTCTCTGCCCTTCCCCAACTGTCTCTCTCTCTCTCTTTTTCTCAAAAATAAATAGACATTAAAAAAATTTTAAACTCAATGCTTAAATGAATTAAAAAGTCATCATATGTTTGAGAGATGTGTACAGGTTACTGCAGTGAGTTTTCCACCACTTATGCTATAGAATTTAAAGGTCAAGCATTTCTGGGTCTCCTGGGCATCTCAACTGGTTAGTGTCTGACTCTTGATTTTGGCTCAGGTCATGAGCTCACAGTCGTGGGATCGAGCCCCATGTCAGGCTCCATGCTGAGTGTGGAGCCTGCTTGGGATTCTCTATCTCCCTCTGCCCCTCCACTGCCTCTTAAAAAAAAGCCTCTTATTAAGAAGCTATGTGTTTAAAAGTTGATTCCTCTTTTAAAATTACACATATTCAAAATTAAGAAACCCAAAAATAAAATATTACTATGACGCTAGCATTTTTCATATGATGGCATTTTAAATATCTTTTGTGTTTTTATATGAGTGTGTCTACATCTATCTTATGGTACTTCAATGAAAAATAAATTCAAACAAGAGTGTATATGCTTACTTGTGGGCTTCGATATCAACCTAGTTCTATTTTACAAGAACAAAACAGTGCCACGTTATGTATTGGTAACATCCACACAGAGCTATAAATATAATATTTCCCATATCTGCAGCTCAAAATTCACTCATTTAAAAGGTCTGAAGATATAATTTCCACTATGCTGAAAAAGTATAATCAACCATAAATCTTCTCTGCTTTATATGGTGACAACAGGTCACATCTGCTATACAATCAAAGTACACTTGCTATACATCAGCGTAATCAAAATAATCATATCAAACAATAAACAGGCCAATGCTGGCTTATTAGTCAATTTTATTTTATTTTATTTTATTTTTTTTAACGTTTATTTATTTTTGAGAGAGAGACAGAGCATGAACGGGGGAGGGGCAGAGAGAGAGGGAGACACAGAATCGGAAGCAGGCTCCAGGCTCTGAGCCATCAGCCCAGAGCCCGACGCGGGGCTCGAACTCACAGACCGCGAGATCGTGACCTGAGCCGAAGTCGGACGCTCAACCGACTGAGCCACCCAGGCGCCCGCATTAGTCAATTTTAAAATACAGTTGGCAGTTTGGATGAATCATGACCACAAGTATAAATAAGTATTGCTATATTGACCAAGTTATATTATCAAAGTCTTAACTTTGGTTATTTATTTGGTATAAGGCCAGTGTAAAGCATGATATTAAATTTCGTAAATGCTTCACTGATTTCTGGTATGTTATCATTTATTTTCAAAAGAAATTTTTTTAAGTTTATTTATTTTCAGATAGTGAGCAGGGAAGGGGCAGAGAAAGAATCCCACATGGGCTCCGCACTGTCAGCGTGGAGCCCACGGTGGGGCCCAAACTCATGAACTGTGAGATCATGACCAGAGTGGAAATCAACAGTAGAAGAATGCTTAACCAAGTGAGCCACCTTAGCACCCCTAGTATGTTATCATTTAAATTGTCTTGAATCATCATAAAAATTGATGTCAACCTCTCTCTCTGGGGCCTCTTTTACCTGAGAGGAAGCTTAGGATGAAAATCCAGAATACTGGCCTTTAACCCCAGTTCTGGAACTATCAGGTATGACTTTAATTTGGCTTTTTTCCCCCTCTATTTACTTCACTCTACCTGTTTGTCCTTTAGGTTTCATATATACATTAAATGAAAATGTAACAGACCCGTCAGCTCAGAAACATATTGGATGATTGCATGAGATGCCTTGTAGGAAAGGGCTTTGGAAGTTACCGTTTCCAACCTGAGAAAATGTTGTGGACGAGTAGAGATTTCCAAGTTACAAATCAGCAGAAAGAGACTGACTTCCTTATAGAAAAGGATGTCCTTCCAAGGGTCATGTATCTAGCTTCAGTGAAGTTTAAGAATCTAAAATTTAATTACTTATATTTATATGAGTGTTTTATTACATAACTTTAAAGTCAAAACCATTAATCTTGTCTTTATTTCAAGACAATACCCAATCAAGGGTATAATTTCACAGCTTTAGTGCTACCTTTAACATTAAATATATTATCTCCAGGCAGGAAAGTGAGGGTGTGGTGTTTTGAATAAGAAAAAAAAAAAGAAAAGAGGCAGGCAATGTTTTTTGTTTTGTGCTGGAAAGTGGAATAGAGGATAATCTTTGGAGCCAGACAGTTCTGGGCCTCCGTTTTGGCCCTGCAGCTTAGTACACACCTGACCCGTTTCTTCATCTGTAAAATGGGGATAAGAACTACTTAACACATAAAACTGTTGTGGGGATTCTGTGAATGACTGCATAGGGAAAAGCACTCAGCACAAAGGTTTGGGACCTGGTGACTGCTCAGTAAATATGACTTGTATTGTATACTAGTGGCCAAAGCTAAAAATGAAAAAGCATACTAAACCATATCACTAAGACCGTTATCTCTCTGCAAGTGGATTCCATTCTGGGCACTTCTGTTAAATAGTTGTGTACTGTTTCCTGAATAGTAGGTCATGAACAGGTTATACCTAGAACAGTTTTGTAATGTGTAAAATATGTTCAGGTAGGAAGAAAGGTGTCTGGCTTTTGATCTGACCGAACAGCGATTTATACTTTTACTGAACTTGGAGACAAGCTGGAGTTAAGCAGGAAGTACATTGCCAGGTACATAAAGTTGGAAATTACTCCCACTCTCCTGCTATCTTGCCCATTTCTGTCTTCTGCCTCTTACTTTTGTCTTCTCTGCCTCTCGGATCTTGACTTTCAGCTTCTAATAGTTGTCTTGGATTCTTCTGGCTTTTAACAAAAATACAATTTTCATCTGCTGCTTGGATTTACTGATTCTGATCTGCTCTGTGTGACTGCCAGACTCTCTCACACCATGATTTCATGAATCCCCCACTGCCAGTCAGATGTGCTCTGGTCACTTATTCCTCTGCTCCTTCCCCCTACCCACCCACGGAGCTGAGCTCACAAGAGCTGTGCTGGCCCTCAGGCTGTCTGATGGGGCAGAATGAATACGTGGTTTATTGTTTTCTCCTAAAAAGAAAAACCAGTTAGTTGTACACTAGACTAGTTCCCAAGCCTGGATATGTACCAGAGAGCACACTTGGCAAGGTTTTTGTTTGTTTTTAACTATACATAACCAGATTTCACCTCAAACCTACTGACATGGAATATCTGTGGGTGGGATCCAAGGATCCTTATTTTTAGGCATGTCCCCTCATGTTTCTCGTGCCAGCAGGCTAGCATCAGGCCACAAAATTGTGTTTGTGGAAACCAGTGTGGTTGACATTTATTATGCTACTATTACCCACAATGAAAGGCATGAGAGCATGAGTGTTATCGTGCTCATCATTGAGTACCCTATAAAAAGCACAGTGACTCACATGTCTTAGTCCTTCAATGAACAGTAGAACGAGGAATGAATGTGTTGATGAATTTAGTACCAAGATCACTATCAAGCAAGTAGAAGGGATAGAGAACCAGAGAAGAACTCATCCTGGATGGAAGGAAGACAACCGAGTGACAACTACCCCTATTGTCAAGTTAGAAGACCATTTGATCCGAAGTGGTTAGAAATCTGATCTTCGGGAGAGACTGTAAGGGTACCATGTTTCCTGGCACTTTTCACATCATTGCTTCGTTCAAGAGAAAATCTCAAGAAACCTACTGTGACATCAGTAACCTAGCAAAGAGGATCATGGATGTATTGCCTATATTGTGAAATGAACCCAGATTATTATGAATGAATCGTTTCTTTACATTTGCTTCTCAGCTCCACTATATTTATTATGTGGATACTTAAATGTATTTTTATAATGACTATTTCAGACCTTTTTCTTCTTGAGTTGTGGGCTTGCTTTTTTGTGCTAACCGTTATTTAGAAGAGTCTCAGGACAATCACTTATATCCACATACCATGTCTGATGTCTAATTCAACCTCCAAACAGGTTCTCCATTTCTCATGTCACATGGTAGAATGCTACTCTACTCTTCGGTGACTCCCGTGGTTACTGTACAAAAGTATTTTTACACTCTTACATGTCCTCTATAAACCAGATCAAGCAGGGTTGATTGATTATATACCCATTAGTATCATCTTTTCCTTACCATGTTCAGAAGTGGCAGCATAGGCTTGAAAAGCTTAATAACACCATCATAGTTGGCTGCCAAAGACTGGTGATCAATGTCAAGAATTTCCTTTCTAAAAGAATTCACTACCTTAAGCTTTTAAAAGATTCATGTTTTATATTTTCTTTTCTTTTCATTTTTTTTTTTTTTTTGGTGCATAAGAAAACAAAACTTTCCTTCTCAAACCTTTTAAAGCTAGTTGTACTTATTTCTCTATGACTTTTTGTAATTTCCTGTATTCTAAATACCTATAAGGGTCATTTTTTTCCAAATCAGGAGGATGGAGCTGGGGTTAGGGACAGGCTTATATAGACTTTAAGTGCCTTTAAAAGAAAATCTATAATTGAGAAAAGTGGTTTCTAGGGAAGAGATGTTGATTTTAGTTTTGACCACAGTAATATCAACTTGCAAAAAATGTTGCCTATTAACTGATAGGAATTATTATGTATTTATTTTCTAGCTTCATTGTTCTGGTATGTCGTACTCTGTGTGTGTGTGTGTGTGTGTGTGTGTGTGTGTGTGTGTGTGTGCATGTGTCCTTAGTTTGGACTTGTGAGCTAGTAATTGAATTAGATAAGAGCAACTTAGTCTAAAATAGTCATGCAGAAATTAAATTGCATTCTAGAACCGTATGTTCTTCTACTTTGGCTCAAGCTTCAAAAGGTTACATGTGCTCAAGTCCAATGGCACTAGCCCCCTATTTGGAAATCTTTCTCTGACTTTTCAAACTCAATGTACTTGAAATTGATTTTAACATACTACCATGCTCCCATCCCCAGATAACCTGTCTCCTCTTTTACCTGCCTGGGGCTATATCTGTTATCCTTAAGAAGTACAAGTGAAGAGCGATCGAAGACATTGTCCCCCTTTATGTATGTGAGTACTGTACGGTAGAACCTCCTTCCCCAAGGACAGTCCAGAGTGGACTTCAGAGCTACCAGGCTCAACTAACATACAACTGAACTTATTTTACAACGTTCTGGGTTTGCACTCTTATTTTCCCAAGCTCGGTTAATACCATCTCTGTACAGAAGAAGACATTGCAAATATTCTGAAGGGAACCACCTTACTGAAGTAAGTACACACAGCCACTACCGGGCTCTATACCCATGACAATGTTAATGAAAAAAATTACAGATGGCGCCATATTTTCCCTCAAGGTGCCCAAAGTCTGGAAGAAAAGTTAGTTACACACAGAGATATTTACGATGCAGTGTAGTAACAGCTCCAGTTAATAGATGGGAACAACTAACTGAGCCATGAAGGTCTGAGATCTCATCCAGATAACATTATTCTGGGAGGAGTAGACTTCGCCGGACATGTAAGAAGGGAAAAGTTATTTCCAATCTAGTGCGCCTGGTTTTTTAAAGAAATGGAAAAGCGAGAGACAGAATTTGGCAAAGGGAATAAAGTTCTGTGGAGCTGAAATGCAGGGTATGTATAGTGGTGGTCAGGAGGGCCACATGGAGAGTAGCCAGAAAGGATACTAGAGGGCAGTGAGACCCAGTGTGTCAGCGACCTTGCACCTAACACCACCATGCTTGAATTTTATTCTGAGGGCGATGATGAGCCCTTGGGGCCATTTGTTTTCCTTTTTTTAATTTTAAGACATTGGAGATTTTTTTTTTTTATCAAGATTGTATTTATGCTCTGGAAAGAATTCTTTGGCTAGAGTGTCGAGGATAGCCCAGAAGTACAGGGAGCCCGGAGGCAGGGAAGAATAAGAAACTTGAAGTGTTCTATTATGCTTCAGGTAGAGAGTGAAAAATAGAGAAAAACAAGATGAATTGCGAGATATTTCCTCTTAATCCCTTTTGCGTCCTTTCGTTGTGTCTCTTCCCTTCACAGCATCTTCTGTCCAAGTGTTTTGCTCATCTTTGGCATTCACATACACCGATTTCTGGAATCTTTTATCAGGCAAATCTGTTGATGTTAATGGATGGTTGCCACGCACATATCTGACTAAAGAAACCAGCTTCTCTTTGGACCAAGAGCCCAGATTTGGCTACTCACACTAATAATTTAGATACAGCTAAATGACTCCCACCTCTCTGCAGGTGGAAAGATGAAGAGGATTTCTCCTGAATGCCAAATGGTGAGGCTATGCCATGTTGCGGATGAAATTCTCTGTACTATGAAAGTGAACTGATGAGCCTCACAGGTTACTCCTCTGGGCTGCCTGGAAAAGCCTTAGTGAAATTCCCTTTTGCACCAAGGTTCATTCTGCATTACGGTAAACCCTATTTCTCCTCTGCAGGGACTCTGCGGGGTTTTGTTGGATCAAAATGATAAATGGCATTTAACTGTTCAGAGATTTAAACAAACATCATCTGAGTTTAATCCTTTCTGAGCATGGTGATTGCTTGACTTCACAACACAATATGTTGACACTGTTACGGGCTTATCTTTTTTGTGTGTCTGCTATGAGTGAGTACCCAACAAAGACATTAGTATTCATACTACATCTTTGGAGATTTGGCCACCCCTTTCCTCTTCTTCACATATCAGTATGATTAACTTTTTTCAATTATAGCTCTGTGTATGAATAAGGAGGGACATAGTCCTTTAATACACGATCAGACATGGACTTGGTCCCTTGAAAATCGGTAGTTGTTAAGTCCAAATGCTAACATATTTCAGGAAAGGGAGTGGTACTTAAAACCAATGCTGCAGAGAGAAGTGTAGAATGGTTTTTTGGGGGGCTTGTTCAGGAAACTGAGAAAGGCTGGTATCATTATTGAATATCTTTATTCCTTTCCATCTGCCAAAATATGTCAAGGGAGTAATTTTTCCCTTGCTTGATATTTTGGTCTATGTGCCATGTCCCATCAGACATTTCGAGTAGATATTTAAATGGACAGAGTGTCATAGCTCACAATATCTGTTTTGCACACAGCCACCTTTCTCCTGTCATGACTTTGAACAAAGCCTGTTGCTCTCTGACTTGGTTTACTCCCTTTGAAAGGTGGCACTAGAGTATAGAGATTTCTCTGATACTATGACATTGTGTTGCAATGTCGCAAAAGGACGCAAAAGGAGAGGAATTATTAAGACTCTTAGCAAAGACTAAGGACATGCAGCACAGTTAATGTAATACATTAAATTATTTAATAATAATTTAACAAATGTATTAATTTTAAAAATGTTTATTGAGTCCATATTATTGTATTTTCATTGCATTGACAAAATGTCACATGGAAGGAAGAGACATTCAGGGTCTCTTTTTTCCTAAAAGTCCAAGAGAAGACCCGATGATCAAATACATTACTGACTTTTAAAAAGCATATTACTTCAAGAACATTAAGCAAATTATAGACAAGTAGGTTTCAGATAAGTTACAAAAAGGATCTGAATAGGAGAATAATGGACCTGTCCCTTAAAGAAACCCCATCGGACTTCCTAATAAGGTGTGTCTGTTATCAATTGACATGCTAATACAGAAGCCCTCTTTTCAGAGTCCAGTGGAATTAATTCTATATTAGGTGGGACGGCGGATTCTTTGGTGACTCCCAACTGTCAGATTCTTTGATTCTATTTGTGTCTGTGATTGATCCATGTAGGCAGCCCTGTTGTCTTCTCATGTGTATTTTGAAGAAAGCCATGGTACTCCTCAATACCCACCAAAGAAAATGTATAGATACTAATAAATACACAACTTACAGAGCATTCAGTTCAAGAAATAGAGGAGAATGATTTATATAAGATGGTCGGGAAGTTTCCCTTTAAAATCCCCATCATATATCTTACTGCTACCCCAAAAGTCCTTCATGTGACTCCAGCCATGGGGTTTTCTTTTTCTAGAACTTTCCTTCACGTGCTCCTTAATCTTAATTTTGCCTCTTTTCTCCCAAAGTCCTAATAGTAGCTCCTTGACCTTTCAAGATCTGTATTTATATTTCTCTGTCATAGGCAAAACTGTTTAGAACCATAAAGTTCTCTCAATTCTCACCTTCCACAAGTATCAATTATTCCTTCCTTCAAGAAAATAAAGTTCTTTCGGTCATCAGGATCCATTCTGGGAGACATTTATGAGCGATAAAACCTGTATCTCTCCTGTCATATATAAAACATTTTGCACAGTGCATATCACATAGTAGCCACTCAACAAAGAGGAGCTGCTGTTATTGTACTATTTTATTCATGTGTTCGTTCAAAAATACTGTGCGATTACCATGTGCTTAGCACATTTTTAGACACTTAGACTATGCCTATGCGCAGGATAAACAAAGCCCCGGTCCTTATTGATTTTACATTCTAATGGAAGGAAATGTTGTGCAAAAAAGATACATGCTATGATATCAAGTGAATTGATAAAAGTGTTAAGAAACACAATACAGCAGAATAGGCAAAAGATACAGATATAGTTGGCTCTTTAAAATAAAGTTCTCAGGAAAAATCTCAAGAGTCCTGTGGGCCATGTAGGGTATCTGCCAGAGGAATATCCAGAAAACTCTCTGAGCCTGACCAATTACAGTATCAACTGTTGAAATAATCCATTTTATGCCAAATAAATTTTCTTTAAAATAACCTCTCTGATCTTGAATATATACACATACATACGCATACATATCCCTATATATACATGGACATATAGGCATGCATGTTTTAAAAGATGATCATATGGTCAGTCTCCACACTATGGACTCCATTATGTAAAATTACTGTGTCAGAAATAAGTATGAGGTCGGCGATAGATTCTGCTCAATAGAGTTAGTATCACGTCTTTGAGCCCAGCCTCCAACATGCTTCACCAAGGGAACACTAAAACTCTGTGTCACAACAAGAACCACGGAGTCCTGAAGAAAGAAACTCTGCGTGCCAGTTCTTGGAGATGTAACCAAAAACCCTGTCCCCAGACAATGCTTTGAACTGGTTTTGGCTATTTTTCATTTGTCTATGTGCTGACGCAGCCTTCTTTGCTTAGAGAAAGCTTCGAGAATGTACAGGCGCTGAATTCTAGCTTCCTCTATGCAGCCACCCCAAACCATCGTACGGGTAGAAAAATAACAGAATTGGAAATGGAGCATTTGACACAAACGAACTCGTTCTTATCAAATAAGCCATGTCTTCCCCAAGTGAAAAACTCATTCCCATTAAGTTGGAATAAGGCTGTCCAGCTTTTCCTCAGTAGCCTGGGTCCCTGGGCTGGATTTTTGATTAATTGCTAATACCTAACATGGACTGAATGGAGAAGCAATTAAAATGCATACTCTGTAAACCTGTGTTGAACTATGAGGGCTTGAGGCAAGGGGTCCTGGGGATGGGTAGTTTCCGGTTGTGTGGCCAGATGTAGCAAAGAAAAATACAGGCTGCCTGTTGAATTTGCATCTCAGATAAACAATGAACGATATCTTAGTAAATGCATATCCCAAATATTATATGGGGCATACGTCTGGCACAAAGTGTGTTTTGTTTATCTGAAGTTCAAGTTTCATTGCCATCCTATATTTTATTCGGAAACCCTACTCCAAACCACTGGCATATGATATGCAAGGCTGAGCAAAGGTGGACAGCAGAGTGAGGTTCTGGAGACTGGGCTCAAAAGGGCTGACTGAGGTCTAGAGATCTGGAGTCTCTACAAACCAGGACAGGGACGGTGGCAGTGGTGGGTTCACTACGTGCCAAGCACTGTGCTTACGCTTCATAAGCCTGGTCTCATTTAGTCCCTACAAAAATTCTTCCACCGACGTAATAGTCTGAAGAAAGAGATTTACTCAGTAAACATTTCAGAGCTAGTGAATGATGGAGCAGGTTTGGAACCCAAGTAGTTTCTCTCCAGAGTCCATGCCCCTCATCCCGAGCCAGCACCTTTCCCATTGGCTCAAGGTTATTATCAGGCTGGTGTTACAGAGTCACTTAATGGTTGGCTTCAAGTTCCAGTCCTCTGGGTCTGTTAGAGAAATTATATGCCTGGGGCCGCCTGGGTGGCTCAGTCGGTTAAGCATCTGACTCTGGATTTCGGCTCAGGTCACGATCTCACGGTTTGTGAGATTGAGTCCAGCATCGGGCTCTGTGCTGACAGCTCGGAGCCCACTTGGGATTCTCTCTCTCTCTCTCTCTCTCTCTCTCTCTGCCCCTCCCCCACTCGTTCTTTCTCTCTCTTCTCTCTCTCTCAAAATAAATAAACCTAAAAAAAAGAAATGATATGACTTTAAAGTTGGGAGATGCTTAGGGGTCTTGACTATTTATAATTCCTGAATCAATCCCTGGGAAGTGAGTCTTATAAAAATAAATGAAAAGAGTTGACATATGCCACCAGAAAGTGTCGACAGTGTTTCGAGGCAAAATGCCATATAGATACATTATCGATTCCATTTAATGCCCTTGATTTAAAAAAAAAAAAATAGAATGATCATCACTTATGTGTCACACATCTTCTTAGCATCTATTTTGTATAAATCACAGTGCTAAGGGCCCTGGGTGGGGAGGAAGACAAAGAAGTCCTAGCCTTTCCCCTCAGGGAATTCACAATTTAACTGGAGAGGCAGAGGAGTAAACAACTGACTTCAAGTACCAGGCAACTGGAAGTAAGACCTTTACCAGAAGTACAAGCAGAGTGGGAACACAGACAACAGAAGATTCTCTGAGTGAGAAAGGGAAAAGATGAAATAAAGGAGGGAGGGCAGGGACATGAGGCAGATAGGATGACAGACAAAGAGACGGCAGGCATCTTTGTGGTTATTTTGCTATGGAGAAATTAGTAATTTAGACAGAGGAATTTGATAATCACATAGTAATATTGGTTTGGAATTAATATATAGTGCTGCTTTTGTATTTTGAAGCTATGTTATTTTTTCTGAGGTCGCCTCATAAGACTTCTGATGGAAATTTTTATTCAAGTCTTGTGTTCTCAAACTCGTATATTGGGTTTTATTAATCATTTTCAAGTCACGTGGTCACAGTGTACAGGCAGGTATTAAGTCACAGAGATCTGACTGAATAATACATGCTAGGAAAATAGTGGACAAATACATTATATGGATGCTTTGAATTGCACGTTAAAAAAAAGAGTTGAGATTCTATTTGTGTTAATCTAAAAGAAAATCATGCTAGATTTGAAACATGGTGTATGTTAATAAAAGAAATGAATGGGTCTGGTATGTTTTCTCTATTATCGCATGGTTTATGTTACTTATTTATAACATGTTACTGGATTTAACTATTTAATGGTAATAGTTTTCTTTTTGAGGAGATAGATATATTTAGGAACTTATTTCTTCTGAGATTCCTCCTTTCCATTGTGGGAACCTTTCTTTACAGTGCATTCTAAGGATATATTGATCTGTCATCATCAATTCAGAGAATGCTTCTCTTTTTTTTAATTCAAATATAATTAACATACAGTGTTATATTAGTTTCAGGCGTACAATATAGTGATTCAACAATTCAGTGCACTTCTCAGTGCTCATCAAGAGAAGTGTACTCTTAACCCCTTTATTTCACCTATCCTCCACCACCTACCTTCTGGCAACCATCAGTTGTTCTCTGTGTTTAAGAGTCTGGATTTAAAAAGAATTTTTTTTAATCTTTATTTTTGAGAGAGAGAGAGACAGAGTACAAGCGGGGAACAACAGAGAGAGAGAGGGAGACAGAATCTGAAGTAGGCTCCAGGCTCTGATCTGTCAGCACAGAGCCCGTCACGGGGCTCGAACTCATGAACTGCAAGTTCATGACCTGAGCTGAAGCCAGACACTCAACCGACTGAGCCACCCAGGCGCCCCAAGAGCCTGTTTTTTTTAAAGTAGGCTCCACGCCCAACATGGGGCTTGAATTCATGACCCTTAGATTAAGAATTGCATGCTCTACCAACTGAGCCAACCAGGCACCCTAAGAGTCTGTTTTTTTGTTTGTCTTTTTTCTTTGTTCACTTGTTTGGTTCTTAAATTCTACATATGAGTGAAATTGTATGGTATTTGTCTTTCTCTGACTTACTTCACGTAGCATTATAATCTCTAGCTCCATGCATGTCATTGCAAATGGCAAGATTTCATTCTTTTTTATAGCTGAGTAATATTCCATTGTGTGTGTGGGGGGGGGTGTGGGTGTACATACATACACATGTATACCACATCTTCTTTATCCATCTATCTATGGATGGACACTTGCATTGCTTCCATGTCTTGGCTATTGTAAATAATACTGCAGTAAACATAGGGGTACATATGTCTTTTTGAAATAATGTTTTCATATTCTTTGGGTAAATAGCAGTGGGATTAATGGATCATACAGTAATTCTATTTTTAATTTTTTGAGGAACCTCCATATTGTTTTCTACAATGGCTGCACCAATTTGCATTCCCAACAATAGTGCAAGAGGATTCCTTTTTCTCCACATCCTTGCCAATACTTATCGTTTCTTGTGTGTTTGATTTTAGCCATTCTGACAGGTGTGAGGTGATATCTCACTGTGGTTTTGATTTGCATTTCCCTAATGATGAGTGATGTTGAGCATCTTTTCATGTGTTTGCTGGCCATCTGGAGGTCTTCTTTGGAAAAAATGTCTGCTAATGTCTTCTGACCATTTTTTAATTGGATTATTTGTTTTGTTGATGTTTGGTTGTATATGTTCTTTATATAGTTTGGATATTAACCCCTGATTAGCTATGTCATTTTCAAATATCTTCTCCCACTCAGTAGATTGCCTTTTAGTTGTGTTGATTGTTTCCTTTTCTATACACAAGCTTTTTATTTGGGTGTAGTGTCAATAGTTTATTTTTGCTTTTGTTTCCCTTGTGAGAGGAGACATATCTAGAAGAACGTTTCTATGGCCGACGTCCAATAAATTACTGCTGATATTTTCTTCTAAGAATTTAATGGTTTCAGGTCTCACATTTAGATCCTTAATTCAATTTGAGTTTGTTTTTATGTATGGTATAAGAAAGTGGTCCAACTTCATTCTTTTGCACGTAGCTGTCCAGTTTTCTCAATACCATTTGTTGAAGGAACTGCCTTTTTCCCATTGTGCATTCTTTCCTCCTTTGTGATAGATTGACTATACAATCGTGGGTTTATTTCTGGGCTGTTTATTCTGTTTCATTGGTATTTGTGACTATTTTTGTCCAGGGCCATAGTGTTTCATTACTACAGCTTTTTAATATATGTTGACATCTGGGAGTGATACTCCAGCTTTGTTCTTTTGTTTTCAAGTTTGCTTTGGCTATTCAGGGTCTTTTTTGGTTCCATGTGAATTGTGGGATTATTTGTTGTAGATCTGTGAAAATGTTGTTAGTATTTTGATAGGGATTGGATTAAATCTCTAGATTGCTTTGTATAGTATGGACATTTTAACAATATTCATTCTTCTAATCCATGAGCATAGAGTATCTTTGCATTTGTTTGTGTCATCTTCAGTTTCTTTCATCATTGTTTTATAGTTTTCAGAATACAGATCTTTCACCTCTTAAGTTTATTCCTAGGTATTTTCTTCTTTTTGGTGCAGTTGTACATGGGATTGTTTTCTTAATTTTTCTTTCTGCTTTTTCATTATTAGTGTATAGATATGCAACAGATTTCTGTATGTTAACTTTGTATTCAGTGACTACTGAACGCATTAGTTCTAGTAGTTTTTTGGTGGAGTCTTTAGAGTTTTCTGTATATAATATCATGCCACTGGCATATAGTGAAAGTGTTACTTCTTCCTTACCCATTCGGATGCCTTCTATTTCTTTTTCTTGTCTGATTGCTGTGGCTAGGACTACAATTTGATAAAAGTGGTGAGAGTGGACATCCTTGTCTTGTTCCTGATCCTAAAGGAAAATGTTCAGAAATCCCTTCTTGCCGTAAATGCCCTCGAGGAATTTGCAACCACAGCAGAGCCAAAATGACAACAATTATAGATAGAATTATGGCTGTTTCAAAAGCTCTGAAATTTAAGCCATGAAAAGAAGTTTGAAACTTTATGGAAGATTATATATAACTCTCTGTGCCTTAATGTCCTCAGTGTAAAAATGAGAATAATTTTGGCTACTTTGTAGGGTGGTATTGAAGATTAAAGAGATCCTACACATCAAGTACCTACTACTGTGCTTGATGCAAAAAGAGGCACATATGAACTGACATCTGCTGTATTATAAGCTGCATTTTTTTAAGTTTATTTATTTATTTTAATAAATAAGGGAGAGACAGCGTGAGCAGGGGAGGGGCAGAGAGAGGGAGAGAAAGAGCATCCCAAACAGGCTCTGTGCTGGCAGCATGGCTCAAACTCACAAGCTGTGAGATCATGACCTGAGCTGAAACCAAGAGTCAGACACTTACCGACTGAGCCCCCCAGGTGCCCCTAAGCTGCACGTTTTTAAAGGCTTCGTTTTATTTTTTTCGCTGCTGTACCCCAAATAAAACAGTTTCGGTCCCATCACAGGTGGTCAGTAAATAGTTTGGGAATGAAGGGAATTAAGTTGTGGTGGTAGAAATACCCTCTGTCGCTTACCTTCATGGAATAGCGATTATGAAAGATGATTATCTCTCCAAATTGTGGCCTTTCCACAAATCTGCCTGTTCATATTTTATAGCCCCATCACTATGCGTGTGTCTGTACAAAATGCTTGATCTATTCCAATAGAAGAGGTGGCTTGGATAAGACGAAGGCTTCAGAATTATACACTTTGAGTCATTGACTAATTAACATGTTACTTCATTCATCTGATCGCATATTAGGTGCCAAGCACTAGGAGGATGTTAGAAATAAAGACAAAAAAGCTCTAGAAGAGCTGTCAGCTCGCACACTGAGTCAGAAGCATAAACATAATTACAATATGTGCTAGGAGCACTACTTTGACAGTAGAGATGGTGGTCGTGCAAGGGAGCGAGGAACCAGTATTGCCTGGAACCAGCGAGCTGTGGTCTGAGGGATGAGCAAGATGTGAACGAGTGATTAAAGGCAAGGCAGGCCATTCCGGGCGTGTTCGCCATTGTTAATTGAAGGTTCAATTTTAGGAATATCACATTTGAAAAGTTGGATGATGGCTTTTTTTGACCGAGTGTTCAGTTGGTGCAGCATCGTGGCCTGTCACCTGTCCTCTGCAGTTTATCATTTCACCCCGTCCCTGTTGCCACGCTCTGATGAAAAGCACCAAATAAGTCCTCCGTGCAGGTATGTCAGATAACTCATAAGGCTTTAGAGGTTACTTATTTCATTTTCATTAGTGTTTTAAAGGAAGATAAAGATGATCATAGATGGAATGGAGGAAGTATTTGTGGGCCAGAGACTTTATTTTAAGCCTGAATCTGTAACTTCATGGCTTGCTTTCCTGCCTTACCAGATCTTGTCACTGAGCCCAATTTTCTTTAGGTCAGCAGTTGCTCTCCGCAAATAGCGATGGAGATAAATCAAGTGTTTGGGTCTCAAGTGTATGTTTCATTTGCAAATAGCGTTTTGTAAACAAGACTTCCCTTTTAACCTGCATGGGATGGGTTCTGCACTCTGAATGCTTAAAAATCCTCATCTAACACTCTTGAAGTCCAGTGCCCCAGCTTCAATGCTGCTAAACGATGGCAAGAATAATTCCACAATGTATCCATCAACTCAAGTGTAATGTACGTGTCACTTTCAGCCAAACAGTGACATAATTTCTCTATATGCTACTCGAGAAAATAATAGTGTTGTTAGTGTTCTGAGTACAGAATGATATTGGAATAATTTACGTACACCATGGATCCTGGCTGTGTCTGAAACCATAATGTTCGTTTCATCAGGACAAATAGAATCACACAGCTGTAGAGACGGCTGTGAAAACAGAAGAGGGGCTTTCAAATGGTGAACGTTTTGCCTGTGGCAGAATGAAAAGAGGTGCATTTTTCAACAAAGATATATAAAACATGAATATTAACTTTAAAAGCTTGAGATGAATTAATTCCAGCCCAATTCTTTAGATATGTTTGGACTCTGTACTCTTTCACCCTCCCAATATATCTTGGTAGCATATAGTAGAAAATGGCCTTATTCATGGGCTTTTGACTGTTGGAAATCTCAAAATGTTAAGTTGGAAGTTCGAAAAATAAAGGCTCCATCTGGCATCTTGGAATGTGGTCCATACTTGGAAATTGCTCAAATCATGGCTTGGAACCCAGTCTATAAGGAAGAGGCTAAACTTTGCTTCAGTTGAACTCTTGCAAAGAACTTTCTAAGTGCCTCGTGCTTGGAGTGTATACTGAAGAATTAACATGGACTGATTTCTAGGGGAATGGTTGATAATAGCACCATGGCTTCCTCCTTGTTTTGTAAACTAAAATCAAATATGGTAGCTCCAGAACTAATGTTTCGGATGGCAAATCTGCCCCAAGGGATAGAAAGTTATAATATGTTAAAAAGCAGCCTAAGATCTCCATGAACTTTGGTTGGTTACAAGTTCAGTCATTGTTTTATGATCACAGGTGCTATCCTTGGCCCCTGCTTCCATCATAATGTACCTCCACAGAATTCAAATGAGAACTGCCAACATCATTAAAGAACATTTGACATAATTTATATATCTTTTTCTCTCTAAATCCCTGCTTCTGGAATAGAAACTTCATTTTTCTCATCTATCCTGTTAAAATGATAAAGATTTATACTTTCTTCTTCTAGGCAGGACTTTAAACATACCAAATTAATTTTCTCCATTATAACTAAGTTTTGCCTTACAAGATTGTGCCCTTTGACTTACTGAAGAAATGGCACCACCCAAATCTTGCTTGGCTTGCAAAGGTCACGCTGAAAATTAGTTGCAAAGTCAGGGCTGGGACACAGGTTATCGAAATCCTACTCAATGGCAAGCCACATACATCTTTACATGACAGAATTTCGTTATGGATTTGTACAGAACAGAATCAGGGCTGAAGATCAAAAGGAAAAGGAAAAATAGGGTACAGTGAATATTTATGTACTAATGGGCCCTTGATGTTCTAGAACAGGATTTCTCAATAGGGACTCTATCACTCCCAAGGGGACAAAATCGTTTCTATGGGAGGGAGATTCATAGTCTTGCTATTTTATATAGAAAGCACAGATAAACAGCATGTAATCAGATATTCAATATATCGGTGGTTTGAAAATTCATTGGGCAGGGTGTTCAGGAAGAGAAAAAACAGTCTAGAAAGGCTCCTTAGGGGAGTAAATAAGCAAACAAACTAAAAGTTTAAAAAACACAGTTGTAGAACATTTTCTGTGTCTGGCCCAGAAAAAAAAAAAAGGATAAATGAGAGAACATGTAGCCAGAGGGGTTGAAGATAAGGGGAAGATTTTTCATCCTCTTATAAGTGAGTAGCTATTTATTTATTTAAATGTCTGTTTGTTCGTTTATAGAGGGAGGGCGGGAGGGGCAGAGAGAGAGAGAGAGAGAGAGAGAATCTCAAGCAAGCTCCATGCGGTCAGAGCAGAGCCCTATGTGGGGCTTGATCTCACAAACTGTGAGCTCATGACCTGAGCCAAAATCAAGAGTCAGATGCTTAACCAACTGAGCCACCTAGGCACCCCAGGTGAGTAGTTATTTATATACAACTCGATCAGAATCTTGGATAACCTGGAGTTTTGTGGTTTAGATACTGAGGTAGGCAAAATTCTAGGATGGCTCCCAAAATACCCACCTGCTCTTATGTAATGCCCTTCCCCAGAGTGTGGACTGAACCCATCAATATGATGGAGTATCACTCCCATGAATATGTTATGTTCTATGGCAAAGCAGAAAAATTTTGCAAATGTAATTCAGGTCCCTTATCAGTTGACTTTGAGTTCATCAAAAGGGAGATTATCTTGGATGGGCCTAACGTCCTCAGATGAGTCCTTTCAAAGAAGGCCTAGGCTTTCCCTGAACTCAGAACTTGGAAACAGCAGATAAGTGCTTCTGGTGGCTCTGAGGAAGCAACTGCCATGAGTTCTATGGCTGCAAGGAAATGAATTTTGCCTACAATCTGAATGATTTTGGAAATGAACTGTAAGCGTCACATGGGAAAACAGCCCTGGCTAAAACCTTGATTTCAGCCTGTGAGACCTTGGGCAGAGGAACCACTTAAACCCTGCCTAGACCCTTGACCCATGGAAATTTCGAGAAAATAAATGTTTGTTGGTTTAAGCCACTAAATTAGTGGTAATTTGTGACACAGGAATAGAAAACTAATACAGGTATTTTAAAGAAATTAAAGGAGAGGCATTTCTCGGTGTTTCTGATCTCTCCACAACCATCTCAGAAATCTCAGACATTATTAATACCAAGTAGTTTTATCTCGCCAGGAATGATTACACTATTTCCTTTCATCTTCCTTCTAAATTTAAAGTTTTGGTTTTCAAATCAGGGAAACTACATTTTATGCCAAAAATCTTCTGAGACTCCCCACGTGTATTTAAAACGAGTAATATTGTTCTTAGAGAAACAAGAGTAATCAAGTTGTTTATTTTAAGGACTTATTTAAGGACTTATCGATTTTCTTAACCTACACTCTCGGGATACATCACATATTTCCAACATATAATGATGATTCTGGGAGCTAGTTAACCCCACTACCTGCCTAGAACTGCCTACATCTGGTCTAGAACTCTCTCAGAATAATCCTCAGTCCACATTACTCCTGCCTCTTGAGAGGTCAGAGTCTTGGCATCTTTCTGAACCTTCTGGGAATAATCAAATTAGAATACTTGCAGCTCACTGTTTTGTAATTCCTCATATACTTATCATCCATAGTTCTCTCTAAAAATATAAGCTGTGTTCCTCAGCTTATCTTGCTTACATAGCTCTGTGCTTCCTCCTGTCCCACCGCTTGCTAGTTGTTGAAGCCTAATTCCTCGTGTGATGGTATTTGGAGGTGAAACCTTTGGGAAGTGATTAGATCATGAGAGTGGAGCCTGCATGATTGAGATTAGAGCCTTCATGAAAGGGACCCCAGTGAGTTCTCTTGCTCCTTCTGCCAGGTGAGAACACAGTGACAAGATGGCCATCTATGAACCGAGAAGTGATTTTGCCAGAAGCTTGGACTTCTCAGCTTCCAGAACTATGAGAAATAAATGTTTGTTGTTTAAGTCACCAAATCTGTGGTAATTTTGTTAGAGCAGCCCAAAGTGACGAAGATACTCGTTTACGTTGGCAGAATCTCCTACTCTTAGGAAGTTCAGTAGTTGCATAACCCCCTACTTCTCTTCTTGCCGTCACCTGTAAGCGCTCTGCATATGCCCCATATTCATTGCAGAATTTTGGCCTCATTTGTAATGTCAGCTTTGCACCAAGTTCTGTTCCCACATGGATGGGCCATTCAACTCTCTGGTCTCAAAATAGTTACACCTTCTCGTTTCTTCACTTCCACTGCGCATCAGCCAGCCAGCCCCTTGGTCGCTTTCTCATCCTGATAATAACCTGGCACTTCTCTCCTAACATATTAAATTGAACTATTTAAATCTTTGGCTGAAACCGTGCCACTTCCACGTCTCTCATTTACTCACATAACATTGCGTTATTTGCTCTCAGAATGACCACTGGCCTTTCATCCACCTACTTTCTCCCTATGTTCACTCCCTTTCTTCACCCCACGATGCATCACTTTATTCTCCAAGGAGAATAAAGAATAAGGAGAA
Source organism: Lynx canadensis (assembly GCF_007474595.2). Taxonomy (NCBI): domain Eukaryota; kingdom Metazoa; phylum Chordata; class Mammalia; order Carnivora; family Felidae; genus Lynx; species Lynx canadensis. Next base: position 115,526,108 of record NC_044321.2, on the reverse strand, counting down.
TAATGTCACCTCTTTCACTATTCTGTAAACTTCTTGTGCTCATCTGCATTTTAACTAGTTTGTATGACGGACTGTCATATTAGTCATTTATGGTTACATCGAACATCCTAAATCCCTGAGCTGTGCGTCATCATAGTGAAGATCTTTGTAGTTCTCCATGCAAATGGGCCCCACTATGATAGTAAGGCCCCAAGCAGCAATGAGAATGATTATGCATTTCCCACCTTCCTGTTGGCTTCAAGTGAATCTCTTCCTCAGTTGACTATACTTGAGTACTCTTACTCAACCCTAGAAGATCTGCAGGAGGCATCATTTATCTTAATTTCTATTGCTAATAGACACAGATGTTTGGAGTAAACAGAATGAAAAGTGAATGCAGACTAGTTCTCCAAAATCACCTATAGATTTCTGTCCAGGGGACCACTTGTGGATTAGAAAGGGCATTGGAAATTAAAAGTCGTCAGTAGCTTCTTCAGATCCTGGTCAAATTCAGACCCCTTTTTTCGTATTCCATATTTTAATTTGAAAACTCGAAGCAGCTCCATCAAAATTTATGCTAGAATATTTTTTATTAAGTTTTTTAAAATTTTAATTCCACTATGGCCAACATGCAGTGTTATATTAGTTTTAGATGTACAATGTAGTGACTCAACAATTCTGTGCATAGTGCTCATTATAATAAATGTACTGCTTAATCCCCATCACCTGTTTCACCCATCCTCCTACTTCCCTCCCCTCTGGTAACCATCAGTTTGTTCTCTATAGGTAAAAGTCAGTTTCTTGGTTGCTCTCTCTCTCTTTTTCCCCTTTGCACATTTGTTTTATGTCTTAAATTCCACATATGAGTGAAATCATATGGTATTTGTCTTTCTCTGACCGACTTATTTCGCTCAGCATAATACATTCTAGCTCCATCCATGTCATTGCAGATGGCAAGATTTCATTCTTTTTGATGGCTGAGTAATATTCCATTATATATCTATGTAATCATTATCAATAATACATAAACATTATATATATATATATACATACCACATCTACTTTATCCATTCATCTATCAATGAACACTTGGGCTGCTTCCATAGCTTTGCTATTATAAATAATGCTGCAATAAACATAGGGGTGCATATATCCCTTTAAATTAGTGTTTTTGTGTTTTGGGGGTAAATACCCAGTAGTGTGATTACTGGGTTATAGAGGAGTTCTATTTTTTTTAAGTTTACTTATGAATTTTGAGAAAGAGAGAGACAGACAGTATGCATGAGCAGGGGAGGGGCAGAGAGAGAGGGAGAGAGAGAATCCCAAGCAGGTTCATGCTGTCAGCATGCAGCCTGATGCAGGGCTCAGTCTCATCAACTGTGAGATCATGACCTGAGCCAAGATCAGGATCAGATGCTTAACCAACAGTCTCCCCAAGTAGTTCTATTTTGAAATTTTTGAGGAACCTCCATATCACTTTCCACAGTGGTTATATGCGTTGGCATTCCCACCAACAGTGCACGAGGCTTCCTTTTTCTCCACATCCTCGCCAGGACTTGTTGTTTCTTGTATTTTTGATTTTAGCCATTCCGACTGGTGTGAGGTGATATCTCATTGTAGTTTTGATTTGCATTTCCCTGATGATGAATGATGTTGAACATCTTTTCATGTGCCTGTTGGCCACCTGGATGTCTTCTTTCAAGAAATGTCTATTCATGTCTTCTGCCCATTTTTTAATTGGATTATTTGTTTTTTGTGTTCTTTATAGATTTTGTATGCTAACCCTTTATCAGATATGTCTTTTGAAAATATCTTCTCCCATCTCCCATAGGTTGTCTTTGAGTTTTTTGGATTGTTTCCTTTGTTGTGCAGAAGCTTTTTATATTGATGTAGTCCCAATAGCTTCTTTTTGTTTCCCTTGCCTCAGGAGATCTATCTAGAAAAATGTTGCTGTGGCCAATGCCAGAGAGATTATTGCTGTGCTCTCTTCTAGGATATTTATGGTTTCAAGTCTCACATTTAAGTCTTTAATCCATTTCGAGTGTATTTTATGTATGGTGTAAGAAAGTGGTCCACTTTCATTCTTTTGCATGTAGCTGTCCAGTTTTCTCAACACCATTTGTGGAAGAGACTGTCTTTTTCCCACTGGATATTCTTTCCTGCTTTGTCTTAAGATTAATTGACCTCACGATTATGGGTTTATTTCTGTTTATTTCTGTTTATTTCTATTTATTTATGTCTATTCTGTTGCATTGATCTATGTGTCTGTTTTGCACCAGTACCATACTATTTTGATTACTACAGCTTGGTAATATAACTTGAAGTCTGGAATTGTGATGCCTCCAATTTTGTTCCAGTTATTCGTCCCTGGCTCCATTGCTGAATACAAGGTCCTGGCGTGGACTCTGCCAGCATCCTACTGATGGTACAGGGGCATGCCAGCCAGCACTTTCACAGCCCTGGCACCACTCGCCCTGCAGCTTGGTGGGTGCTCTTCATGGGGCCCATGAGAGTATCTCACTGAAGCTCACTGTGCCTGGTGAGCTGCCTGATGTTCTGTGCCTGCTGCCTTCTGTAGAGGCCACAGCCGTCCTGGCTCTCCTGTGACAGTCACCCTAAATCCTAGCCAGCCTCTCCTCCTCAGGTCCAGCCCAAACCGCTTCCTTGCTCCGGGCTCTTTGGACATCCCCTGGAAGAACTGGGGTAGAGTAGCAAGCTTGAAGGTAATGACTCTTGAGCAAGCCTAGGACAAAACCTCCTTCCACCTGGGATGAGGGGTCCGGGTGAGGATTACAAGCTGACACTCCCCTTGTCTTCTCACTATACCCGAGCCAGGCTCTCCCCAATGCAGGAGGCAGCAGCTCTGTGCCAGCCAACAGCATTTGGCTGGTGAAATCAACGATTCGCTCAGCGTCAGTCACAGCAAGAAGGGAGGGAACGAATTTCTACCAGTAGGGTTCCGACCCTGGGACTTCCCGTTTCCTCATCTGCAAAGGAGGGGAAAGGGTAGGCCTGGGGCCTAATGTTAGGCCCTATCCAAGCAATTCAAGATCACTTGTGTTGAGGCTGGGGGGTAGAGCAGTCAGCCTTTAGTGTTTCAGTCCCTGAAGTGGGCTGATAGAGCTCTTTGCAAAGTAAAGTCAGCAGTTATTCGGGATATTTTACCTGCATGATGAAAGAACTGCAGAGGCTCACTTACCAGATGGAGCCTCCCCTGCCAAGGAGCGCGTGCCAAAGCTTCACTGCGTTGTCACTGCCCCTAGGAAGCATGATTAGAATGGGTGCATTCTATGTAAATAGTAGCTCAAATTAAGCATTATCAGGTGGAAATATGCATTAGATGACTTACATGCCTATAAAGGAAAATTTATTGTCACACTCCACTGGTTTGAAATTTTGATTATTTTAATTTACCTATACTAAGTTTTCCATTTGCAAGATCTAATGAGAAATTCATTTGGCATTCCTAATTTAGGGAATAAATTAGATGGTGGCACTGCGGTGGTGCCTTTGTAAACCTCCTAAGAAAGTTAAATTTGCTAGTTTTAGCACATTGGATGAGAGGAAGAACAAGAAGGAAAATTTTCTTAATGTTTATTTATTGTTGAGAGGCAGAGAGACACACAGTGTGAGTGGCGGAGGGGCAGAAAGAGAGGGAGACACAGAATCGGGCTCCAGGCTTCGAGCTACCCAGCACGGAGCCGGACGTGGGGCTCAAACCCACAAACCATGACGCCATGACCTGAGCCGAAGTCTGATGCTTAACCGAGTGAGCCTCCCAAGTCCCCCCTGAGGGAAAATTTGGAATATTTGTCCAGTTAATATTGATCGATTCTATAAATGTTTATTAAATATCTACCCTATTAGACACTGTCCATGGTACTGAGAATGAGTGAGATGTGTGGCATAGCACCTGTTTTGGAATAGTTCACAGTTTGGTAGGGAAAGCAGACATGGATGGTATGAAATGCACTTTAATAAAAATATGGGAAAAGTTATGGGAGATCTCAGAGAAGGAAGTATCTAAATATGTCAAGAAAAGTGAAAAAGGACTTCACAGGGTGATGCTTTTTCACTACTTCATTCTTTCAATAAATAACTAATTTGTGTCCACTAAGCATCAGGCAGGAGTTCTAAGCACTGGCATGTTCTTATTTACCCCGGGGCAGCAGAACTTGACAGAAGCCTCAAGGCCATCTATTTTGTAATTAGCATCAATCCAGGAAATAAAAGCAGTCTATGAAATCATCTCTTTTCGTTGAGTTGTCATGGTTTTTTAATTAAGCAGAAATGACAACCGGCTATGTATCAGGCACACTGGGTGCTTTATAAAATGTGTGATTTAATCTTCAAGATGAACCATACTTCAAAGAATGATTCAGTTCTATAAACATTTAGTTATTTAACAGGCCCCCTAGACCGGGAATTATACTGGGCGCCAGAGTTTCAAGAGTAAGAAGGCATGACTGTTGTTTTCATGGAGCCCCGGGTTCAGTGAGAGATGGACACATAAACATAATTCTGATAGGCTGTACTACATGCTTAAATACAAATGTGGCCCGTGGTGTTGAGGGAACACAAACGCAGCACTCACATCCTAATGTGCGGGCTCCAGGAAGACTTCTTGTGGGAGCATTGAAGGGTGGGGAAGTAGGGGTTCCCTGAAGCTCAGATTCGGGGGTGGGGACGATGAGGACTAAGGCAGGTGTTATGAGCTCCAATTTGAGGGGAAGAAACTGAGCCTTAGGGGAATTTAAAGAGCACCCCCTGACCACCCCTGCCCCAGGATGTTCCCACTGGGAAGTGGTGAGCCAGCAGTCAAACCCTGGCTAGTGTGTCTGCAAAGCCCATGTTCTTTCCATCGCCTTAAGCTGCTGCTTCACCGAAATTGAACATTTAATCCTTGAGAAGTGGGAGTCTCAGCACTCTAAGGGGAGGAACTAAATTGACTGTAAATGCCAAAAAGAAAGACATCACACAGTTAAATGAAATTTAGTGAAAGAAAAAAACAAAAGAGAAAGGGCAGGTGACAGAAGGTGTAAAGAAAGAAGAAACAGCAAGAATCCGAATCATACTGTGAATCGTTTGTATTAAAACCTCCTGAGTGCTGCCATTGTGAGAGCTTACATGTGTCCAATTGCAGCCTTCTCAAATTTACCCTCACTTTGGTGACACGCTATTTACCCCGGTCATTGCAAAGCTTGTGTTCCCGTAATGTGTAGTCCAGTGGAAGCCCTGACCTTTTCATTAATATTGTCTTCCACACCCATATAAGCCATACATGTCAAAGCTCCATAGTCATTTTCCTTTGACTTGGTCACGGAGACAAACCTTTGTCATAGAGGAATTACTGCCCCGCCACCTTAAAAGGCAGAAGAAGTCCTCCCCACCCCGAGTATTGATGGACCCAGTCATGATTAACACTGATCCTTTCCTTCTTTTCTTTTGTACCTTTTGTTATCGTAAGAAGACAGACAATACAAAGCCGAACCCAATCACACAACATTGTCTTTCCACCGAGGAAAACGAAGCAAGCTGGTGATCCTACATTTAGAACTGAGTCCATGTTGGCGTGGTGGCCAGCTGTTTTGTTACATTCCTCCATATTTGGTGGCTCAGGAATGGACCCAGTGTGGTGGGTAGCCCACTGCTATTACTGCTGACCATTGGTTTTTAGGATTTGGCATTGTTTTGCTGCATACGTTCACAGGAATATGACACAAGGTCTTACACTCAAGTAAAAAAGGAATAAAAGTTAATGAACTGTTCTGCTCGGTATTGGGGAAATTCGTTTATAAACCGCTGTACTGAAAATGCTGAATCCAAAGCAAGGAACAGCCTGGTACCAATTAAATATACCACAGTAGGAACACATCCCAACCAGTTTTCCACTTCTCAATTTCTTTTCTTTGTCACAAAAATGTGTTAATTTCTGTTAATCACCTGGCTTCATTGCTGTTGGAATTTAACTTTCCTCTGCTTCAGTTCATGAAGCCACTTTCTGTCTCTTCATTTTCTTTCTTAATGAAAGGGCTGATCGTGTACGTTCTCCATTAGAAGTCTGACAAGGAGAATGCGATTCAGCCTTTTCTCTTACAGTCAGTAAAAACAAAGAAGACAAGGGCAGATGCCGGGGTAAACTTGCAAATATAAAAAAACCAAAAGCTTGCTATCTAATTCCTTCACCTGTTCTTCCGTCCCAGCTCTTTCCCTGACTCACGTCCAATGAAAGTTGCCATCAGCTATTCACATGTTCTCCACAAGGAGGCCATGTTTAACTTTTCTTTGCTCTGAAATAGCTTTAGCAGCATTTCGGCATCATACAGCATTGCCGATGTATACTGCATGTCTGTTCTCCAGTTCTCACCACTGCCACGCATATACGCTCACACACGGTTCCATAAACAGCTTAGGCTCTGTGTCCAAAACACCAAAAGGACTTTTAAAACATGTTTCTCAATTAACCAAGTTGAGACAACTCCACTTGCTTGCCTAAAGAATAGAGGGCTGACCCCTCAGATTCAATGGATCTAGAAGTATCTGTGGCAGATGTGGATGCTGCATGGAAATTGAGGCGAGTCCCAAGACAATTTGAGTTGAGTTTGCAGCACCGTCATGACTCTTCCATCACATCACTTCCTTCATTGAGAGGTTCTGCCATGTTACAGGGGGGGTTCTGGAGATTGAAAGCGTGACCATGGGACCTTATGTGACCGTGTCATCCAATCTGCCCTCCACAAACTATGTACTGTCCAAACGTCAAGTGATGAAACTAGGCCCAGCAACAAACAACCTACTGTCAAGGGGAAGCGCGATTTATAGAACCAATCTTGAGCAGATCCAGAAGGTAAAAGTAAGTTGTGGGAACAGATAGCTTGTATTCCCAGTGTGACTGCTCCTTGCCATACGGTTAAAACTGCCTCAGCTCGTATCTGTGGCTTCCTAGGTGGCTTCCGATGGCCAGCTCTGACTACAGAAGAAATATTGTGACCGTTACAGATGGAACCACACGAAATGCTGGCAGTAGCAAAGAGGAGACTGGTGGTGTTACATCGCCACTCGGAAGTGGCCCTGATAGTCTTAGATAAAGGATGTCCTCCCAATGGGAAGAAACTCAAGCAGTAAATCCTATTGTCCAGGTTCTTCAGGCAAGAAAGCTGAGAAGATGGATTCATGGGCATTGCTGCATGCTCAAGAATTTGAAAAGAATGAGATTAGATGATTAATGGCCAGGATTTCTGCAGAAGAAGTCTGTGAATAAACCTCTCAATATGGGCACAGGGGTTGAAGATGAAATCTCTGTCCTGTGCAAAGACTCACCAAGGGTTATTCATTGTGGAAGAGCTCCGGTAATTCAGACAGACAAAATGGCCCATTCTGCAGATGTTGAGAACATCCCTAAGACAGCAGGTTCAAGAACAAAGAGATCCTAATGCCCAAGATGAAGGTGCTTCATGAACTTCCCCCAACCAACATGATCTGGTTACTACAACCCTAAAGGCTCAAACTGCCAATCACAGAGCCCAGTCTTATGTATCTTTACTGGTATTGCAAACCAGCCAGCTGCATGGAGCCGGATTAATATTTATAGGTTCCTCCCGTCATTGTGGGGCTATGTCACCTACATTGGAATAAACTTTATTCTAGATTTGCACGCGGTAACCCTGCCTGTCTGTAAATTACTTTACAAATTACTTTAATGTCCAGTGTTGCTCTCCAAAACGATGGCTAAATCTTTTCCTGAAAGAGTAGAACATGGCCTTTTGCCTATTGAATTCACTGGCCTATAACCCAGAAGCAGCTGCTCTTGTAAAATGATAAACTGGACAATTGAAGACCCAATTAAGGAAACATCATGGAGATGACTTTTGGAATTTGGAGTGCCATCCTACAGAATATTGTGTAAGCTCCAAGTCCAAAACAAATTTACACTGTTGTTTTTCCCATACCAGAATACATGAGTCCTAGAATCCTAGGGTAGAGTGAGAAAGAAAGGAAACATGGTCCACTGTGTTAATCAACACTGAATCGCAGACCATAGTTGATGTCTTCTCTGGTCAAATGATCAGGGAACTGGGATGAACAGGATTTGAGGATGCTTGACAAAGAGATTTGGGGAAGAGATGTGGATAAGATTATTACAGAAGATGCCCAGAATGTGAGAATATTTACTGCCCATGTGAATCTCACCCATAAGGCCCCAGGTGTCGGGGAGTCTCTCTTAGGAAGGATTTCAAACATAAAAAAGATGTCCATAAAAATATAATGAAAACTTGTGTACCCACTACCCAGATTAAGAAATAAAACCTTATCAGTACCATCCAAGATCCTGGGTAACTTCCATGAGGTCATCCCCTTTACTCTGTATACCATGCTCCCAGATTTAACCACTACCCTGAGTTTATTTTTTTACCTTCCCATTCATGCTTTCATAAGTGTATTACACATGCATATGTCAATAACAATATATAACATTGATTTTTATATTTTTACATTTATATAAATGGGATCATGCTGCCTGCACCTTTCTGCAGCTTGTTATATTTATTTTTTACTCAAGATTAGGAAAAGCACCTGTATTTAATTTTCACTTACGTATAATCATCCAGTGAGTGAATTTATTTTGATTACAGTCAACCATTTCCTTTTCAATATTATATAAATTGCTTTTGAATTTCTTTTTGGTATTATAAATAATTCGCTAATTTTTGTACCTGTATTCTTGTACATTTAGTTTATCTTGGGTATTCTGTGTAAGTAATCCTATTGTTTGAATAAAAACGTGTATGAACACTGATTTCTACCCTATAAAGTCTGTTATATAGTGAAGTATAAATACACCTACAGACATGCATATATATATATAAGTATGTACACATTGTGTGTGTGTGTGTGTGTGTGATAACAGATTTATTAGGTTAAACAGTCTATGATTGGTGTTCATTTTTCTGACATTTGTTCTGGAGTTTGAGGTCAGTGGGCTGGCAGGTAGGAAGAATATATGGGAAGTGAAGATAGGGGAGAGCAAGAAAAACTGGAACCTTCCAAGATGAGCTAGAACTCATAAAGATGGACTGAAACCCGTGTTGGCTGCTTCTTGCCTCCAAGTTTCCAACTGACATGATGGGAATGTCCTACAGGAGAAGCTGGTGTCCTGAATCACGGAGTTGTTTCATGTACGTGGACCAGGAGTTGGAGAAGCTGAAGGAGTAAATCTAGCAAGTTCTGGGGGACTTGGAGACCCAGTTCTGCTGCATATAAACAGGTGAACCAGTAGACAAGCTTCATGCATGAGCTGCAACAGTGCCTTTTGCTGATTCAACCTTCTGAGCATATAAAAAGTACGGCTTCTGTTGCGTTTCTGTTTACAAATCACATGCAAGATGTTTGATGCAGGGAGGGGGATTATGGGAAACATATTATATTTCTCATATTTTAACAAAATGTGAATCTGCCAGATTAACTATATTCTATATTCCCATCTCTTTTAAAGTCTCCAGCTCTCTTTCATCTCTATTCCTCCAACTGCTGAGATGGGTTTACTGGCAGTGATTATCTTTACAAATCAGTCCATAAGTTGAAGAACACCTTGGAGGGATCATGAGAGTACTGGGAATGGGAGGGAGAACCTCCAGAGATCCTGACTTGAAAATGAAACAAAAAAGTCAGGAGAACTTGGGCCTCCTCTCAGAGAGTGGATGAGTGTGCTTTTGGTTGTATGATGAAGAGTTGTGTTATGTCGGGAAAGATACTATTTGGGGGATTATTGGCAGAAGAAGTAATGAGAGGGGTGGGCCTTGTTGGGCATTATCATCTGGCAACAGACAGTACAATATAAAAGAGAAAATCTTCCTTTTGGGAAATGTTCTCAATGCAAATAGATTCAGTGGGAGGAAACTTCCTCGTGCCTGACTTCTTACTGTATAGAATAGAGGAAAGACCCTAGAGCTACTTATAAATCATTCCTGGAATTTTGAAACTTTATTGAATATCATAAAGATGAAATAAGCTATTGGAAGTCAGACTTGTCACAATAAAACAACGAGGGTCACACACCAAATAGAAAGAAGAGCAGTGGAGCTTTTTAATTTAGTGAATAATGAGGACTCTACTCTTAATAGCCACTCACCATCCATTATTAGTAACTTTTCAAGAATTCTTGTTCGTTCTAAGGAAACCAACTGACCGTCCATTCAAATATTCAGTTTATTTTAATGTTATTTATTTAAGTATGTTTGTTATTATGTTATTCTATACATGAATGAATAATATATAGTATAATGCACCATTAATGTTAATCTAAAATATATTATTTCAGCTACTATATCGTATTTTTGTACCTTCACTCTATATATAGTAAAATGAAGAGAATGAGGAATTATATTTTGATAATTTATCTGATGGTCTGAACCCTGACGGTTCCTGGAGTTGGGAGTATAATTTGCTTCTTGGTAGGCTGCTTGATTATGAGCACTAATAGTCCCCTGGCTAATGGGAATGTCGTAGGGCACTGGTAACCGTTTATGCGTAGTGGCATCATGTCTCAAACTGCAGTGGGAAAGGCATCTGAGCTGTCCAGCCTCTTAATGACCAACCCCAAAATATCAGAGACAGCAAGTGTTTTTAGATGTTCCAACAGAAAAAGAAAAAATTGAATTAACTTCAGGTAGAAGCATCTTGCTTTAATTTAGCCTCTGAAAAGAGTGGAACAGAAAACTATATGGTAATGAATTTAAAGTATCAAGAGAGTCAACATCAGATTGCTTTCTGAATGCTGATTTCTACGATTTGTAAAAAGTCTTGTAGGGGCGCCTGGGTGGCGCAGTCGGTTAAGCGTCCGACTTCAGCCAGGTCACGATCTCGCGGTCCGTGAGTTCGAGCCCCGCGTCGGGCTCTGGGCTGATGGCTCAGAGCCTGGAGCCTGTTTCCGATTCTGTGTCTCCCTCTCTCTCTGCCCCTCCCCCGTTCATGCTCTGTCTCTCTCTGTCCCAAAAATAAATAAACATTGGAAAAAAAAAAAAATTTAAAAAAAAAAAAATTTAATAAAAAAAAAAAGTCTTGTAATGAAAAGCTCTAAATTTGCACCTTCTGCCTCCAAAAGCCAATTGTGGACAGTAAATAACCTGTATAATAACACTGAGTAAATATTGCCAGAATATATTACATAAATTGCTATCGACAATGGCAGCTTAATAAAAGGCATACGTAGAAGAAGAAATCATTTTCCCTGCTTGGAAATGGTAGGTGAGTTATGGTTGCCAATATATAAATAAATATAGTGTTAGTATGATAACAGTCATATTATCAATAATTGCTACCACATATCAAGCACCTACTTTGTGTTAGCCCGGGTGTCAAGTCTATTATATACACTATCATTAAGCCTCACAACCTCTCTGTCGGAGATAATTGTTTTTTCTACTCACAAATAAGTACAGTAAGCCTCAGAGAGGTCAATTTTCTTGCCAAAGGTCACAGAGATAATTACTGGTAGATCTAGTATTTAAACACTCTCACTCTGACTCTAAAAACCTTACTCTTAACCACTGCACTGTCCTGCTGTTTCCATTTAAAACATGCTGTTCCATTGTAACCCTCTTCACATGGAACAACACAACTAAAGTAAAAGCAGTGTCTTTGCCGAATGAATGGGAAAGTTTTTATGAATGGTTTGGAATTCTGAAATTCCACAGTTTCCAAATATCTCAAGATAAACTTCCCGAGAATGCTTCGATTCAGCCAATTGTCCCATGAATACCTAAAGAATTTGGAGTAATCATTCAAGTTCCTACATCGTGATAGAAACAGAAACGAAATCAAGACTGTACATCTAGATTTTTAAGATCAAGACGTATATACGTAAATGTGTGAAATCATGAGACAATAACGTTTCCATTTAAGAATAGTATTAGGGTGAATACAGGGAGACTTGAATATGGAAAGTTTGTAGTAGATAATGTGTCTCTCAGATCATCATCACTTTTATGTATTTGTTTTAAGTTTATTTATTTTTGAGAGAGAGAGAGAGAGAGACAGCACAGGCGTGAGTGCGGTAGGAGCCGAGAGAGGGGAGGAGAGAGAATCCCAAGCAGGTTCCGTGCCATCAACACAGAGCCGGACGCGGGGCTCGATCTCACGAACTGTGAGATCACGACCTGCGCTGAAATCAAGAGTCAGACGCATAACTAACGGAGCCACCCAGGTGCTCCTCATCACTTGTAATATTAGGAGAATGTGTTATAAGTATGGCATATACCAGAGCCCAGGATGCTAAGCTTCTACATTATGGTATCAGATTCAGGCAGCCCCAGCATATAGATTTGTCAGCTGTCTTCACCATCAAAACCTGAGACGAGATTGCAGAGACAAAGTTGAACATACATCGCGGCTTTTAGGCTGTCAGCAGAACAATGACATGGAGTTTCAGTGACTTAGAGGACAAAGGGCTGCGGGCCATCCTGTAATATACATGCCAGTGGTCGTGAGGTAGTTTTCAGCAACTTCGTTTGGCCACACTCCTACACTCAACTGTCAGAGTGTTGATCAGCCCCTTCTCTTAAAAGCACCGTTCTCTCTCCCTCTCTGCTCATCCCTCCCTCTCCCTCCTTCTCTCCCCCTCTTCATCTCTCTCTTCCTCTTTCCCTCTCACTCTTTCCCTCTCCCTAGGCATCCGGATTACATTTAGATGTTCTCAGATTAAACCATTGATAAGTTTAGGACAAAGAGAAGCTTTGGAAACTGTATGACTTTCAAACAGCATGCACTTAAGGGAGAGAAGTTTTAATAAGATTCACGTTGAAAGGTTTCTCTGTTCTCCCCAAACGTACTTGCCATTTGCTCAATGCCCAAGCATGAAATTCGATTGTCATTTTTTTCGAATCTTTCTGTGAGTATAGAATTTGTCATCTGGTGATCTCAAGGAAATAATCATTTTCCAGGAAAAAAAAAGACTGGAAGACTATGAAGTAAAAATAAACTTAAATTTTTCCTGTTCCTTAAATTTAAAAACTCATAATATTATGATATTTATAATGGGTATGTAAAGGGTTTTTGTAATTAAGGCAGCTTTATTGCTGAGATAGTGCCGATGGACAAAGGAATTGGGCTGACTTCCGTAAACCTGTTGGTGTCCTAAACCCAGAAATTATACCCGTGTCATGTGGTCCCCACTCTCGAGAAGTCATGGATGAGATGCTTCGTTCACTGGTTATGTTTGAATAGATAATGAATATTGGTAGGTGAAAATCTGCCCTTACAATAGTCGTAAGTGAAAAAAAATGTGATTTGCATTCACTGTGACGAGAAGACCCAATTTCAAAACGAGGAGCCAAATGAAGCTCTGTAACACCTCAAAGCCACCAGGTTTCCGTAGTGCTCACCGGCACGTCTAAAAAATATATATCCTTTGCTGTGCCGTGAATTTATAGCAAAAGCTCACAAAGTCTGAGCTCTTTAATACCTTAAGGGGTGTTAGATCAAATAAATGGGTCTTTACTAAATAAGCTTGCTATTACGTTTCTTCGGTTCCTACTGCTTCCTTTCGCCATGATGCTGATCACTCCCTTTGCATGTTCGGGGAACACACTGGCATGTTCTTTACAGCTCGTAACTTTTGGGGGAGGGGGAATCCAGTTAAATTTCACCCTCCGCAGCCGAAGGTTGTAGGAAGATACAAAATCACGGAGCCGTCGTGATTCCTTTCGCGTCTGCTGCCCTCGCCTGCTATTGCCGGGGTGATTAATGCAACATGAAAATCGATACCACGTCACTCCCCTGGTTAAGTGGTTACTCATTATTCCTCAGCTTTTGCTAAGCCTCTACCACGTGCCGGACCCTCTGAGGCCCCGGGGCTCATCGGAGCTCACACAGCCTAGGCAGGGTGACAAACGAGGAGACGGTTGATGACCGCGTCCTCTAAATCCATGCTGCGCCACATCCGTGCTCTAAATCAGGCAGTAAAGGAAACCGCGAACGTTCGAAAGGGGCTCCTAAAGCGAGGCTCCTCATTTCCTGTAGAAGAAAGTCAAGTTTCCTTACTGTGGCTAGAAAGGCCGTCCTGGCCTGGCCCCTTTCTCCCTCCGGCGCTGCCCTGCCTCGCGCTCTGTGCTCCGGCGACACCGGACAAGTGGGTCATTGTCCCTCCCGTGCCTTGCCGTTTCCTACTTGTCCTCATTTTTTCCACGTGCTTAGACTGGCCTGCCCCGTCCTATCTGCCGCGTGAACACCTACGGCCACTTCAGTGTCAGGACCTGAGCTGGGTGGTCTGCGCCTCAGTGGCGCCCTCCTGACTTTCCCTACCCCCAACCGCTCTGTGCCTCTTGCTGAACCTTCTGTGCTGCAGAGGGAGCACTCACGGTGCCTTTATTGCCTGCGGTTACGAGACCGTTAGTTGCAGGAGGTTACAAGCGGGGAGCGCTCAGGGCGCCTGGGGGGCTCAGGCAGTTCAGCGCCCCACTCTTGGTTTCAGCTCAGCTCACGAGCTCGCCGTTTCGGGGGTTTGAGCCCCGTGTGGGGCTCTGCGCTGGCAGCTCGGAGCCTGCTGGGGACTCCCTCTCTCCCCCTCTCTCCCTCCCCCACTTGCACTGTCTCTGCCTCTCACATGAATGAGTCAACTCTCCGAAAAAGGAAATGGGGAGCACTCCTGTTTGCATGCTCAGGGTCTGACATACCGTCAGGTGAGTTCGTGTTAATACATTATTTTCCGGCTACCCTAGCACCGGCACATCCATCTACAACTCTCTTAGGCAGGTGGGTCTGGAATCCCCCCCCCCCCCCACACACACACTTTCATTTAACAGATAAGAAACTAATGGTTAAGGCGGCCTCAGTGACTTGCTTAAGGTTACACAAGCAGCAAGTGGACGAGTCAGTTCTACAACCCGTTTCTGTCTGGTTTGTATTTCAGTGTCCCGGCTGCCGTGTCATACTGATGTCTATCAAATAAATGAATACAATTCCTTCACACCAGCACATCTCTCTTCGCAGCAGGCTGTGCAGTCCTGTGACAAAATGATAGGACAAATAAGTAAAGCAGCTAATCAGTCCAAACGCATTCCTCCATGACAGAGAACTATTTCCTAGGAAACCAAACCTGGGCAGTTTTCTCAAAAATCAAAAGGAGCAAATAGATGGCATGTTTAGTTAGCAGTAGCTATTCAGCAAGGAAGCTGAAATTATTCATTAAGGTATTTAAAAAAGAAAACCTTCTATTTAACCACCACCTAAAAAAGCTTGAATATTTTACATTGCACAAGTGGGTACATTCAGTCCCGAGATCCTCGTGTTAAAAGAAAAATAGTTTCAGGTAGAAAAGAATAAAATGGCGAATGTCAGTAATGCTCTGATGTCTCTAACTCCCAAGTGTGTTTTGTGAAGTAAATGATCAATTTAGCCATTAGCTAAAAATAGTTTGTTCTTTTATTTTTCTTTTAAAAAGTCCATCATATATGACTTGAACTCAGCCTGTATCAGCATAACTCTTCAGTGGTACAAGAGAAACCTGGGTGGCTCAGCCAGTTAAGCTCTCGACTCTAGATTTTAGCTCAGGTCGTGATCTCATGGTTTGTGAGTTCAAGCCCCGTACTGGGCTCTATGCTGAAGGTGTGGAATCTGCTTGGCATTCTCTCTTTCCCTCTCTCTGTTCCCTCCCTCACGTGCTCTCTCTCTCTCTCTCTCTTTCAAAATAAATAAAAAGAACAAGAACGTGAATGTTCTTGTGTGACTGGTAGAGAATCACATTCCTTTTATAGGCGCCTTTTATTACACCTCCTTATTACACCTCCGGAATTGTGCGGCTTATTGATGTTCACTTGGACAATTTTGAATTATTAGAGACAAAAATTCAAAGCTGAGACCTCTCTGTATCTATACTGTGTTTGGTTACACCCTTGAACCATCAAATCTTAAGCTCTTTTCTATTGGAAAAGAGGACCTCCGAAGACCTACTCCAACTTCTTGCCCCCAAACTCTGCATATGCTTGTAGCTGGTGAAGTTTCATGCGCTGCCTCTTTCCTCTGTACTGCCACGTGGGGTTCTCGTAGACCCTACAGATGCTAACTCAGATGCATGTTTAAACGCTGCATTTACTGAGGGGTCAGGTAAGCATCTCAAAGCGGGGCCAAATATTGGCACCAGAAGTTAGGGTTTTATCTAACTTTTTTGCCTGTATCTTACCTCACCTCCCTGTTGCCCTGCCTCCTGTTCAGAGGTGGGGGGGGGGCAGGAGGGGGGAGGGGATTCATCCTCCCACACAGGAAACCAAGTCCCTAGAACCTGATAGTTCTTCTGTATACGGATTGTCAGTAAGAAAGTAGCAGTTGAAGTGTTAATTTCAAGAGTTAAGTTCCCTCCGGGCCCATGGCTGGATATTTCAAAATCAGAAATTACATAAAAGTAGGCATAGAGGTTGTAATGATAGAATCCAGTGTTATTCATCTTGCAACATTACACGAACTCCTCATATTAATCAGAGCCTCCGATGCCTAAGTGCAGTCACCTCTTTCATTTTGCAGCATGCAGAAATATAGCCAGCTAGCTGATACTCTCCTTCCTTTTTAGCCTTCTGCTTTCTTAGTTGTGAATTAAGCTGATTTGCCATTTAATATCTGCCAGCAGCCATCCATTTGTCTTGATCTGCTGCCTGAAAGCGGATTGCTGCCCTGCCTGCAGCCTGCCTCGAAGGTCCCCTCCACCTTCCAAAGTTATGAAGGGGGACGGTTCTGACCGCTTCTCCTTCACGTGTGAACTGTCAGCAGAATAATGTTTGCGTGTGCCCATCGGATCCAGGCTCTGCCAGCGGCCCCGATGTAAACTTTGCTTCCTGGAGTTTGTGGGAAGGAAATGGGATACAAAAAAAAGCTTGGACTTGGAAGAGGACAGGTTAGAGCAATGAATCAAATTCGTGTCGTCAGTGTTTCCCCACCGACCCCAGGATAAAGTCCTTAATTCTCCATACGGCTTTCAAGTCCCTCCCTAATCTGATTTCAGCAATCTTTTCCTCTTTTTAGCCCCACGGTGCCTGGAGCATTGTCGACCGCATTCTCCACACTACTGTCCTAGTGATTTTCTTACAAAGATTAGTTAAGTCATATCATTTCCTTACTCAGAACCTTTCAATGATTTTCCATTGACCTTGGGATAAAGTAGCAAATGCAAAAGCTGGCTGAGAAGATCACACGTGACCTGACATCTGCCAAATCTCTAGTATCTGTCAATTTCTTTGGCATGCCACACTCTTCCACATACTTCTATGTTGTGTGGGACACCCCTCACTAATTTGCACACCGTAACACTAACTGACTCATGCTTACAGTCTCCCAGTAAACGTGACTTTCTCAAAGAGACCTTTCCTAAACCCATCCCCCAATATGCTGCAGCATAACACCCACTTTAATAATTGTGATAATTTTCTAATGAGAATATCTGATGATTGTTTGCTTTCTGTGCTGTATCATAACTCCCCTGTGGCTAATGAGCACAGGCTAGCACATAGTAGGTGGTCACTAATATTTGATGCATCCATGAATAAATAAGAATATTGAATAAATAAGAATTGAGCACAAATACATATTTTGAAAGGATGGATGCAACCTGTTCTCTTGTCAGATTAAATCCTCCCTTTATTTTTCTACCAAAGCAACTTCCCTTTTGCTACATTTTCTCCTTGAAATTCCCTCATTCCAAATCTCCATCTGTTGATAATTAATAGTTTTTATTTTCTCGGCACCTACTCAAATGCAATTGCAAAAAGTCTACCCGGTTTCTCAGCCAGAATTGATTTCTGCTTCATATGTTCCCTGTGCCTACAGTATTATTATTTTTTTGTTTCTTCCTACGAAAAATTATTTATCACATTCTACCACAGAGCATGCTCAAAAGTCTGCATGTTTTTTCCCTTCGAGACCTTATGCTCCTGGGGAACATGAATCAGCATCGTTAATGCTTATTTCATACCACATATGGTAAATGCAGAAAAAGAGATTATGGAAGTTAATGACAGCTTTCTCCTCAAATATCCATTCCTGCTTTTCCTACTGTAATAACATTTATAGTTGGGTCCATGGCCACCAAGAAAAGACTACATTTTCCAGCCTCCTTTGTAGCAGCCATTGAAGGGAACGAGTATACCTTTGCCTCATTTTCCTTTTCGTTAGACTAGACTGCAAATGAAGAGTCATTTTGGAGCTCAGCCGGGCGGAGAAGGACAACACCCCAGAGTAGACAGAACAAGATGGCAGGAGTTAAGGGCCTACTACTATGGAAGGTCAGGCACGCATAACAACTCAGCATTTCAGGGAGCAGCTCCATGGTTTCAGTTCAGACGTTGACATATAGGGGAAAGAAACTTCGATCCAGTTTCAGACACTGTTATCTGTCTCAATTACATGCAGCTGACTAGATAGCTTCACTAATGCAATGTTCTTGGCAACTTTCTAGTTTATATAGTTTTCACAGGAAAAGCAGCTTACGATGAGCTGCTTGAACATTTTCACGGGATCGTACAATAAGCTTCCTTTCGGTCGGACATCTAATTTATGTTGTTTGGCACTCAAAAATTGTCATAATTTTACAAGCTAATAGAAGGCACTTAGTACAGTGCCTGGGGTAATGGCAAGATCATTCAGCATTCTTGGATGACCCCTGCCTCGCTATGTTTTCACAGCAACGACCTCCTGCTCCTGGAGCTAGTTTGTAAAAAACAAATAAAAAAAATAAAAAAGACTTAGGTTTTGACTATGAAATAGAATCATGAGATATAACCAGGAAGCCCTCTTCACAATTTCTAGCTTGGAATTTATGTTAATGAGGATGGAATAATGCCCACAAGTTCATAAGGGAAATGTGTTTTAACCAAACATGGATGTGCATTGCAAACTAAAAATATCAACAGAATTCATTTTTAGCAACAAGTGATCAAGGATCTACGCAGGCATGGTATAAACAATAATGTTGCCTGTCACCCCAGTGTGGTTATAAATAATAACCCCTTTCCCCCTCACAAGTGTCCCTGTTTGGATAATAAATATTATGTTCATTTTAGCACCTCCCAAGGCTCATAGCTGTAACTCAGGGATGTCAGGTTGGAATGAAATGAGCCTGTGAAAGCAAGAACAGAGGAAAGCCACCAGGGGCTGACAATGAAGCTTTTAGACGAGGGTAAAAAATGTGGGGCTGGGAGTGGAAACAAATACTTCCCCATCCAGTGAGGTGCCTGTTGAAACCAATGTCAAAGAATGGGTGGTGGGACCGCCTGTTGCCAGAACATACGTTGAGGTGATAGGACTGTCACCTATCTTGGTGCCTCTCAGGTTACAGAGGTTATTTCTCAAGTTGAGGGATGGAAACAAGGATCAATTCATTACCTTCTTCATTTAATTTTCAAAGAATTCTATCAGTCTATCATCAAATACTGTTTACTGGTATAAATCTTATCCAGGATCTTCAAGTAATTTTAAACTGACTCTACTACTATGGCTATTATTTAGTAATGCGTGGAGGAAATTAAAAACAAATAGTATATAATAGCCCTCCATGAGAAGTAAAGATCCTTCTGCCTTGACCTTTCCTTTGTGGTGAACAGTTAAAACGTACGCAAACACACACACACATACTTTTGGTGGTTAACAACCTACATTCTAAACTGTAGGATTAGATCTCTGGTTATTGGCTATTGATATAGGAACTTGATGTAATTGTTATCTTGCTTGAAAGAAGAGCCAGTTTGCTTAATTGTGCTCACTTCTGACCTGCCTTCCTTCTTCCTAAATGTTATTGATTACATCATTTGATTCTTCTGTAGGTTACCTTTATATATTTAGATGATATACTTCTACGTCCATCCCTTGTTCTATCAAATTTAATTCTTGACGCACTTTTGTTGGGAAACAAAACACCCAGTTGAAGGGTACATGAAAGAAAAATGTACGGTTTAGTGAGAGTGGTTATCTGTGTGCCCACCACGAAGAGTAAATAGAACATTGTTAAGAACGCAGAAGCTCCCACATGCTTCTTCTCACTCACAATCCTCCTACCTCTTCTCTAAAGATTACCATACCCCTGGGGTGCCTGGGAGACTCAGTCAGTTAAGCATCCAACTCTTGATTTTGGCTCAGTTTCTGATCTTACATTTCGGTTCACGGGATTGAGCCCAGCCCCACATCAGGCTCCTGCACTGGGAGCGTGGGGCCTGCTTGGGATTCTCTCTCTCTACCCCACCTCCCTCATCTCTCTCTCAAAATAAATGAACTTTAAAAAAAGGTTTATCTACCTCTTTGCTTTTCTTTATACGTTTACCACTTACAATCCTAAAGACTCTAATTGTGTTTCACTAATGTTGTATTTTATTCAAATGGAATAATACGTTATGATTTGTGCTTGGCTTCTTTAACCCATATAATATTTACATCACTGCTGCTCTATGTGTTCATTCGTTTTCATCACTGTATACTATTCTGTTGTAAAATATACCAACACGCACACACAATTCATCCATTCTGATGTTGATAGGTATTTAGAGTATTTATAGACTCGGCACATTTCATAATTATTGGCCATTTATTATATCCTCTTTTGTGATGTGCCTGTTCAAGTTTCTTGCACATTTTAGAAATGTATCAACAGTCGTTTTCATGTTGATTTTGAGGAGTTTCTATTCTACGTAAAAGCCTTTGGTCAATTATATGTGTCCAAAATATGTTCTACTCTGTAGCATAACTTTTCAACTTTCTCAGTGGTATTTATCTCTGTCCTATTTCTCTATATGCCTTTTGCATGTAGATTTATAGTCTACCTGGATTTTATTTTTGTGTATGTATATAGGGTGAGGTCAAAGTCAAGTTTCACTTCTTTGTTCATATTTTCTCAGTTGAAATACAGTCCTTTTCTCCCTACTTTGAAGTGCCATACTTACATTAATTAAACATTCAAAAGTACATGGGTCTTTTTCTGGACTCTTTTTCATTTCAAAATCCATTTATCTGTTCTTACTCTAATGCCCTGCTCTTTTCATTACTGTCATTTTATAACTATGTTGTGATATCTGGTAAAACAAGTTTACCTACCTTGTTCATGAAGATCATCTCTTCATTATGCTTGGACCTTTGCATTTCCGTCTACATTGTAGTCATCTTGTCAAGTTCAACAAAACTTTATTGGAGTTATCTTAAATCTATAGAGTAACTTGTAGAAAACTGATATGCTCACATAATTGAGAGTTTTAATTGAGAGTTTTAATCCATAAATAAATATAGTATACCCCTCTGATGGTTAATTTTATGTGTCAAGTTGGCTGGGCTGACAGATGCCCAGATAGTTGGTAAAACATTATTTCTAGGTGGGTCTGTGAAGGTGTTCAGGAAGAGATTAGCATCTGAATCGGACAATCAAGAAAGAGATCCACCCCTACCAGTGTGGGAGGGTAGCATCCAATCCATTGAGAGCACTGAGAACAGAAAGGTAGAGGAAGGACAATTTGATAGAATTCTCTATCTCTTCTTGAGCTGGCATTTTCATCTGCCTCTGCCCTTGGTCCTTGGAGCTTCGGTTCTCAGGCCTTCAGACTCTGGGACTTACAGCCAGCGCACCCTCCCTCTCCCATCCCTCGTCCTCTTGTCAGCCCTTTAGATTGGATTCGGACTAAATCATACCACCGACTTTGCTGGTTCTCCAGCTTATCAATAGCCTACGTTAGGACTTCTCAGCTTCCAAAACTGCATGAGCCAATTTCTGTGATAAATCACAGAAAATTTTATATCTATCTATCTATATATCCTATTGGTTCTGTTTCTCTGAAGGACCCTAACTGGTATACCCTTCATGTATTTATTTTTTTTTCAACGTTTATTTATTTTTGGGACAGAGAGAGACAGAGCATGAACGGGGGAGGGGCAGAGAGAGAGGGAGACACAGAATCGGAAACAGGCTCCAGGCTCCGAGCCATCAGCCCAGAGCCTGACGCGGGGCTCGAACTCACGGACCGCGAGATCGTGACCTGGCTGAAGTCGGACGCTTAACCGACTGCGCCACCCAGGCGCCCCTACCCTTCATGTATTTAAATCTTCACGGAATGCTCAGAAAAATAGTTTAGTAATTTCTGTATAGAGGTCTTGCACATACTTAGTTAGATTTATACTTATATTTAATATCATTTAAATGTGACTTTAAAAAAATTAATTTTCTTGGTGTTTTTGCTGTTACATAGACATCACATCCATTGGTTTCGGTAAAATAACATTTGCATTTTTACTTTTTTTTGCATTTTTAACTAATACTGCAAATCTGTGTTTATTATTGTAATGTCTCAATCATATATTTTTAGTGCAATTACTGATATATTTGGGCATATATCTGCTATGTTGTGCTATGATTTATATTTGTCCTTCCTGCTCTAATTTTCTTTTCCACTGGTCTTACTATTTCTTTTAGATGAATCAAGTATTTAAAAATATCATTTCCTTTTTTTTTTCTTGTCTGTCAATTTGGGAGTTCTCTATATGTATAAAACCCTTGTTACCATGCAAGTAACAGGCTAAATCTTAGATTTATCAATGTTTAATGTTCATTGATACCTTATCTACTTCCAGAACTTTGGAAGAAGATGAGAGTGTTAGAAACATTAGAACATTTAAAAATTCTTCCCACTCCCAATTTATTTGCTATTTAATATGACGTGAAGAATTATGAGTTTACAAACTTAGCGTCCATTGACATGTACTCATGTATTTTAAATGGTCATTGCTCTTTATCCCCACCTTTATCTCCATCTATATATCTGGAATCATTTCCCTTCTGCCTAAGAGTAACCTTTCTATGTGAATTACAGAATAACCTTTCTATAGTGGTATATACATATATAATAATTGTACGTGTCTGTATATATTATATATAATGTCTACTGCTGAATTCTGTCAGTTTTTGTACAAAAAACTTTTCATTTTATCTTTATTTGTTGAAGGATATCTTTGTTGAGTAAAGTATTACGGATTGGCCGGTTTCCATTTTTCTATCAAAAGGTCAGATCTTAGTCTAGTTTTTGCTTCTTTGAAGGTTTCTCTTTTTATCCTTGGTTATGTTAAAATGTTCTATTGGTCTTTTTTTTTTCAGTTTTTGGTCTTCTAAGATGTGTTTAAATGTAGTCTTGTTTAAATTATCTCACTTTGGGCTCCTTGGGTTACTTGCATATGTAGATTAATGTCTTTCATGACTTTTGGAAAATCCACAGACATGATCTCCTTCAAATAGTTCAAATAATACTTACATGCTATTCTCTTCACTTTCTCCTTCTGATATTCCAATTAAGCATATATTAACATATTTTAACATTTAAAATTCCTATAGCACACAAAAATGTTTATTTTAGAAATTAACAGAAAATACATCATAAGAAAGTATTGAAATTTGCTTCTAACCTCATATGACCTTTAGAAGATTCTGTTAAGAACCAAATAAATATTATTAGTATTTTGATTGGGTTTTAGTTACTGATTCATGGTTTTGGAAATAATTTGAATCTTAACACAGTTAAGATTTCTTCTCCTAGGGCATGCCATATTCCAATTTAGGATTCTTGTGCCACTTTATTTATTTATCTATTATTTATTTTTAGTGGTAATAGATGGTTTAAATAAAAGTATTTGGTTTTTGTATAATTGTAGTTTTACTCTGCAGAATGATCAATTGGATTCATGTGTCTTCCCTCCTAGAATCACAACGCTTATTTCTAGCATTGACTGAAACCCACAGAATGGTACTGCATGGTAGCACCAAGAGTTGGCTCCCTTTTCCTTTTTTGATAGTTTCAGGATGATACAATTCATAGCTGTAAAGTTCTCTCGTGGAAGATGTGCAATTCAGTGATATTTAATATGTTCACAGAGTGGTGCAACCATGATTACAATCAATTTTAGAAGATCTCATCTCTGCCCCAGTAACAACAACAATAAAAAACATACTCATTACCAGTCACCACCGTTAATATTTTATCTTCTCCCCAGGTCCTGGCAATTCCTAATCTACCTTCTGTGTCTGTACATTTGTCTAATCTGGACTTTTCATAAAAATGAAGTAATAGAATATATTTTTTTATTACTGACTTGTTTCACCTACATCAATTTCTCCTAAGGTCTATCACTTCTGGAGAATGCATCAGGACTTCCTTTATTCCTTTTATTGCCAACTAATAGCCCATTGTATGGATAGAACATTTTATGTATCCATTACCAGCTGACTGACATTTTGGTTTTTTTTCTTTTTCGGCTATTGCGAGGAATGTGGTAAGAATATTTGTGGACACGTTTCCGGATGGACAATTTTTTTCAGTTTATTTATTTTGAGAGAGACAGAGAAAGTAAGTGGGGGAGTGGTAGAGAGAGAAGGGGAGAGAGAATCTCAACAGGCTCGACACTGTCAGCAGGGGGGCCAAAGCGCAAACTCAAGAACCGAAACCGAGAGCAGGATACTGAACTGACCGAGCCCCCCAGACACCCCCTGTGTGGACACATTTTTAATTTCGCTTAGGTATTTATCTAGGAATGGAATTGGGTGGGCATTTAGTAGCTCTGTTTAACATTTTGAGGAACTGGCAAACTTGTCCGAAGAAGATGTGCCTTTTTACGTAGCAACCGGAAATATGTGAGAGTTCTGGTTTCACCACTAGCCAACACTTGTTACTGCCTCTTTTATTATAACTACTCTACTTGCTTTGAAGTAGTATCTATCTCATTGTGGTATTGATTTTTATTTCTACTAATGGCTAGAGATTTTGAGCTTCTTTTCATGGGCTTATTCGCCATTAGTATATCTTCTTTGAAGTAATGTTTGTGCAGATACTTTGCCCACTTAAAAATTGGATTATTAATCTTTTTGTTGTTGAATTGTAAGAGAACTTTATATTTTCTGAATGTGAGTCTTGTCAGAGAATGTGATTTGAAAATATTTTCTCCCACTCTGAGTTGTCTACTTCACTTTATGTCTTACTTTGAAGCACAAAGGTTTGTGGTTTTTTTTCTTTTTTGTACTTAAAGAACTTCAATGAAGTCAGACTTATTTAGTTTTTCTTCTGTTGCTTGTACTCTTGGTGTTATATGTAAAAAACCAGTGCCTAACCTAAGGATACCAAGATTTACTCATGTTTTACTGTAAGGATTTTATAGTTTTAGCTCTTATATTTAGACCTTTATCCTACTTCTTCAGAAACTTCAAGCCATTTCTATTCTGGATATCTGTTATCCATCTTCAATGTATTTCATCTTGACTTCGTTTCTCAGATAGAAGCTAATTTAGGAGGAGCCCCTCTTGCCAGCTGGATTTCTATTTGGAGGGTTGTGTACTGTTACTTCCACATCCTGACGACCCAGTGCAGCAGCGGAATCTCAAAGGGAGTTGCCCATCTTCTGTCTCACAGCCAACCCTACTCCATCCTTCAACTCTCTAGATTAGCTAGTAGTAGTAGATTCTGCCAGTATCTTCTCTACCTACTGCCTGTGACACAGACCACCTTCTAAGGTAGCAAGTTTGACTTTTAGTTCTTCTTCAGTCAAGAGACATCTACAATCCCTTTGCAGAAATTGCTTGTAAAGGGTGCATTTCCAGTCCCAAGCTCTGATGTGTTTTCCCACATTAATACTTTTGCCAAGCACAGTGCTAGTCTATGGTATGAGCTCAGTAAATATTTAAGTGAATTGATTAATTTAATCAAATTATTTGAGCTATACACTGAAAATGGGGGGGGGTGAGAAGTATACAGAAGAGGGGAATTAAACACTGTTCAAGTCGCCATCTTTCTTTGAAATCGGGATATACTTTCTATCAAACTACATCTTGTGCTTTACATCTTTATCTTCCAGCCTCAGTCAGGACCACCAGTCTCCAGCTCATTCATCTTCTCGCTTGTAGACTCTTGAGAATCATTAATATCATGGTACCTTTTTAACTGGTCCTTTGCCTCCAGTCTTTCAGCAACTCAGCCGATACGCAATTGTCAGATCACCTTTCCTAAGGAAATTTATTATAAAGTCACTTATTTGTTCAAAATATTGTGACTGGCTCTTTCTTGTCTGTAAAATAAGTCGCACTCTTTAGCTTTGTGGGAATTTTAAAAACTAATGAAAATTAGG
Source organism: Lynx canadensis (assembly GCF_007474595.2). Classification (NCBI taxonomy): domain Eukaryota; kingdom Metazoa; phylum Chordata; class Mammalia; order Carnivora; family Felidae; genus Lynx; species Lynx canadensis. The sequence continues at coordinate 115,500,017 of NC_044321.2, read as the reverse complement.
TGTTTTCTCCCTTTATTTTCTTCTTTTCTTTGTTTTTACCTCAATAGATATCAAATTCTGCTTCCTCGTCTCAGGGGAGGAATGTGGTTGAGCATAAAATAGATGTTACTGTCAAGAAAATTTCCTCTTTGGCTTTTGTTTCCCCAAAGATTAAGCCTATTGAGGAGAATATGCTATGAGTCTAATAAGGAGAATAGAGAAAAAGAATGCATCTGGGGAAGCCATCTCCCTCTGACTAAAGAGAAATTTCCCTGAAATGAAAAGGAAAAATGTCTTTGGACCCCATGAATAACAGCCTTGGGACTCTGTTTCCTGTCTGTGCCTTGGGGAGAAGGCAAGATTTGAAAAAGAAATGGATGTAGGCTCTGATGTTTAGTTATTGATGCCTTTGCCCCAACCGTGGCATGAGGTGCCAATATGCACTGGACAGTGTGGCACCTGATCAATGCCTGATGGTCAGAGGAGCCCGCTCAGTGCTGAATGGCTGCATCATTCCCTGCATGGCTGGGTACCGCCCTGGGGAAAGAGCCTCAAAAATGACTTCAGTTAAGATTTCCACCTGTTGTGAAGGCCAAATAAAGGCTTGAAGTAAAAATTAATTCTAAAAAAAATAATAAGGAAATATTGGATCTCTGGTAGACCAGGGTTTATGGACTGAAAGTTTTATCCATTACACTTGACTTTTAGTTCTAGCTCTTCAGGGCAGTTTCTGGTAAACTCACCGGCTATCCAAGAAATCTCTTCATATTTCAAGACCGAGTTCACATGGATACACCTTTGAATTCATCGCAAACAGAATTCATCGCAACTGTATCTTTTTTCTCATAGTGAGTTAAATGTGTGTATAACCCCATGACAGCTTAGCACTTACCAAGTTTATTATAGTTAAGCATTGTTCACTCTTATAGAGCATTAAAAGAGTGGTGTCTATGTCAGTGTTAAGTTCTGCGTCCCCATGACTTACCATAGTAACAGGAGCATACTTTGTGCTCAGTAAAGTTTTTTAAATTATATTATTATGTTTATTATTCTTTTATTTTCTATTAATAAAAATTTGGTTTCACAAATACATGCCAGAGTTATGAATCACGAGCTTCTTGACATAATAGAAATGTTCTAACATAAAACATTTTTATTTTGAGGCTATGTAATGCTACCAACTGAAATATAAATGATTACTTGCATAGAATGCCAAAGGCTTCAGATAAAAAAATTATTCAATGACATTATTTCCAGGCCATAATATTTGCCTTGTGTTAAGAAAGCTACTCAGGTCTTGGCAGTGTTAAAAAATGGAGAACTGGACCCAAAGTTCTCCATCCAGATGAGAGAATCATAGCAAGGAAAAATTTGAGCATGATTTGGTTAATGCATGAGATGGGGCTAGACAGTTGGGAAGAGAAAACAAATGTTGATTTGGGGCTAGAAAAGGATTTGGGGCAGCAAATTCTAAATCAGTTGCTTGAAGAAAGGCTAAGGTAAAACAGCAGATCAAGAGACAATGTTATTGGCAAAATTTTAGCATTGTTGTAGGCCAAAAAAAGGTCAACATCTTAAATGCGGTTTTCCAGAGAGGTCTAGTGGTTAGTAGCAATTGAAGTCTGGAAGCAGGACTCTAGGTAGGACTTTGGTTCCTTGGCAAGATGAATAATATGTGGCATCTGTCCAAAGCATCCTTGTCTTCCCTTAACAAGCCATCTATTCTTGGGGTGCCTGGGTGGCTCAGTCCCTTGAGCACCCAGCTCTTGGTTTCGGCTCAGGTTATAATCCCAGGGTCATGAGATTGAGACCCACACAGGGCTCTGCACTGAGCATGGAGCCTGCTTAAGATTCTCTCTCTCTCTTTCTCTCTCTCTTTCTCTCTCTCTCTCTTTCTCTCCCTCTGCCCCTCTCCCCAACTCGTGCATGTGCTCTCTGTCTCTAAAAAATAAAGAAAGAGGGGCGCCTGGGTGGCTCAGTGGGTTAAGCGTCCGACTTCGGCTCAGGTCTTGATCTCACGGTTCGTGAGTTCGAGCCCCGCGTCGGGCTCTGTGCTGACAGCTCGGAGCCTGGAGCCCGCTTCTGATCCTGTGTCTCCCTCTCTCTCTCTGCCCCTAACCCAGTCACGCTCTGTCTCTCTCTCAAAAATGGATAAACGTTGAAAAAAAAATTTTTTTAAGAAACAAAGAAAAAATGAAGAGAAAAGAACACAATCTATTCTCTATCCGCACACCAGAGTGCTATTTCTAAACTGGAACACCGGTGCTATTACCCCTGACTCCCAGCCTCTAAATTCACGTCCACCCAGAACCTCAGGAAGTGCACTTAGTTGGAAATAGCGTCTTTGCTGAATGTAATTAGTTAAGATGAGGCCCTATGGGATGAGAGCATGCCCTCCCTCGGATGACTGGCGTCCTTAGAGGAGGAGGAGAGGACACACAGATGCGCACAGAGAAGGTCACATGAGGATGGGGGCAGAGAGGGGAGCAATGCTGCCACACGCCCAAGAATAGCACGGATTGCTGAGAGCCGCCAGAAGCTGCAAGGAGGCTGGGAAATAGTCCTCCCTAGAGCTTTCAGGTGGAGCGTAGCCCCACCGACACCTTACGTTTGCACGTCTGGCCTCCAGAATTCCGAGAAAATAAATTTGTGTTCTTTTAAGCCCCTGGTTTGCGGTAATCAGTTTGCCCTAGGCAGCGGCTACACTGACCGGCCTGTTTAATACTGCAGCGGGACCACATTTCCCAGACTCCTCTTTCCCTTCCTTCCTTTCTTCTCCTGTTACTTACGACCTGCTAACTTTCGACTCCATTACAGTTCATCAATCCCAAGACGCAGTGCCTTTTGCACATTTTGCTATCTCTGAAGTTGTAACACAGCTTGCAACTAACGGCCTGTCATATGTATTTACCAATGATTTTTTGTTTCTTAATGGTGTATAAAATAATGGTGGGTCTTATAATTAGTGGCATCGTAGATGAAATGAGATACGGTTATTATTATCTGTTATTTATGTAGCTGATTGCCTTCTTCCCTCCGTCCCACTCACCCAGATACTACGTTAGAGCAAGGATTTGCTTTGTCCCCTGCTCTGTCCTCAGTACCTAGACTGATACCTGGAGTAGAGTAGGTATCGAATACATGAACCGATAGCGTATTCTCAGCAAACTGAACAGAAGTTGTATTCATAGGTATTCACAGGTACTGAGAAACAGTCACTGACTATCTCTCACTTTCAAAGAACCTTTGGAAGAAGGTTTAACTCTTTTCTTTCCGATTATTCTCAACTTGCTCTTAATTTATATTGACATGTATGCATGTTAATAATAATGTTAATTTGCAAGTATTTAGCCCTCTGAAAGTTTAAACCTTTCTCATCGTTGTCACCTTGGATAAAATCTGCCCAATTCGCAGGGCTGTGAGGTTAATTATTTTCATTTTAAAGATGAGAAAACTGACATTGAGAGGGGCCAAAGCATTTCTCTAAAGCCAATTAAATAGCAATCCATGGGTCATCAAGAATTTCCTAGGGCTCTTCTTCCTAGACCAGCGTCCTGTTTTGGGCCATCCTCTTATAAACGCTATAATTTACCACATAGAGGACTTCAGGAATCCATGCAGATTTTCATGATTTGCTGAGAATTTTTAGAATATAAAAGAGAAATCAGAGGAGCAGATGGCAATGAATTATATATAGCAACACATTTTTAAAATGGCATAAGTAATCTAGACTTCAAATATGTATTTGGGGAGGCAGATATGATAATGAGATGTGGATACGGTTATATGCATATGTAATATGTGTAATTGTATTATAAATATATCAGAGAGAAACACACCTTGGTAAGGGCATCCCTGTATCCCTACTGGGAGCTCATTCATTCACAAAAATTGAGCTTAATATTGAAGTTTAGATCTTTCCCCTTGATATGAAAAGACATGCTGTTGTTGAGACTAGTTCTAGTCATTTTCAAGTGTAGTATATATACTATATGGTAAAATACGACAGGCTTTCTTGCGATGTATTTTAACGAAAAATCGAGTAGATGTGAAGAAAGCTGGCATGTAAAGCCAAAACACACAAATGATTATCATGCAGATCAAAATTGCTCTTGACTCTCGAGCAGAAATTTGAGCTATGTTGCATTCTGGGAGTCTAGTTTGAAAGGCACGGCGGGAGATCCCCTGAAGCTACTTCGGGTTCACTCCCTGTCTGTGCACAGCTTTTTAACGCCGCTGGATTCTTCAGTTTCCTGTCATTTCCAGGCACAATATGTGAGACAGGCGAGTATCCACTGTTGGACTGGGCCAGGGTATTGTGGATTATAATATTCTACTCTAAGCATCAAAAACAATGCAGTTTTTATTGATGCCTCACTAAGAAAGGGTGAACTAAGAGAGACAAAAATAAAGTTGATTAACTCCCTTCCCATCAAGTATTACCCCTACTCCTATCGTATGTTCTGGTCAAACCACACTGAATCAGGTTTTCTTCACCATTTTTCCATGGACAAGATTTAATTATATCCCGTAGTCACATTGCATTTGTAGAAACTTATATGGCTTTCTTCTTCGCCTTCCTCTTCTAATTAATGTGATTCAGTGACTAGGGGCCCAGACAACGGAGTCAGACCAGATGGAGTTCAAATTATAGCTCTCTCACCTGCTTTCTGCGTAATCTTAGACACATTACTAATATTTTCTGAGCATCAAGTCCTATTGTATAAAATGCAATAGTGTGATATGTGCCCCAACTCAAAAGTGAAAGAAATGATGCACGCATAGCACATGGCATTAGGTTATATGTACTTTATATAAATGTATAAATGCGTGTATATATGTATATGTACGAATTTATATATTTAGATAGGGGTATATATTCCAAGAGAATCAAGTGTCAAGAAGCCATGTCTAAACTAGTTCACGGTTCATCTGAAAGAACTTTGGTTACGAAATGCCTATGGGTCCACTCTTCTTCATGTATTTTTTTTTTTTTTTTGAAGGGAAATGATGATCAGAATTATAGTAGCTTCCTGGGGCTGCCATAACAAAGTACTAGAAACTGGGTGGCTTCAAGCACAGAAATTGGTTATTTCATGGTTCTGGAGTCTAGAAGTCCAAACTTGAGGTGTGAGCAAGGTTGTTTGCTTCTGAGAGCTGTAAGGGAAAGATCTGGACGAGGCCTCCCTCTTTGGCTTCTGGATGGCTGTCTTCTTCTCGTATCTTCACATCATCTTCTCTCTGTGCATGTCTGTCTCTGTCTTTTCCCTTTTTATAAGGACACTGTTGTATTGGATTAGGATCTATGCTAATGACTTCATTCTAACTTGATTGTATCCTCGAAGACCCCATTTTGTTTCCAGACAGGGTCACATTCACAGGTACTGGGGATTAAGACTTAGAATTCGGAGGGTCACAGTTCAACCCATTATCAGAATGAAGACAGTGAAAATGGGGCTGGAGGCAAAAGAGGGACAGTGGGGTCAGTGCAGGAGCTCTGAGGCCTAAACTCAGAAAGTAGTGGGGCCAGCCTGAATGCCCCCGTCTCACACTGCCGACAGAGGACCGGCTGCCTGGAATTCGTGAAATTGTCTATTTCCCAAATCAGTTCTTACGTTTGAAGGAGTTGAGTCTTTTTGGAGAGTGTGCCTGTGATAAATGAAGATCATTTCTGTGCAATGATATGAAATTTGCCTAATATGTAAACTTTGAATTGGACATTTCTCTAGGAGGTACAGGGCCCTACTTTGGGGCTTAAATTATGACTTGATGCAATCCAGATTAAGTGTCATTACTTTCATAGAAATCATAATAATGCACATAAAGAAATGTCCAATTGACCTAAATAGAAAGATAGAAAACTTACGTGTTTGCTCTAGAAAAGAAGCTCATTGGGAAGCTAATTGTGAGGCTTCTATACCAGTGTCTTTGGTGAGAAACTCAGAAAGATATTTTCATTAAATCACGCTGTTAATATTTCCTCTTATTACTAGATCCGCTCTACTGGTCTGTAATTCTAATAAGGCTTCAGTAAATGTGCTTTTACTGTATGCAGAATGTGTCTAAGGGGATATGGTATCACAGCCCTAGCTGTGCTCACATGTAGACGTCATTCAATAGGGTTACTATTAATTACCGTTTGTCGAAGTTTTGTTGCTGACCCAGTTTATATCCTAGCAGCTGATTCCCTTCGGTTAGGTAAGAATGGTCAGCTTTCTGGCTTTGAAATACAAGATATTGGGCTTTTCAGCTTCCTTCCTCTGCCATATTGTTCTGCCACTCCACACTCCACCCTCAAAAAGTCGATCTCCGTAAGTTTGGAAAAAAGGAGAGAATTAAGTGAAAAGTGACCTGTGTTTCTCTTACAAGATCACATGTTCAAATGTAGCATCTTGGCTGCTCAAAAGAACAAGAATACCTTTTATGTAATTAAAGCAGGCACAATCCTCTGTTCTGGTTCCATTTATTTCCTCTTTAACAAATGTCAGCATCTTGGCTGAGTAGCTGAGTACCTGAGTCATAATTCCCAATGTTTTATTGCTGTGTTATCTATAGTCTCTCCCATCTTCAGATCAGATACATGATAAACAAGTTCCATGTTGTCTTTCGCTTGTAGCAGGGCCCCAGAATTTCCAGGACCAAGACTGTGCTTTCTGACTGACACTGTACATGGGCATATACCTTTGGCATGTCAGTCTCACCTGTTCCCTGGCCTAGGTCCTTTCCTGTGTATTCAAACCTCAAAATAATATTATCTGGCCACTTTGCCAGCTAAACTTTGTTCTGATCCATGTTTTTCTTTCATTGAGGAATGAGCTATAGATATCGTGATATAGGTAAGAATGAAAAGCAATGTTCCGTAAAATATAAAAATGCCTGAGAGCATCTGGAGGATGTAGGAACAATTCTTTGTTCTTATATCAGCATATGTTTTACTGAGCATCTACTATTTACAAAACACTATGTGGGATATAAAGAGACATAAAGCATAGTCCTTTCCCTCAAGGAACTGACCAGTAGTAGAGTCTATGGGGCATAAACAACATAACATAAGGCAGAATGGCAGTAAATGTTGTCGCTAACACCCATTGTTCTGTAAAAGGGGAGAGGGAATAATAATGCACTGTGATTATAGGGATATCTCCTAAGGTACGTGATATTTGAGCTGAGTTTGGAAAGATGGGTAGGATTTCAATAAATGATAGAGCCCACTAGGCTGAATGCTGTCAGCCTAGGAATGGAGATGTGGAAGTGTTTCAAATACAGAAGAAAAGGCAAGGGATCCGATGAGGAACTGTGCACCTAAATATGCTTTTCAGTATTTCAAAATATTTTCTTTCTTTCTGGAAGCTTCCTTAATTCTTCTGGGCCAGTTAAAAGTCATTCATATGGCACTATTTCTGGATTCTAAAGTTGACTGAAGCTATACAGAGAGATTGGGTTTCTTCATTGGTAAACATGAATGATAATTCATAACTTACAATGGTTTGAGGAAGATCAAATGAGGAAATATATGTGGAAGGGTTTGGCATCACTGATCCTGCATGTTTCACTTTTTGAGTTCGTAATTATATATTTTGTTTGATTTTTGTCTCTCCCAGTGGATTGGAAATTCGATGAGGAACTGTGTCTTGTTCATCATCTTATCACAGCATACAGTACAATATCTAAAGAAATGTATGTGCTTAACAAGTATTTTTGAATGAATGACAAATAAAAGAATGTGTGGACTTTAAATTCCTATGGAGATGTTCTATGGATAATATTAATGTTGTATTATATCCTTGACTCTTTCCTACTTATGACTGTAAAGCAATTACAAAGCCCTAAGCCCATTTGTGAATCAGTCCTATGGTCTTGGCCTCATTTAGTGCTACTCCCCCCATATATCGAGCATTTCTTATTAAAAGTAAAATATGCAGCCAAAACTTGGTGTTGCCCAGAATTTGGAGAAATAAATATTAGAGTTGGCAAAAAACCTTTGGGCCTTCCAGTACAGTCCTAACCTTTACAGTTGAAAAAAGTAAAAATCAGAGAGGGAAAGGGACTCGACCAATTCTGACAACTTAATAGCAAAGCCAGGGCTAAAACGCTGGTCCCCTGATTCAAGTCCAGTCCTCATTCCAGGACACAATGTTGAATTTTCAACTTCCGTTAAACTAAGCCAGAAAATTTAATGTGCTGTGACTGGTTTTCCTCACAGGTTGTATATAGTTTAAAGGGTAAAGGTTAGCAAATCATGTGCAGTGAGTATCTAAACCATGATCTTCAGGTACTTCCTTTTCTTTCAATACTGTTTCACCATTTTGTTGATTCAATTTATTTGACGACTCGATCAATGTCATTATTATTAGGGGTATTCCAAAGGCAGTGAATAGCTTCCTCTATGAACTGGTATGTTATGGAATGCTGTCAAAATGGTCTCATGTAGCCATTTCGTTGCCCAAAAATGTTAGAAGGACAAACTCTAGAGCAACAGACAGCTCTTCGTTGCCTAAAAGCACCCTCTAGGAGTGCCAAAGGCACCTGAGTCTGCTAAGGAATATAGGTGAGAGTAGGCAATTTTCTTTTCCTTAACAACTAATACCAAGGGGATAGACAATTTAAAAAGCAAAAATAAAACAACAAGCCAACAAACAAGAAATGAATATAAAAGTTAGCTTATTTGAACAAAAATGATCCAGATTCTAGCAGCAACATCGTCATCATCATCATCTGAGAACTTATCATACACTATGAACTGTTCTGATTCCTTTTTGTATCCTCCAATTTGTTCCTGTCAGTAGTCCTGGGCTAAAAGTATTTTTGTCCTAATTTTTCAAATGAGGAAACTAAGACATTCACAGGTTGATTCAATTGCCCAAGTTTACAAAGTTCATAACTGGTGGAAATGATTTTAACTCCGCTTGTCTGATTCTTGAAGCCTATGATATTTTGTTCTCTTGGGATAAAATACAGGTAAGATGGAGTCAGTTTTGAGAAATCCTTGAAGGCCAGACTGAATGAAGATTTGGAACAAAAAAATAAAGAAGGCTCTATAAACTCTTGAGCAGGGAAGTGGATGCTTATGGGGAAAGAGTACAGTTAATTAGACAAGCAAATGCAAGGTAGAATGAGCAGAGCCATGAAGCAGGAAGAACCAATGTGAAGAAGGCTGAGGCTAGAAAAGTAGCAGCAGCATCAGACAGAACACTTCATGTTTCTAGACACAGACGAGAAAGAACTGACAGGACCAGGTGATCAATGGAGTGTGAGATGGAGAAAATTGAGAAAAAAAAACAAATATGACTCACATGGTTCAATACTGAGAACCAAGAATGGCAAACTAGAGAAGGCACGTCTTGGATGGAGAATGGGGGATGGATATATATATATTTTTTAAATTTTTCCATTGACTGAAAACAGGAATTCATGTAACAGCCGTTTGTGTTACCAGCATTTTGACCTGTCAAAGCCAGCTGCCATGTTTTGGAGCCTGATGACTTTGAGGTGAACATGAAAAAACAAGACCCTTTTTTGAGGAAGCAAAAGTTGTGTTCATACACTATACTAGGGGCTATTTCCTCTTGGCCAGCTGGGTGTTATACACACAAGTAAATGCCACCTACAGGGTGAGTCAAGAAGGTTGTTGCCATGGGGCCCCTGGTGGCTCAGTTTTTCAAACAGCCAACTCTTGATCTAGGCTCAGGTCATGATTTCACAGTTCGTGGGATTGAGCCCTGCATTGGGCTCTGTACTGGCAATGCAGAGCCTGCTTGAGACTCTCTCTCCCCCTCCTCTCTACTTCTCCCGGGTACATGTGCTCTCTCTCTCTCTCTCTCTCTCTCTCAAAATAAACTTAAAAAAAAAAGAAGGTTGTTGCCAAATTGACCTTCACCCCCAAAGTTCTCCCTCACCAGTAATGCTAGGCTTTCCAATATTTAAGTGCCTTCCAGTATTCAATGAACTTTGACTCTGTCTGGTTTATACTCATATGGCTGGGGCAAACCCAAACACACAAAGATCAAACACACAAAATCAAACATACACAGAGGCTTGCAGACAGTACAAAGGAGATCAGGCATAATGTTCCCCAGAGAAACCGAAAGTCACAGAAGCAATGGAAGGTTAGGTCCAGAAAAATAGTGATGAATATATCTAACAGAAGGTCACCAAAGAGGCAAAATGAGTTTGTACATAGGAAAAACATCAGAAGAAAATAGAATCAAGAGTAAGTCACAAGTAGTTCAGGGCTAAAGCTGTGTTAAAAATGCAAAAGTTCTGGGCATTTACTTTTATATTGTGATGCCTGCATTGTGAAATGACTTGGATTGAATGACCTAGGAAACATACAGAACTACATACAATAAGACATTTTCTCCAAATGGCCTCAGTTACCCACATGAGAATCCTCATTACCCAGATACTAGATAACTTAATTTACATATAATTTTAATATTTTTAGGTGGATGGGCTCAAATTTCTTTAGGATCTCATGTTTCTTTTAAACACTTTAAGCAATTTTCAAGTACATTGGAAAGAAAATGAAACAAATGGGGACGTATTCACTTGTAACTATAAAGAATGTAATGTGCCCATGGAAGAAAACACTAACCAAGATGTTCAAACAGATTAGGTGTCATTTAGGCTCAAGCAGATAGATAAAGGATAGCTTACAGTAAAGTACAGTACGTGAGCTGCAAGACAGAAGACAGCATATGCTGTATTACTGGCACCAAGCACAGTACTTGGAATATAGTAGGACCTCATTAAATATTTGTTGAATGAATGAGAAAAAGACATTATTCCAATGAAAAGTAGTATTCAGTGTAGCCAAAGAAAAGTCTGAGGTTCATCTGATTCTTTTCTCATCTGTTCCACAAATCACAGTTCAAACACTTGCTCTGGATTGGAAGTGAAGTTATAGAAAAGTATCATGCAAACAGAAGAGAAAACAACAACAACAACAACAACAACAACCCAACAACAACAACAACAACAACAACCCGGGATAGCAATACTTACATTGAACAAAATAGACTTTAAAACAAAGATTAACAAGAGACACAGAAAGATATTACATCATCATAAATGGAACAATCCAGTTAGAAGATTTAACAGTTGTAAATATTTATGCACCCAACATGAAAGTACCCAAATACGTAAAGCAGCTAAAATGAATCATGAGGGAAGTAAATGATAGTAATACAATAATAGTAGGGGATGTTAACACCCTACTTACGTCAATAGATCTTCTAATCAGAATCAACAAGGGAAAATGTCTTTGAATGACACATTGGACCAGATGGATCTAACAGATGTATTCAAAACAGTCCATCCTAAAACAGCAGAGTACACATTATTTTCAAGTGCACATGGAACATTCTCCAGAAGAGATCACATATTAGGCTACAAAACAAGTCTCAACAAATTCAAAAAGACTAAAGTCATGCCATGCATCTTTTCTGACCACAATGCTATAAAATTAGAAATCAACGCCAAGAAAAAAATCTGGAAAAGAACAGAAATACATGGAGGTTAAACAACCTACTACTAAACAAGGGATGGGTCAACCAAGAAATCAAACAGCAAATAAAAAAATACATGGCGACAAATGAAAATGATAACACAACAGTCTAAAAATCTTTGGGATGTAGCAAAAGTTCTAAGAGGGAAGTTTATGTAATACAGGTCTACCTCAAGAAGCAAGAAAAATCTCAAATAACCTAACATTATGCCTAAAGGAAGTAGAGGAAAAAAACCAAACAAAACCCAAAACCAGTAGAAGGAAGAAAATAATAATTAGAGCAGAAATAAACAAAACAGAAACAAACAACACCAAAAACAATAGAACAGATCATCGAAACCAAGAGCTGGTTTGAAAAAATCAACATTGATAAACTCTTAGCCAGTCTCATCAAAAAAAAAAAAAAAAAGGACTCAAAGAAAATCAGAAATGAAAGAGGAGAAATAATGAACACCATAGAAACAAAAAGGCTTATGAGAGAATATTATGAAAACTTATATGCCTAAAAAATTGGACAACTTAGAAGAAATGGAGACATATAACTTCCCAAAATTGAATCAGGAATCAAAAAACTCCCAACAAACAAAAGTCCAGTACCACAGGTGAATTCTACCAAACATTTAAAGAAGAGTTAATACCTATTCTCAAACTATTCCATAAAATAGAAGAGGAAGGAAAGCTTCCAAATTCATTCCATGAGACCAGTATTACGGATACCAAAATTGGATAAAGACGCTACAAAGAAGAGAATTACAGGCTAATATTTCTGATGAACTGAGACTAATATCTCTGATGAACTTAGACACCAAAATCCTCAACAAAATATTAGCAAACTGAATCCAACAATACCTCAAAAAATTCATTCACCCTGATCAAGTGGGATTTATTCCTTGGATGCAAGAGTGGTACGATATTTGCAAATCAATCAACCTGATACATTACATCAACAAGAGAAAGGATAAATACCATATGATTATTTCAGTAGATGCAGAGAGAGCATTTGACAAAGTACAACATTCATGATAAAAACCCTCAACAAAGTAGGTTTAGAGGGTACATACTCCAAAATAATAAAGACCATATAGGAAAAATCCATAGCTAACATGGTACTCAATGGTGAAAAACTGAGAGCTTTCCCCCCTAAACCAGGAACAAAATAACATAGTACTGTAAGTCCTAGCCAAAGCAATCAAATAAAAATAAATACATAAAAGGCATTCGAATTGGTAAGAAAGAAGTATAACTTTCACTATCTGCAGATGACATGATACCTTATATAGAAAACCCTCCAGACCCTACCAAAAAACTACTAGAACTGATAAATGAGTTCAGTAAGGTCACAGAATATAAAATCAATACACAGAAACTTGTTGCATTTCTATACACTAATAATGAAGTAGCAGAAAGAGAAATTAAGAAAACGGTCCCATTTACAGTTGCTCCAAAAAGAAGAAAATACCTACAAATAAACTTAACCAAAAAGGTGAAATACTTGTACTCTGAAAACTAGAAAACACTGATGAAAAAAATTGATGATGACACAAACGGAAAGCTATTCCATGCTCATGGATTAGAAGAACGAATATAGTTCAAGTGTCCATAACACCCAAAGCAATCTACAGATTTAATGCAATCCTTATCAAAATACCAACAGATAGCTAAAAACATCCTGACAAAGAACAAAACTGGAAGTATCACAACCCCAGATTTCAAGATACATTATAAAGCTGTAGCAATCCAAACAGTATGGTACTGGCAGAAAAATAGACAGGTAGATCAATAGAACAGAATAGAGAGCCCTGAAATAAACCCATGATTGTATGGTCAATTAATCTTCAATGAAGTAGGCAAGAATACGTAATGGGAAAAAGACAGTCTCTCCAACAATTGGTGTGAAAACTGGTCAGCTACATGCAAAAGAATGAAACTGATCACTTTCTCTCACCATGCAAAAAATAAATTCAAAATGGATTAAAGAGCTAAATGTGAGACCTGAAACCATACAAATTCTAGAAGGGAGCACAGGCAGTAATTTCTCTGACATCAGCCTTGGCAACATTTTTCTAGATGTCTCCTGAAGCAAGGGGGAAAAAAAAGCAAAAATAAACTATTGGGACCACATCAAAATAAAATCTTTTACACAACAAAGGAAACAATCAACAAACTAAAGGACAACCTAGGGAATGGGAGACTTTTGCAAATGGTATATCTGATTAGGGGTTGGTATCCAAAATCTATAGAGAACGTATACAACTAAACCCCCCAAAAACAAACAATCCAATTAAAAATGGGCATGAAGAGACATTTCTCCAAAGAAGATATCCAGGTGACCAACAGACACATGAGAAGATGTTCGACATCACGCATCATCAGGGAAATGCAAATCAAAACCCCAGTGAGATATCACCACACACCCTTCAAAATGGCTAAAATCAGAAACACAGAAAACAAGTGCGCTGGCGAGGATGTGGAGAAAAATGAAGCCATGTGCACTGTTGGTGGGAATGCAAAATGGTGCAGCCACTGTGGAAAAGAGTATGGAGGTTCCTCAAAAAATTAAATATCGAATTACTATATGATCCAACAATTTTGCTACCGTGTATTTTCCCGAAGAATATGAAAACACTACTTTGAAAAGGTACATGCATCTCTCATGTTTCTTGCAGCATTATTTATAATAGCCAATTTATGGAAGTAGCCCAAGTGTCCATCGATAGATGAGTGGATAAAGAAGAGGTGGAATATACATACAATGGGATATTACTCAGTCATAAAAAAGAATGAAATCTGGCCACTCGCAACATGGAGAGAAGTAGAGGATATAAAGCTAAGTGAAACAAGTCAGTCAGAGAAAGACAAATACCATATGATTTCACTCATATGTGGTATTTAAGAAACAAAGAAAAAAAGAGACAAACAAAAAAACCCCCAGACTCTTAAATATAAGAACAAACTGGTGGTTACCAGAGGGGAGATGGGTAGGAAGGATGAGTGAAATGGGTGAAGAGAATTAAGACAACGCTTATGGTGATGAGCACTGAGTAATGTATAGAATTGTTAAATCACTATATTGTACACACGCAGTTATATAACACTGTATGTTAATGATACTGGAATTTTAAAAAAAGAGTTGGCACATCAGTTAAAGTTTAAATACAGTGAAAATGAACAAAATACATTAAAAATAATAACTTAAAAATTCAAACAGCTGCTCTGTGCCAGAAACAACAGTAGGTACGTGATTATCATACACTATCTTCATGGAGTTTCTATGATAATGCAAGACACATAAAAATAAATTAGCAAAATGGAATAATAATAATATTTATAAGAATTGGAAAAAATAAATAGGATGCTAAAAACAGAGAATACCAGGAAACCTACTTAATTAGTGGGGTCAGAAAAGGGCCACTCTTAGAAAGTAGCATTTACCTTGAAACCTGAAATAGGAGAATGAACCAGTAATGTGGAGAAATAAAGTTAGATATTTCCAAGCAGTTGAAATAGTATAAAAACCCGAGGAGCTGGAAATAGCTTGATATGATAAAGGAGCAGACAGAAATCCTTTTGTAGGTAACTTGTTTTCTATGTCTTCAACCTTTTCTCTTCGGGTCCTAAACTTTACTCAAATATTATTTGATTACATAGGTATTCTTTTCAAATGTTTATTCGTTGTTTTGAGTTTTCAGACACTTAGTCCCTGAGAGCCGTTCCAATAAAATTGTTTTTTTTTTTATTATTTTCATCATTTCCTCCCTTCCATAATCTCAGTTCTCTATTTTGAGTATCTCACATTTTTTTATAAAAAGGAAAGTGTCACGTTTATTCTTACCATTCAGAGGTGACCGTTGTTAACATGTTGACATTTATCCCTGTCGTCGCTTAGACATATATTATGAATACTTTGAGTATTTTTCTTCAAGTAGCTTGGAATTTCTGCATCTATTTTCTGTGCCCTTAATTATTCTCATATTTTTCTTCACTTCTTTTGGCGCTGGGTTCAGAAATGATATTAACTGTGATAGCTTATCATAAACTGTGCATTCAGTGGTGATCTCCTATAATGTATTTCATTTACAGATTTATTTATTTTATTTTTTACAATGCCATTTTAATTATTACTCTGTTATTATAGTAAAAAACATTTACCATGAGACCTACCACCTTAACGAATTGTTGTATAGTCACAGTGTCATACAGCAGAACTCTAAAATGTATTCATCTTCTATAACTAAAACTTTATACTCCTTGAATAGCAACACCCATTTCCCCCTTCCCCTGGCCCCTGGAATTGCCATTCTATTATTTGCTTCAAGGAATTTGACTGCTTGAGATCTCTCTTGTAAGTGGACTCATGAAGTATTTTTCCTTCTTTGACTGAGTTAGTTCACTTAGCATAATGTACTCCAGGTTGATTCATATTGTCACATAGGACAAGATTTCCTCTTTTTTTCTCTTTCTTTTTTAAAAATGTTTATTTACTTATTTTGAGGGTGGCAGGGGCAGAGAGAACAGGAAAGAGAGAATTCCAAGCAGGTTCCGCACTCAGCGCGGAGCCCGACGCATGGCTAGATCCCACGAATCGTGAGATCGTGACCTGAGTGGAAATCAAGAGTCAGATGTTTAACTGACTGAGCCACCCAGGCGCCCCTCTCTTTCTTGGAACACTTCTCTTCACGTTGCTTCTGTGACACTACACTCCTCTGTTCTCTCTCCTGTTTGACTATTTCTTCTTGGCGTTCTTTGCTACCTCTTTCTTTATTTGAGCTCGGGATGTTGCAGAACTCAACATCTTCCCTGTGTGTAAACCCTCTCCTTAGGTAATCTCACTCGGCCCTTGACGGCTTTAAATCTCATCTATGTGCTAATGGCAATTATATGTCTAGTTTGCACTGGCCTACTTGCTGTTCCTCAAACACATCAGGCACATTCCTGCTCCAAGACTACATTTTCTCTTTCCTTTGCCTAGAATGTTCCTGGAAACAATTTTTTTTTTTTAATTTCACACCAAAAGCAAGGGCAACAAAAGCAAAAATAGGCAAGTGGGACCGCATCAAACTAAAAAACTTCTGCACAGCAAAGGAAACCATCGACAAAATGAAAAGGCAACCTGCAGAAGGGGAAAACCATATATTTTTTTAAGTTTATTTTTTTAGTAATCTCTACACCCAACTTGGGGCTCAACCTCATGACTCCTGAGATCAAGAATCACATGTTCTTCCGACTGAGCCAGCCAGGTGCCCCAGAAAACCATATTTTTGAAAAGGATTGATATCCAACATATATATGGAACACATACAACCCAATAGCAAAAAATCAAATAATTTGATTTAAAAATGGGCCAAGGACCTGAATAAACATTTCTTCAAAGAAAACACCCACATGGCCAACAATAATATAAAAATGTCCTCAGGGCACCTGGGTGGCTCAGTCAGATAAGCATCCGACTTCAGCTCAGGTCATGATCTCATGGTTCGTGAGTTGGAGCTTGGAGCCTGGAGCCTGCTTCACATTCTGTGTCTCTGTCTCTCTCTGCCCCTTCCCTGCTCACACACTCAGTCTCTCTCTCTCTCTCTCTCTCTCTCTCTCTCTCTCTCTCTTGCTCTCGCTCTCACTCTCGCTCTCGCTCTCTCATATAAATAAACATTAAAAAAATTAAAAATATATATATTTTTAAAATGTCCTCAACATCAGTAATCATCAGAGAAATGCAAATAAGAACCACAATGAGATATTATTTCACACTTATCAGGATTGGTATTCTTAAAAAGACAAGAAATAGTAAGTGTTGGCCAGGGTATGGAGAAAAGGGGACCCTTGTACACGATGTAAGAAAATGTAAATTGGTACAGCCACGATGGAAAACAGCATGGAGGTTCCTCAGAAAATTAAAAATAGAACTGTATAATTCAGCAATCCCACTTCCGAGTATATATCCAAAAGAAATGAAATCAGTGTGTCAAGGAGATACCTGCACTCCCATGTTCATGCAGCATTACTTAAAATAACCAAAATATGGAAACATCCTAAATAAATATATGTGATGAATGAAGAAATAAAGGAAATGGATTATATACATATAGTGGAATATTATCCAGTCATAACAAAGAAAGAAATCCTGCCATTTGCCACAACATGGATGAACCTGGGGGAGATATTATGTTAAGTGAAATATGCTAGACACAGAAAGATAAATATTTTTTTGATTTCACCTACATGCTGACTCTAAAAAAGTTCAACTCAGAACCAGAGTAGAAGGTGGTTGCCAGGAACTGGGGGGTGAGGGAAATGGTGTGATATTGGTCACAATGGGTAAACTTTCAGTTGTAAGGTGAATAAGCTCTAGGACCTAATATGAGGCACAGAGACCGTAGTTAATACTATATTGTATACTTGAGATTTGCTAAGAGACTAGATCTTAAATATTCTCACCACCAAAAGAAATGGTAACTATGTGAGGTCATGAATGTGTTCATTGGCTTGATTATGTTAATCATTTCACAATGTATAGACGTGTCAACTCATCGCGTTGTATACTTTTAATACGTGTAATTTTCATTTGCTAATTATACCTCAGTCATGCCGGAAAGAATAAAATGGAGATGGCCATGTGAAGACACAGAGACACACGAGGAGAACATCATGATGATGAAGGCAACCGCAGAAGTTTGCTGGCGAACCAACAAAAGCTAGATGAGGCAAAAACAAAAACAAAAACAAAAAACGAAAAACGAACATTCCCCTAGAGGTTTCACAGGGAGCAAGACTCTACTGACAACTTCATTTCAGAGTTCTGGCCTCCAGAACTCTAAGACAATGTATTTCTGTTGTTTAAGCCACCAAGTTTGTGATGTTTCGTTATAGCAGCCCCGGGAAGTGAATACGCACTCTTGGCAGAGCTTACTGAGAAACAGCTGAACAGGTTCTGTAGCTTCCAGTGTTTTATGCTTATGTGAGCATAAGACTACAGAAAAAGATGCAAAATGCTGGAAAGCATGCATCAGCGGCCTTATGGAGTTTTGCCCTGTTGGAGAAGGGAAAGGAGAACTTCCTCACTCAGGAGATATGGGAAGGGTTCCAAGAAATTCACTCAGAGATCGGAGGTGTGTGCGGTGAGGAAGAGAAGCATTTAATTACCTTGTTAGATTTCTCTTTATGCTGGTGATTCTTCGAGTGTGATCCCTGGGCCATCATCATCATCATCATCATCACCCCTTGAGAAATTGTTAGTCATGTGAATTACCGGGCCCCACTCCAGACCTACTGAATCAGGAACCCTTGAAGTAGGTCCCTGCCGTGTGTGTTTTAACAAGCACTCCAGGCGATTTTAAAGAACACCAAAGTCTGCACACTGCTGATTTATGTGGTGGACGTGCTGGTTTGCCCCCTGTGCCTATTTCAGTGGAGAAAAGAGAATTGGAGAGAAATTGCTGGGTGGCCAGGGGGCAGCAACAATAAAGCAGGTAGCCTCCAGGTCGCGCATAATAAGGATGCGTTATTTTCTCATAGATCAAGTGGACACCGTAGAAGATTTTGAGCCATACTCCTGTTACTATAGCCAGAAGGTGTGGATGCAGGATGAGGGCAAGTCTAGCAGCAATGTTCTGTGGGATGCTCCCCTGAGTATGAAGAATGATGGGGAGGCGAGGGCAGTGTTGAAAAGGTCTGGCTGGTGTGACTTGACCATAAATGTTCACTTAAATCTGAGTTCAGAGCTCTTGTATGGCATCCTTTAAAATATCTTCTCTCCTAGAAAATAGGTTAACTTAACCCCGGGGCTCGCTGGTCCTCACTATGGAAATTGGTGGGCTAAACAGGCTGGGAGTCATTCCAGTGTAGGGAAGACAGATTTTGGATGTAAATAATGTGAGAATGTTAAATCGCAATTTTTGTTAAAACCTGTCTTGCCTTGACTACCACAGCGTTCTTTTCTTTTGGGTTTTGAGACGAGAGAAACATGTTATGATGTGTATATTCAGAAGCCACACACAGATAAATGACATTTGTCAGTTTATAACCAAAGCTGAAATACGAGATGCAGGAAGTAGTTCTTGAATGGTTATATGTTGACAAGATCAGAAAACCAGCAATTTAGAGACCAAATTCTAGACAATGGTGGGCCTGGATTAGAAAGGATTGGATTGGATTCTAAAATGGTGGGGCCTTTTGGGTGTGGGGATGGGTGAAACAGGTGATTGAGATTAAAGAGTACATTTATCATGATGGGCACTGAGTAATAACGCACATGATTGTTGAGTTACCATATTGTATACCCGAAGCTGTCACTGTGTTAACTATACTGGAATTAAAATTAAAAACTTAAAAAAATAAAATAAAATAAAATGGTGGGCCTTTAGATAGAAACCATTCACATAGGTGATAAATAATAGGCCGCAGGCTAAATAGATAGAAAATTAGTTTCGCGGGCTTAAACATGTAGAGTCTAAAAGAGTCATCAAAACCATGTCAATATATAATGCAAGAATATCCTCTCCCATTTCTCTGCAAGTGGTCAACCAGCCATTAGTTGAATGTTTCCAGTGACAAGGGACTCACTGCTTCCTGAAGCAGACTATATACCACTTTTGAATAATGGCGTTGCTCTGAATGTCCGCCCTCATATTGTACTGATCTTTGCTTGCCTGTAACTTCTGTTGGCATATTGGTGGAGAATTGGGAGAATAAATACTGACTAAATTGAACAGAAATTGGTCTTGAACTAGCCCTCTTGGGCCACACATTTTCCAATTATCCACATTTAGGACATTAGTCATAATGAATGTTATATTGAAATATGCATTTGTTAATGTCTTAAGCAGGGCAGAATAAGTTACCTAGGAGACTGAACTTACCCATGTACCTACAAGATTAAATAAAACATAGAAATGAAATATTTTTGTCATAGTAAAGTACTACACAAATGTAATGGGTATTGTCACAGCAATGACACTATCCATCCCTGGCGTGAAAATTTTACCAGGACAAACAGTAGAGAAGGATTAATGTCGCTGTACAAGTGAAAAGAAAATGTCCCCAGCGCCACTTTTTTGGGTAGATAGTCCCGTTTCATTTCTGTTTTGTTCCTGGCTCTACTTAGGATGTACCCAGCTAAATCACAAAAGAAGGGAAGGAATCAAGACAATTATGTAGATACAGGAACAAATAGGAGTTGGCACCTGTGCTAGGAATTCAAGGTAGGCAGTTGGTTTGGATTAGGTGAGTATTGAGTGAGTGAAGCCACTGCTACAACCCTTGTTGCGAAAAGAATTTGAGGAAAGAAACTTAGATGTTACCAACTGGCATTGCTAATGAATTGAGCCACTTGATGACTTGAATATTTATCCTTAAGGAACCCAACACGTACATATCTGACCAGGCTAGGAGGCCCTCTCATCCAAACTACTTTTCCCACAAAGGATAACACGTTAATGCATGAACTTGAATTAGTCTATTAATGTTGGAATGCTGGGAAGATGATTCTCCACTAGCTGGGGAAGAGAAACACACTAGCTATTGAAGACAGTCACAAGGATCTTTTCAATGCCGGGGTCCTACTTACATTTACATGTTTGCACACCTGTGCTTATATAACTTCATACCTTCTCATAGGGGGCTTCATCGAGTTCTACTCAGTGACCCGAACCGCTAACTTAGCTGCCTTCAGGTCGTGACAGCCTCTAAGGATCTTCTCTTGTTGAAACTGAAAATGTTTTCGTATAAAATATGGTAGCAAGTGAAAGAGGAAAGCCAGTTGAGACCAAACCTTAAAGACCTAGTAAGTGTGTCCAATAGGAAAAGCTATCATAATAGACCTGGGAAGTATGTCCAATAGGACAAGCTATCATCATAGAGGCATCAGAGTGACCAATAAAAACCACATTATCTCCATGGGAGAAGCTGTGAAAGGGGTGGAGGAAAAGGAAAAGATGGGAAGTACAAATGTGGTAGTTCTCTCCCCAAGGCAGTTTGCTCGGCTGGGAAGAGGGGGAATAAAATCTTTCCCCTAAATATGTCTTTCTGAGTATTAACAAGTCAGTACTTTCCATGACATATATAAGCTACTAGATTTTATTTCATCCCACATAATCAAGTAAGCAAAAGGTCTTACTGTCTTGTGCATAATGAATAAATCCTACATTTTCCACTAAGTGTTACTCATAAGCAAAATATGTGGAATTAAAATACGAACAATTTAGAAAGATTATACGTTCCTATGACACTACTGTTTAGTTAGTCATATAAGTTAAAAATGATTTACTTGTAGCAGAAGGGTAGGAAGCCACCATGGCACTTATCTGGGCCATGCCCTTATTTTACAGAGAGAAAATGGAGTTCCTTTGTGTCCCCCAACCAACCCAGGGGACTAGGGAGGCACAAATTCAAGCTAGCCTTTTGGCCTTCAAGGTTTCATTTGGTCAGGAGATTCTCTCCAAGGTTGTCTACTTCAAAAACAAACAGTAAGGATAGTCTAAGAAGGGTCCTTGAGGGAAAGTTCAAAATACACAAAGTGACCCAGTTACAAACAGCGAGTTTAGAGGTGCAGAATCAGTATTATTAAAGATAAATCGTGCCTTGTTTCCAGACCTAAGTGGGTCGAGATCAGAATGGGAACAGGTTGGGAGCAGGTGGGAGCAAAGAGGGGCTGTTTTTTCATAGACTATGGATCACATCTATTGGTCTATGGTGAATGCTGCTTGAAGTGAGCTGGGTTAAAAGAACAATCTAGAAAGAAATACATGGGTATGCGGCTTTCCAAACTTAGCAAAGACTAGAACCCAGACCCAATTCCTAGTGCAAAGCATTCTCCTCCAAGCCATTTGTAAACACATTTATAGAAATACTCAATGTAGATTAGATGAGACAGCAATAGATTCCAGGAAGGTTCGTTTGTCCGTCCTTCCTTCCTTCCTTCCTTCCTTCCTTCCTTCCTTCCTTCCTTTTTTTCTCTTCTTTTCTCTTCTTTCCTTTTCCTTTCCTTTCTTTTCTTTTCTTTTCTTTTCTTTTCTTTTCTTTTCTTTTCTTTTCTTTTCTTTTTCTTTACAACTCAGGATAAGAAAATTACAGCTGGATCGACTCACTGATGTAGTTGATAACTTTAGCCCCTGCCCCATTTTGCATGTACAGTGCTGGGCTTTTTATTACGTACAGGTCTACGGTCTCATTCTGCAGACTGGTCACACTTTCATATGAATGTTTCAGAGACTCACTTGGAAATCTGATTCATCCCTACATTAGCTACACTTAGAAATGAAATTCTTTTGGGGTTTTCTTGGTGTTTATGAGAGGCCTTGAATATTGCACATTTGAAAACACATTCGAAGTTGTGCTGAGAGTCAAGAGATGGATGCACACCAGGGAAAGTGGCTTTTTGGTAGAAAAGCTCTATGTTGATGATAGGCGTCAATGACAGTTTGTACCTTGACATAAAATTTAAGCTGACTGGATGTTCCGAGATAAGAACTCAATCAACATTTCCTCCATTTCTTGAGGTGAAATGCTTTTTTGGTATGCAATTTACTCTTGTTTTCTATGGAACTTAAGAGATAGAATATGGGTCTGATCAGTCTGCTCGTCAACGTTTAAGGGCTAAGACTGTTCTATCCAAGCCTTAATTTTAAGATAGGCCATTAAAGCTGTAAATGCAATGAACACAAGACTCCATTATTTGGGCATTTTCTTTAGCTGTGCCTTTGTTGGAGTATCGAGAGCAGCACTGAGCCATTACTGACTATTGCTTTCCTTCCATTGATCTGAGTGCTATTATGATTAGAAAAAAAATTACAGTGTTAGGCAGAAAAAAACATCTATTTAACTGCTGACCCTAGCATCACATAGTGGTAGAAAGAGCTTATTTTAAGCGTTTGTTGGTAATAAAAAGAAAAGCAAAAGGTAAATAATGGGAGGCTGATAAGTAATTTGGGGAGTCTGCCTTCTTTCTTGCTGAAGACAAGGAGCATGGCTCTTTCATCAGCTGCTAGCTTAGCAGTTGGCAAACAGTGATTCCTAAAAACATGCCCACCGGAAGCGCGAATGAATGAACGGAATGCCGCGCGTGTCTCTCCTCCTGCATCTTGTGTTTTGATTGTTTGCGGTCTTGGGGTCTGTGGGGGTTCTTAGCAAGTGTCATGGCATTCTGAGTTCTGAGACATCCCTAGCCCATTCCCTGTCACTTGCTTCAGAGAGAGATCGGGAGGGGCGCCTGGGTGGCCTGGGTGGATCGGTAGGAGAAGCGTCCGACTTCGCCTCAGGGCATGATCTCACGGGTTCGTGAGTTCGAGCCCCGCGTCGACTCTGTGCTGACAGCTCAGAGCCTGGAACCTGCGTCAGATTCTGTGTCTCCTTCTATCTCTGTCCCTCCGCCACTTGTGCTCTGTCTCTGTCTGTCTCTCAAAAATAAATAAATGTAAAAAATAAAAATAAAATAAAAAAACCAGAGATCGGGAGGCATTTGAGGAGTCCGCTGAAGATTTAAAGAACCCACCGAGGTTCAACCCCGTAGCATCACCTAAGGTGCATTATTAGCACAGTCCTTAGAGCAAATCTAGCTTTGGGACTGGGCACTTCAGCACTGTCAATTCTAGTCCATGACAGCTCTGACCCTTAGCACCCAAACGCCTTGGCTTTTTATCTTCACCCTCTCCCTTAATTCAGAGTCTGTGCATCGCTCTGGCTGAGGTGACAGTCAGCCTTTTGGTTGCTGAGATCAGCTCTGAAGTGAATTCTACAGGGTCTGTTACCTACTATTGCCCCAATCCTTAAAGGTTGGCACTGGTCAGTACGCAGGGAAGGAAGGGCATGGCGTGCCGTCCACACGTGGAAAGATACCCAGAACATCTGCGAACTCTAGCTTTGGACCTTTCAACTTGACCGTCTTGAGCCGCTCAAAGCCCTAAGCTGCTGCTTCCCTGAAACTTCATATAGCACCGTTCCTTTACCCTGAAAATGGTGTCGAAACGGAACACGGCAGAATTGCAAGATCAGCAGCTATTAGGGCAAAAGTCACAATTACCATCAAGTCCTTTACAGGCCTTGCTACATTCATCCCCAGCAGTGAGGGAAGTCTGGTTTCTGAATGGTCATTGGACTACCCTTTCCATATTATTTCTGACTTTTTTAACTCTCGGTCAGGTCATTTAGGTCATTTTTTTTTTTAATTTTTAAAATAATCTTCAAGTAGTTTTTCAAATATGTCCTCTGGTGTCAACAGAATTCCAAGAGTTTTTCATTACTCATAATTGACAAAATGTTGCCTGTAGATAGTAGTGGAATTCGTTCCAGGACTTGTGATCACTCCTGGCAATCATCACTAAATTCGTTTTCCCACCTTCCCACAAGCAGCTAAATGTAACTGAAGAAAAAACACAACCACACAGATTGATCTCGCAGCCAGGACCCCCAAGTGGGCCCTCCCTGTGTCCAAAAACCCTACTGCATTTTTTCTGGTCCTTTTATGCCTACGCTTCTCTTCCTCGGTTATTATTTTGCACCTTATCCATTCTTTTTTTTTCTCATCCATTCATTCAACAAATATTTTTATGAGCACCTATTATCTTCCTGACACTGTTTCTCCCCCCCCCCATCTAACAGTGTGTGGGTCGAAGGTATACCATGTTTTGATTTGAAACACCTACATAATGCAAAATGATTACCACTGTAGTGTTCGCTAACATCTCCATCACGTCATATAATTACCATTTCTTTAAAAAAATTTTTTTTTATTTGAGTATAGTTGGTGCACAATGTTACATTAGGTTCAGGAGCACAACATAGCGATTGGACACCACCCGATGCTGTCACGACATCATTAGCTATATTCCTTATGCTCTGCCTTTTATTCCCATGACTTACTCATTTCGTAAATGGAAGCTTGTAGCTCCCTCTCCCCTTCACCTATTTTGCCCGTCCCCCCACCCCCCTCCCTTCTGGCAACCATCAGTTCTCTCTATTCTATAGGTCTGATTCAGCTTTCTGTTTGTTTACTCATTTGGGTCTTTTTAGATTCTACATTAGTGAAATTATATGGTATTGGTCTTTCTCAGCCTGATTTATTTCACTTAGCATAATAGCCCCTAGGTCCATCCATGTTGTCGCAAATGGCACAATCTCACCCTTTTTATTGTTGAGTGATATTCCGTTGTATATATACCACATCTTCCTTGTCCATTCATCTATTGATGGACCCTTGGGTTGCTTCTAGACCTTGGCTATTGTGAGTAATGCTGCAATAACATAGCAGTGCACATATCTTTTCAAATGAGCATTTTCAGTTTCTTTGGGTAAATACCCAGTGGTGGAATGATTGGACCACACAGTATTTCTATGTTTTTATTTTTTGAGGAACCCTCATGCTGTTTTCCACACTGACTATACCAATTTACCGGTTCTTTTTTTGTGGTGAGAACATTGAAGATCTTACACCACTCACCAAAATTAACTTGAAATGGATTAAAGACTTGAACGTAAGACCCGATACCAAATAACTCTTAGAAGAAAACAAAAGGGGAACAGCTCCTTGGCCTTAGTCTTGGCAATGGCTTTTTTGGATATGGCGCCAACAGCACGAGCAGCCAAAGCAAAAACTAATAAGTGGGACTACATCAAACTAAAAAGCTTTTCACGGCAAAAGAAGCAGCGGGTCTTTCTCCTGCATTATCAGCTATTCACCTGTTGCACATTCCTATCATGCAAACGTGTTGGAATGGATCCCCTCTTCAGACACAAAGTAAACAACAAAACTCCCTCAATGTCACACGCTCCTCAACTCAGTACCTACTTCTCTACCCCTTTTTACAGACAAATGCACTGTTCAGTCTTCAGACCCTTTCTCATTCACCCTCTCAGTAGGCTTGATACAATTGATCACCCATATTCCTCGAGACACTTTCTTCTGTTTTCCGGGAAACCATTGTCTTGCCTCTGCTTTTACCTCTCTGGCTACTGCCTTGCAGATTCCTTTCATGATTTTCTTTATTGCCTTCACTTCTAACCATAAGAGTGTCCTTGGCCTTTGGAAACCCCTTCTCTATCAACAGTACTCCCCAGGCGGTTACATCCATTCTGCCGATTCCTCAGGCAAAAAGAAACATTGCATTATCTCTGATCCACCTCATTCTCTCACTCTCACATCCAATCCATCAGCAAATCCTGTTAGTATTTTCCTGAAAATATATTCAGAACCTATTTCTGACCTCCTTCACTATCCCACAGCCCCAGCCTCCATCACCTGAATGAATGCACTAGCTCTCTGGTTTCCCTCATTTTATTCTTCCCCAAGTCAGGCTGTTCTCCACACCTCATCCAGAGTGATCCTTTTAAAATAGGAATCAAATCGGGATGCCTGAGTGGCTCAGTCAGTTAAGCGTCTGAGTTCAGCTCGGGTCATGATCTCGAGGTCCATGAGTTCGAGCCCCGCGTCGGGCTCTGTGCTGATATCTCAGAACCTGGAGCCTGCTTCAGAATCCGTGTCTCCCTCTCTCTCTCTGCCACACCCCTGCTTGCTCTCTCTCTCTCTCTCTCTCTCAAAAATAAACATTAAAAAATTTTTAAATATGAATCAAATCATATCCTCTAAACAAAAC
The DNA here is from genome assembly GCF_007474595.2 of Lynx canadensis. Classification (NCBI taxonomy): domain Eukaryota; kingdom Metazoa; phylum Chordata; class Mammalia; order Carnivora; family Felidae; genus Lynx; species Lynx canadensis. Next base: position 115,472,954 of record NC_044321.2, on the reverse strand, counting down.
TATCCAGCGAATTCCCATCTTATTCAGGTAGGGCCAATAATCATACCATATTCTACGAGATGCTGCGTGAGATTTCTGCCTGCCTTTCTTACCTCCTTTGTTCACTCTTCCTCTGCTTTACTCTGGTCCAAGCACTGGGCCTCCTTGCTGTTCCTTGAATGTGCCAACCGCATACCTTCCCCAGGGCCTTTGTACTCATCATTCTGTGTGTCTAGAAAGTTCTTACCTTGGATAAATGTGATTTGTTTTCTCACTTCATTCAGGTCTCTGCTTAGTGGTCACCATAGATCAGGGTATTTCTGCATCTACATTATAAAAACCAACCAATCACCCTCTAATTCACCCATTTAAAAAGTTATCGTACACAACACTTCTTCACACCTGATCGATATACTAGATGTGTTTGTTTCCTGATTGTTGCCCTCCCCATACACTAAAATAAAAGTGAAATTTAGATCTTGGTTTTCTTGAGTGCTATGCTCATAGTATATAATATTAGTTGGCATCGAGTCGGTGCTCGATAATAAATATTTAGTGAGTAAATGAATTAACTCCCACCCTTCATTCATAGATCTCCTCTAACTGCCCTCTTACTACATCTCTGAGCCTCAGAGCCCTGACTCTTTGTGTTTATTCCCTCTGCCTGGGATTTTTGCATGTATGGCTCGCTCTCAGTATTCAGGTCTGAGCTGAAATCTCTTCTCACCAGGGAGGCTTTCTCTGATCACCGAACATAAGTTATGCGCCATCCAGGTGTCTCTCTATCCCACCACCCAGTTTCATTTTGTCCGTAACACTTTTTGCTATCTGTAGTCATCTTGTGTGTTCCTTTACTTGCCTTTTGTCTCTCCCCCAGCATCTCACCACCAACTAGGGCAGTGTCTGCATCTACGTGATACTCCATGATTATTGAGTTTAATGTGTTGCAAAAGAATTGAGAGTTCTCCAGAGTCGACTCCAGCTCCGCTTCTCTCAGGTAGCTTCATTACTCTGAACCATTGTTATTACTTCTCTACCTTTTTGGCAAAAAGAGGAGCAATGCATTGCACTACTGGGACATATGGGAAGCAAAGAGATAAGAACTTTATTTTGTTTGCTACTTTTCCCTTTAAATTTGCTTTGCCGGGCCCCTGACTGAATACCTGTTCTTCCCACAGATTTGTGGCTATGGGTGTCCAGTGTCATGCTCCCAGGTGATTTCAAGGCAAAATCTCTCGCTCCTGTTCCAGCTTAGGCCTCAGTCAGGAAATAGGATGTGGCTGTTTTCTTTTTGTCTGCCCGCTTTGCGTTTCTGCATCTCTCTCTCTGCTTGGGAAGTGGGGCTTGGAATAGAGATGAAGCAGTTGAAAATGTGGCATAGGCATACGCTTATTCGACTGGTACCACGGTGCGTAACTACTGAAGTATTCTCTGGGCCTGAAAAGTATTCAAAGCTAATTCTTTCTCTCTTATCCTGGGCCAAGCGTACACAACAGAAAAGTCAAGGCCAAGGACTGACTCATTCAACTGGTAAAGATGCGATGATACGATTCTATATTCAGAGAGTTTATTACATTACTAAAGAAAGCTATTATTTATCTGTGACATAACTAAAGGAAAGAAGACGACTCACAGATGTGGGCTCTCCCTGGTCCCCGTCCCACACAGTAAACATGGTATCATTGAAACAAAGGGGCTTATAGCCTACGGCTGTATTCTGAGGGCGAGCATGGCAGAAAGCCCCTAGCTCATCAAGATGTGGACGGTGAGGAGAAACTGTTGTGTGACAGCCTCCCAGGGATGATAAGGAGGCCAATGGGAGGTAGTCTTAGGGCAGCGTCTCACAGATTTCCCCTCCTGTTGTGTTCCAGGAGCGTCACCAGGCATTCTGCCAAGACCCAGATAGGCTGCCGTTCCCCCATCCGCCCGTGTGGCCTGTGCAGACACACGCCAGCTCACCGAGGTGCCATGGTGGAACTTTCCTTGTACTTGGTGGTTCTTGTCACGTTCTTCAGTGACATCCCACCCTCACACTGGAGATCTGTCTTTACGGTTTTCTTCAGACTGTTGATACGCCTCGCTCCGATCTGTCTTGCCCTGCTCTTTCTGAGCCCGCTGGATTCCCACCCCAGTGTCAGGAGCATGTCTTAAGCTCTAAGTTGTGCCATTGAGATTCTGCCCCATAGGCTTTAGGTGAGGGGCAGGCCCCTCAGTCCCACCCCGTAGTAAATGAGACTCATTGCACACTCCTGTCTTTCTCCAACAATCCTTTTCTCAAAACCTCTCAACCTCTAACTTATGATCCCTTTATATAGTCTTTAATGGATGTGAGGACTCTGAGATTTGTATGACCTCTTATTCACACTGGCCTTGCATCTAGGTGTGGGACCTAGGTTTGATTTCAGTACTTGTCAACCTTGGCTCTCTGCCTAAAGATCTATTTTAATATCACATTGTACAGAGTTCTCTCATTCTAAATAAATCATAATTTCAAGATAATTCATATTACTGATCCTTTCTTAAACCACTGTAACTTACTAATGTCCTATAAGTCTCTCTGGCATGTGCTTTTCAAAGTGGTACACTGTTGGAGGACAGATGGCAACTCTTTATCTTTTTATCTTTATCCATAAGGATTTGGTAGTATACCCTCATCAAGTTCATCAGAGAAAACCAAGATTTCCTAGGAGACAGACTATAGGGCAATTGAAATGGGACGATGAGGGCAGGAGGACCTATTAGAGTTAACTGTATCAAACTCTGGTGCCTCCCACAGAATTTGACACTTCATCCCATTGGGAGCGCACATCACCCTCTCCTTCCTGGTTAAGCATCACTTCATTGGGAGTCACTGTAGCAGACAGGATTGTAATTTCCCTCAGAATGGTTGAGTTGACCAAAGCAGGCTGAGAAACTCTTTAGGGAATGTTTAACAGGGGGTCCAGTGTATTGGCAAGATGGGATATGTATTCAGAATATACTAACTGCTCCTCCATTCATTCACCAAGCACACGTGTATTGAATTCTGTGTTTCTGGCACAAGTTTGAATTTGATTTGCTAACTTCCGTTAGACAAGCATGTGGGATATGGAACTCTGAGATTCAGGTGATACTAAATGCCAGCTCTTTAGGGGATTGTGCAAATCTCAGCAGGGCCATGTTTAGGCATTTGGAAAATTTCCAAATAAATGCTTCTTAGAGCTAGTTTATAGGACCTGGTTGAAATCTTACAAACCTATCATGTTGAAGACCTTGAATGGCTGAAGTCTTCTGCTCATTTACTGACCTTCCTTAGGACCCCCAACCTTCGGAATATTAACATCGGGGTACTTTTTGGCTAATCTTTTTATAATACTCAGATTCTTCCTCATCCAGACTAATTCAGTATGCAAGTTGTGTTTGTAACTTTCAGAACATCACCCTTGGTTCAGCGGCATGAACTTTGTTGGCCTACAATTTTTAAATTCAAATTTTAAAAATTAGTGTCAAACGTAAGTGGATTAAAAAGTCATTTTCCAAACATCCATTTTCTGGTTGTTCCCTGGTCATCAGAGTAATTAATTTCCTCAACAATTTCCAGCATGATTGCAGTGACTTCATTCCTGAAGACACTCTCACGTCCTGCCTCTGTCCAGAGGTTTTAATCAGTCTGTAATGTCTTATACATTTTAGCATCAGCCTGTTCACAGGTACTTGTCATACCTGCAATGAGCTAAGCGTGCTTTCCTCTGCATAGCAGTCTCTTCACCCTTTTATTGCTATTGTCCCAAATATCAGATGACTCTAGTTCGCCAGTGAACATTACTAGGATCATAACAACCCCAAATAAGTCAAGTATCGTCCACCTATAAACCTATAACCCATAAACTTGCATGGGTTTGCAAGTTATGACCCATGGACCAAATGCAGCCAGCCGCTTGTTTTCATAAGTGAAGTCTTATCGGCAAACAGCCATGCTTATTTTTTCAATACATCATCTATGGCTGCTCTCCCATGACAATGGAAGAGATGAGTCATTTGGAGAGAGGCCTAAGGCCCACAACATCTAAAATATTTACTATCTAGAGCTTTGCAAAAAAGTTTGTCAAGCCCTGATGTGAAAACAGAAGTGACGTCATTAAACAAAATATTCAAATTCCAATTCTCCCGTGCTCTGATGTTTGACTTGAAATTTCTCCTCCAAAATTAGGCAGCACATCCGACGGCAGTTGAATGAGTTTGCCCATCTGTGCCGGTTGCTTGTTGTGACTGCTTCCATGTTGGAAATCGGAGGGCCCAAAGGGTTGCAGCAGTTACAGATACGCCTCCCTGATTCAAAGCCCCGGCTCTACTAACATCGACATTCCAGCACAGACATAGGCGGTTTTACAAATGTGATTTTTCTGATGGAGAGGAACTGATTGGCAGAAACTTCCAGGCCTGTTATAGCAGTGGTGCAGCCCATCATGCCCAGTGGAGTAATGACAGGCACTGGCAGGGAATTGCTGTACCCAGCAGAGTGATAGGAGGGCTTGTAAGAGTACTATGCCTAGATGAGAGACAATTGCAAAATGTTTACACCCAAAGGACAGATAGATTTCACATCATATCTACCAAACCTTAGAGATAGGTGTCTAGGCAAACAACAGTACTAGTTCTCATTCTGGCTGCGCATTAGAATCTCCTGGAGAGCCTGTAAGAAGTACAGGCCAGGCTTTGCCCCATGTAAATCGAATCACCATCTCTTAGGATGGGCCCGGGTATGGTTGTTTTAAAAGACCAATTCTGAATTCATTTTTAGAGAGGGATTGGAATGGAGTCCAAGCCCCCACATGTCATTTCCCATTTGTTACAGTGGTATCCCTCCTGACGGACGCTAACGACAACCTCAGTTTTGAGAAGAAAAATACACCGCCTGTACCATGCCATAATTCCACCTTATATATTTCTCTTTTTTTTTCTTTTGGCTGTTTCAGCATCTTGGCTGAATTTCTGTCTTTCTCAGTCCATAAAAAACCAGCAAGGGATATTTTTTAAAGTTTCCACTTAGATTAAATGAGCCCTGATGGATATGTTCAAATTCTATGTAAATTGTTATGAAAATTCCCATATCTGAAACCTTCAAGCCTCACATTGGCTGAGCACCACTTATGCATTCGCTGTGGCACTAGACCCTTTACATACATTATCTCATGAAATCCTTGTTACAGCCCAAGTTTTATTTGTCCATTTTACAATGAGAAACATGAAGCCAAGAAACTTTAAGTGACTAGCTCCAGTCCATCCAACTAAATAGTGACAATATCAGGATATGAACTCATAAATATCTGGCTTCAAAGCACATGTTTTTGAAGCCAGATATTTATGAGTTCATATCCTGATATTGTCATTACTTGCAGTTTGCTTGTTATGGGCCCCTTCACGATGAATGACTTAGCTTCAGTCTTCCCTCCCAAGCACAGCCTTGCTTCTCTTAAAAGGAGTTCTCTCGGGGCGCCTGGGTGGCGCAGTCGGTTAAGCGTCCGACTTCAGCCAGGTCACGATCTCGCGGTCCGTGAGTTCGAGCCCCGCGTCGGGCTCTGGGCTGATGGCTCAGAGCCTGGAGCCTGTTTCCGATTCTGTGTCTCCCTCTCTCTCTGCCCCTCCCCCGTTCATGCTCTGTCTCTCTCTGTCCCAAAAATAAATAAACGTTGAAAAAAAAATTTAAAAAAAAAATAAAATAAAATAAAAGGAGTTCTCTCTTCAAAAAGGCAAGTATCAAAGTCTAGAGCTACCAACTTCCAGGGTCCTTGAACATCTTCTTTCTTCTTGGCCTTATCACCCTCCTCTACCACCTTACGGTATATACTGAGATAAATCTGAAAGGAAGGAAGGACTGAAGGAAGGAAGGAAGGAAGGAAGGAAGGAAGGAAGGAAGGAATCTCAGAGTGAGCCACAGCTAATACAGATGACTTATTCCTTCAAAGTGTTTCTACACATTGGGGAAATGGATTCTGATGAAATGTTTATTAATTATAACAGCTAACATTTATAAGGTGCTTACTAGGTGTGAGCTGATTTGCATAGTTTTCATTTAACCCTCTGAGCAACTCTTCAAGGGAAGGATGCGTAATATCCTCATTTTGCATTGCAGACCCTGAGGCCCAGAATATCATAGCACAGAATGCTGGAGTCACCCAGCCAGTAAGGGGCAAGTACAGGGATCACGCTTTGGTTCTGCATTATTCCAGAACCCATGCTCTCGACCACTCCTATGCAATACATCTGTCAGAACATAGAAAGAATTTCTATATTATGAAAATGATACTCCAGGGCTCTACCTCATTCCCTCAATAAGTGTGAAAAAAGTTTCAGTGATATGAGATTGTTGAACTAAATCACCATTTCTCAAAATGTTCTGCAGAGTACTACTTACAAGAGCTGCTCTGCAAGAAATAGGTTTCCTCAGCCAATTACATTTGTGACACACTGCATACTAAATCTTCTTCATGGAGACACCATGTAAATGTGTATATCCCAGATTCTGAAAAAAAATCTTCAGGAAACACACACACACACACACACACACACACACACACCATGCAAAATTACTTGAACTCAGTATTTCTAAAAGATATTTGAGATTCAGCCCCTAGCTATATTATAATCCTAGTGACTGTTGCTCGGTGAATTAATATCCAGAAACGCTGATTTAACTCATTCAGACATTTAAATGATTCAATTATAAATTGCACAACTCATAGAGATTACACTGATAAGTACCTAAAATGTCTGCAAGTATTGCATTTAATACATTTTTTCTGGAGAGAAGTCTGTTTTACCTCCCATCCCCACCACACACACACATGCACACGCACACACACACACACACACACACACCTTTACTACCACCACCATATCATATTTCTTCTTGGAACTCCTGTTTTGGCTGACTGAAACATAATAAGTCTGTCATACCCCCTGTCTCTCACTTCCTCCTGTGAATCCCCCAGATAAAGAAGGTGTCTGTGGTAGTTATGAAAATGTGCCAATCATGTCTCCTGCTCCGAGTTGCACAATTGACAGATGGTCCCAGCAGCTTCATTCTGAATCCAATACTACACTTGCACTGAGGTCACATATCCCATGGTCTTCTCTCAGTTAATGAGAATTGAACAAATACTATGGCAGGCTTATTCCTGCAAGTTGTACAACTTCTCACTGGCCTCATCGAAATAGACTTAGAATTGCCCTGTACTCTGAGATCTCTGTCTATTCAACCTTCATTCCTTCCTTCTCTCCTTCAGAGGGATTCGATCTGTATCATAGTCTCATGGCTCCCTCCATTGCTCCTACTGTTCCTTTTACTTTTCCCTAATAGGCATTTCTATGACAAATTTCTCAATACCTAATCTCATCCTGGCATCTGCTGTTCAGAGGGTCTTAACTAACACCGTGTCCTTCCTCTACCCAATAGTCCAGTATATCTTCCACACAACTATATTTTTACTATTTTCTATTCATAAATCCATGACTTCCACTGAAAAGTATAAATCGTGTCTTGTTTGTATCAGTATCCCCAATGTCTAGCAGTATTTGGAATATGAAATGATGGATGGAAGGACAGGATAAAGAAACAGCTTTATATCAAGATAGCAGTGCAGGAGGTCCTAGACCTTACCCGCCACTCCACCCCACTCCAGAAATGTTGACTTGACAATGATCTACAGATGAAACACCTTTGTGAAAGTTCCAGAGATGATTGAGAGGTTTCAGCACACTAGTGGAGCAGAAAAGTCAAGAACAGCCATATTGAAAACAGTAAGAACCATTTCACTTTATCCACATCAACCCTCCCCCAAGCTGGCATAGGTTAGTGTGGAGACAGACTGTCTCTGCCCATGATTTCTCCTGTGGGGGAAGGACTGAGTGAAGTGTCTGACATCCCCAACCTTTTGAGACATTGATTGAGAGGCCAGCTTCTTTCTCATCTCACCCAGTATCCAGAGGGAATCAGCATGGCTGAATGTCTGGGGGCAGCTAAAAACAAATAGGGGCCACTGACATGTGGATTAAAATGACCAGTTTGCAAATCCCACGGCTGGCCTTCCCACAGACCCTGTCAGTTAACCTGCTCACAGATCCTTCTAGCCAGCCCACCCATGTGCAGACCCCACCGGCCATCTATCCCACATGCACCCTCACAGTCAGTGCCCCATATGACCTTGCAGCCAGTGCCCCAGGTACCACCAGAGATGGCTTCCCATGCACCCTTATGGATGGCACCCTGTGTGTCCTCACATATGACATGTGCATGCTCCTGCAGATAGCATTTGGACCACAGCAGCTGCCTCCACCCTGCAGAATTGGGAGAAGGCACACCACTCTGAGACTGCCCCTTCAGGAGGGCAGGAGAGTAGTGGAGCTTGTGCCCATTGTCCCTGCATCTCTGCCCTGCTCTAGAGAAGAGAAAGGGTCAGGTTACTCTAAACACCCAGTATGGCTCTGTGGGGTAGAAAGAGGTGCAAAACCCTAAAACATCTCCTTCAGACGAGAGGGAGAGAAGTGGAACTTGCCCCCAGCATCCATGTTTTGGGGAATTCCTTTAGGAAAAGGAGTGGGTGGCTCTAAGCACTTGGAACAGCTCTGTGGGATCAAGAATGGGCACACAATCCTAAATATTCCTTCCCAGGAAGGAATGACAGGAATGGAGCCAGCACACCCATAGAAAAGAATCGAGAAATCCTCTAGAGTCTCTGGCTGCAATGATTGGTGAAGGGCTTACCTCTCTAAACTAGTTCATAAAAATTGGAGAGGTGACTGCTTCTTCAAATGCACGGATACCAGCACAAGGTTATAAGGAACACGAAGAATCAGGGAAATATGACAACCAAGGAGGAACAAATTAAGCTGTAGTGATAGATAACAAAGAAAATGGAGATCTATAAATCGTCTGACAAAGAATGCAAAAATAATTGTCTTAATGATGCTCAGTGAGCTACAAGAGAACACAGATGGACCATTCAATGAAATATGTAAAAAATATCTGAACGAAATCACAAATGCGGCAAAGATATAAAAACCATAAAAAAGAGCCAAACAGAAATTCTGGAACTGAGGAATACAATGACTGAACTGAAAATTCAATAGAGAACTTCAACAGCAGACTCCAGCAGAAGAGAATCCATGAACTCCAAGACAATATTTGAAATTATACAGTCAGAGGAACAAAACAAAACAGAATGGAAAAGAGTAGGGAAAGCCTATGGGACTAATAAACACTATCAAGCCAACCAGCATGTATATTATGGGAGTCCCAGAAGAACAGAAAGAGAAATTGGCAGAAAGCTTATTTAAAGAAATAATGGCTGAAAAGTTCCTAAACTGGGGGAGGGAAATGGACATCTATATTCATGAAGCCCCAAAGTTTCCAAATAGAATGAACTAATGGAGTCTACACTGAGACACATGATCATTAAATTGTTAAATGTCAGAGACAGAGGGTTTTGAAGGCAGCAATACAAAAACAATTCATCACATACAAGGAAACCCCCATAACACAATAAAGGGATACCTCAGTGGAATGTTGCAGGCCAGGAAGGACTGAGATAATATAATCAAAATGCTGAATGAAAAAAAAAACTGCCAACCAAGAATAATATATCCAACAAAACTGTCTGTTAAAAACCAAGGGAGATCAAATGTTTTCCCAAACAAACAAAAACAGGGAATTCATTACCACTAGACCTACCTTAGAAGTACTATGAAACATTGGTATGAAAAGTTTGAAAAGACACAAATAAATAGTAATATGTTTCATGCTCATAATTGCAGGAATTAATATTGCTAGCATGTCCACACTACCCAAAACAATCCACAGAGTTAATGTAATCCCTTTATAAACCCTATGCACATATTTGACAGAAACAGGAAAAAATCCTAAAATTTATATAGAACCACAAAAGACTGAATAGTGAATATAATTTTGATCAAGAAAAACAATGCTGGAGGCATCACACTTCATGATTTCAAAACATACTACAAAGCTTCGGTAATCAAACAGTATCTTACTGGCATATCAACAGACATATAAACCATTGAAACACAATAGAGAGCACAGAAGTGAGCCCATGCATATATAGTCAGTTGATCTTTCACAAGAATGCCAAGAATATACAATGGGGAAAGGCTAGTATCTTCAAAAAATTGTGTTAGAAAACTGGCTTTCGTGCCAAAGAGTGAAATTGGACTCTTATCTCAAATCATACACAAAAATTAACTTAAAATGGGTTAATGACTTGATCCATATGACTGGAAAGTATAAAACTCCGAGAAGAAAATATAAGATAAAGCTTTTTGACATTGGTCTTAGCAATGACTTCTTGGATATGACATCAAAAGCACAGGCAACAAAAGCAAAAATAGACAAGTGGGACTATGTCAAACTGAAAAGATTCTTCACAGTAAAGGAAACAATTACAGAGAGAAAAAGGCAATCTACGGAATGGGAGAAAATCTTTGCAAATCTTATAGATAAAGGGTTAATATCCAAATTGTATAAGGAACTCCTCCAACTCAGTATCTGCCCCCCCACACAAAATTATTAACAATGGGCAAAGGATCTGAATAGACATTTCTCCAAAGAAGACAGAAATAACCAACAGGTATATGAAAAGGTGCTCAACACCACGAATCATCAGGGAAATGCAAATCAAAACCACAGTCAGAAAACCTCACCCCCATTAGAATGGCTATTATCAACAAATGAAGAGAACAAGTGTTGGTGAAGATGCGGAGAAAACAGGACCGTCATACAAGATTAAAATATAAATTGGTGCAGCTATTGTGAAAATTTTCCTCAAAAAGTTCAGTAGAACTGTTATATGATCTGGCAATCCCACTTCTGGGTATGTATCCAAAGGAATTAAAATCAGGATCTCAAAGAGAGATCTGCATTCCATGTTCATTCCACCATTATTCACAATAGCCACAACATGGAAATAAACTAAGAGTCTATAGACAGATAAATGGATAAGGAAAATGGAACACACATACACACACAAAGGGTAAAATATTTTTCACCCTTTAAAAATAAGAAAATTCTGCCATTTGCAACAACATGGATCTAGACAGAAGGCATTATACTAAGTAAAATAAGTCACAGAAGAACAAATGCTATACAATTTCATTTCTATGAATGAGGAATCTGAAATAGTCAAACTCACAGAAGCTGAGAGTAGATTGGTGGTTACCAGGTTTGGGGGGAGGGAAAAATAGCTGTTGGTCAAAGTGTACAAAATTTCAGTTACACAGGATGAATAAGTCCTAGAGATCTGCTGTAAAACATAGTGCCTATAGTTAACAATACTCTAACGTATACTTACAATTTTACCTAGAGGGTAGATGTTATGTTAAGTATTCTTATTACTACATAAATAGATAAATAAGGTGGGAGGAAACTTTTAGAGATCACGTATATGTTTTTAACATCGATTGTGGTAATGGTTTCATGTTGTATATTTATTCTCAAACTTACAAAGTTGTATGCATTAAAAACTGACAACTTTTTGTATGTCAATCATGCCTCAATAAAGTGGCTTTTAATTTATAAAGAAAGAATGAAAAGAAAAAGGGAAGGAAGGAAGGAAATAACAGAAAGAGGGCTCTTTCCACTTACCAAATAAATTACATTGGCAAACTGACTTGATCTCTTAGGAGATGATTACCTTTCTATAAAATTGTATCAATAATACCTGTGCTACTTACCCTACGTAGATCTTGTGAATATGAATAAAAACAGTTTCGTGTAATTTTTCCATTTACCTAAGCACATGGCGCTTTCTATAGCTACTCCCCATTCCTTCATTTAACAAATATTTGCTGAGCTCCTCCTTTGAGTCATGCTCTCTTTGAGGCGCTGGGCATACATAACTCTCACGGAGCTCACAATCAAGTGCAGAATACTAATACAGCTGAGGAAATGTTCGTTGTGGGATAGTGATTGGGTGACACTCAACGTGCTCTAGATACACCTGATCCAACTCGTGTGAGGGTGGGGTAAGGATTGGCTTGATGGAGCATGTTGCACCTGAGCTGACTTTTGAAGAATCAATATAAGTTAATAAGATAAAATACGCAGTAAGATGAAATATGTGATAGGAGTATTCTAGCAGAGGGAAAAACAGAAGCAAGCAGCAGGGAAGCTAGAGAAAACATAGCACATTCGAAGTTTCAAGTAGTTCTGTCAGGCTAGGACATAGGGAAGCAGGAGCGAAGTGGGTAGCAAGAGCAGTATCACCATATCCCAAATTTCTGCCTAGAATGTAAATGGAAAGTGTTTAACGAGAACTAGATAGTCAGCTGATATTTAGGTGAAGTTCAGCTTCATATGTCGAACCAGCTTGATAATTCTTGAACAGTAGATATGTTATCTGTTTCTAATATTACTTTTTTTCTTGTAAGTCTCTATTTGGATTTCGCGCTAGAGATGAAAAGGTATCGAATTCAAATGTGAATGGCAGGTGATAAGAATTCTAGAGTTCTGAGGAATAGACCATGTCTAGTAAGTGACAAGGTAGCTTTGAGAAATAGAAGGACAGTTGTTTTTTTGTTGTTGGTTTGTACCTATTTCCAAACCATAAACTGGTTTAACCAAGTGATACCACACTTCGTTGAGGGTTGTAGGATAATAAATAGGTAAGGGAGGTGGATAGGTCATCTAAAGCAGTGATGGGTCAGCAATAAACAGAATTCATCAATAAATGAGATTTAAGATAGTATAAATGATGACTATTCTTATTCAACTTTTCAAATTTAAAAAAATGCATGATTTATTTTCACTATCAGACTAAGAAAAGTTTATATGAGATCATTGAGATCAGTTTGAGGTCCTACCTCATGATGAAATGGCAAAATGTCAAAGTGCCTGTTTTCAAAGTTCAGAAGTGGCAATATTACAGAACTCAGAATGGCTAGAAGTGAATAGCTTGTATATGACCAGCAAAGGAGGCTCAGTCTGACATGAATGTCAAGTTCCTATTGTGCAAAGAGCGTAACAATAGTTTTCCATTTAAGAAAGTTATTTAAGTGTTTCATTTTCGTGTCTTCTAAATGTTTCTTTGAGATTTTACCCCAAACTTAGATCTTTTAAGTTTATCTTTTGTTGAAAGGATAGAAGAAAACATATCCTAACAAAACGTGGACGTATATTATTTGATATTCATACCAAATGTGGATGTATGAGTAATAAAACACTGAGGGGACAGTACTAGGTTTAACAAACTTAAATTCTTTCTAATCTCTCAAAACAAGAAGAGATCTTCATATTTGGTAAAACAAGGAAACAGTTGTATAGGAATAGCTCTCTACTTCAAAATATATAAAGAGGAATTGCCAACCACGGCAACATCTAGACTCACGTGAAGGAAGATGCCAGGGGAGAACACATACTTGCTGCACCTCTTCCTGGGCAAAGCCAACTGATCGTTATCTTCTCTAAAGTAGGTATCTCACCCCAAAGGTAAAAAAAATTCGCAAGAACCTCTTCCCAAAGGTAAAGGTATACAACTACTGATATCCAGCTAATGGTGGCTATGGAAAGTAAACGAAGGTGACCTAATATACTCATAATTAGTATCTCTGAGGAAGAAAAGATGAAATAATTTCCAAGACGCCTCGGGAAAATTTTTGTAACTAATCAAAGATTCAGCTCGATAGATCAAACGACTTCACCATATTCCAGGAATATTGTTACATGACGATCATAATCATCATATCAGCAAATAATAAGAAGAATAGTGGCATCGAGTACTTGTTAAGAGTGTGAGGAAAGGATATTCTCATTCCCTACTGATGGGAATGTATATTTACAGTGTGTCCAGGAGGCCATTAGAAGTCACATATCAAAAGTATTTTATTTATTTATCTATCGATCTATTTTTAGAGAGAGAGAGAGAGAAAACACGTGAGCATGTGCGAGTGGGGGAGGGGCAGAGGGAGTGGGAGAGAGAGGATCTTAAGCAGGCTCCATGCTCAGCGTAGAGCCCAATGTGGGGCGAGATCTCATGCCTGTGAGATCATGACCTGAACCGAAATCAGGAGCTAGACACTTAAGCAACTGAGCCACCCAGGTGCCCCAAAAGTATTTTAAAATTAGCTTTTGACTGTTAATTTAATCTTTTGAAATTGATACTAATTACTTAATAGAATATTCATGATAAGGCATAGTTACTAATATGGTTACCATAATATCATCCTTGATAATAACAAGTTGAAAATGAGAATCTCTAAAAGTCCAACAATATGAGGAGATTGCTTTAATATATATATATGAATATATATGGACTATAGTTATATGACAAGTATTGGAAATACCAGGATGTCTCTGTATCATTTTAATAAGTGGTTATCTTATCTTTCAGTGGTGGGATTTGGTGGTATTAATGTTTTAGTTTTCTTTCTTTTTGATGATTATCTCTATTTCCTTTTCATGCAATGTGTATGTATTGAAAAGGGGAGAGAGATTTTCAGAGTAAGAGAATATAGTCTGCTAGTCCTAAAACTAGTCCCTAAGCATGACCAGCTCAAGTCCCATATGTGCAAGCTGAGAAGGACTCTCAGGGAATGGTAATCAAGTTACTTAGGTAAGGAAGGGAATGCACAGTTGGACGAAAAGTCAGATCTAGACCCCAATCCTTGAATTCCTTCTATAAGTCTTACTCTCTGTTTAGCATAACTCTAGTGTTTAGCATTGTGTCCCTCAGTACTGAACTGCTGGAGTCATGTCAATTTTAAGGCAATTATATTTTACATCTATTTTTTTTATCAACCTCAATCTGTCTATAGCTATATAAGTAAAAACACCGTGTTTTTGGATGTGTCAAGGTTGATGATGTCCCAGTGTACGTATGTATGTACAAATATAAAACTAAATTAATTTCCAGACACAATTTGGTAGCTAGAAGGCTTTTAAATGCATGGAGTTCTAGCAAGATTATCTAAACCTACAAGCTGTTGTATCTTTTACCCACGGTAGCATTTGATTCCTAAGGTATAACTTGACAGTGTATGACTTCTAAGAATGAAGACGAAAAACATAGTGTCACGCAAGTAAATCATTGCTATCATAGGTTTCAAAATACTTACGGTGTCAATCCAGAAGCTTCAGATCATGCATAAATTTGCCTGTGTATTATTTTTATTATTCTGGAATTTTATGGAATGTAACCTCACTTATTTATTTCATTTTTATATAATGCCCTGAACACAGTGGCAATGGATAATTTTCGTTGGGTGAACGAATGAATGAATTTTCCTGCGGCTCAGGGATTTAACAGAGCAAGAGCTTTGAAATCTGATAGAGCTTATTTTGAACCCAGGCTCTCTTGCCTGAGAGGTCAGTGTACTTCTCTGAGGCTCTGATGTATCATTCTGGAAGGGAGGTTCTAGTTTCCTCAGAAGGTCAGTTTGAGGATTAAATGAGATCATAAGTGTCAGAAGAACGTCAATGGTGATAACAGTATTCCTTGATTCACCCCATCGCACCCTCCTTGGTTAAGCAATACGAGGATTTTTGGAGCTCTCTGTGCCGCTGGTGCACTTGAATGGTATACGCCAGATCTCGTGGGGCCTTAATGACTAGGTATGAACTGACTAACAAGCCTCTGGGTGGGAGGAAAGACCTCTGAATATTGCAGGCCCAGCCTAAATAGGTCTAACTGTCCTGTTAACATCGTTCTGTGTGGTTTAACCTATTCCGCATGAGACTGTCTCAGTTATTCCTGCTGATTCTTAGAAACAGAAAAGAAATCTCTACCTAGTTCGATTTCAGAAGATCTGAGATGAAGTGTAGACAAAAGTAAATATATCGTCCGTCTGTGAAAAAGAAAACAGACACACAGCATTTCCTAAGTGTATTTCCTGTAACCTCAGGGTTCTGCTGAGCCCTTCCAGGGCTCCCGGGGATAAGGCAAAGGAAGATTATGTTTGAATAAAGGACTCTACTGCTAAAATAAAGCCAAAAGCTCCGTATATGATGGCAAAAACACTGTGTTTGGGGTCAGGAAATGGTGGTGATGATAATGATGAGGAGGAGGATGAGGAAGATAAGTAATAATCTGTATAGCACATTATAGTTTACTAGAAATATTCACATAGAGCACTTCATATAATCCTTACAGATAGATATTATCAAGTAGGTACCTTATTATCCTCATTTTGCAAATGATGAAACTGAGACTCAGAGGGTTTAGGTGACCTGCTTAAATAATACAGCTAGTTAGTGGTAGAAGTGTGATTAAAACCTACATGTTATAATAGAACGAGCTCATTTTATGACTTGGCTTTGCCCATTATTGGCCGCGTGGAATTAAATAAATCTTATCCTCTCGTTGGCACTTAGTTTCCTCATCTGTAAAGTAAAAGGTTCAGGCTACAAGGTCTTTACTATAATCCAGTTGATATACTGGAGGCCCAAACGTACCCTGACGAAAACTATTGAATGGTTTAAAAAAATAAAAGCTGCTTCCCTAAATTAAATTACATTAAACATCTCCCACAGATTAGATTCCATTTGATTGTAGCAAGAGTGTCCATAGTAGTACATGCAACTCTAAGACATTTTATTCATCGTATACTGCTATTTTGCAGATACAAGACTTTGTGTAACTTTCATTGCAAAATGAAATATCTCCCACAAGCATACATACATATATGCACGAAGTTACGAGCCTGTGCATTCCAGATGAAAATACCAGTTGTGTAGCTGTCTTAGCTTGGGCTGCCGTAACTAATTACCATAGACTTAGTGTCTTAAACAAGAGGAATTTATTTCTCACAAGTTCTGGAGGCTGGCAATTCCAAGATCGCCGTGTCAGAAAATCTGGTTCCTACTGAGGGCTCTTTTCCTGGTTTGCAGACTGCTGTCTTCTCCCTGTGTCCTCACGTGGCTGGGAGAGAGGGAGAGTGAGCTCTCGTCTCTCTTCCTGTTGCTATAAGGACACTAATCCCCTCATGAGGGCCTGGCACTCAAGACCTCATCCAAAGCTATTACTTCCCAAAGGCCCCACCTCTAACCCACCTTCACACTGGGGTTCGAACTTTAACATATGAACTTGGGGGGAACACAGACATTCAGTTCATAACGGTAGCTGAAGTTGGTGGGTACATAATGTGAGAGAGGGCCAAGATGTCTGCTGGTTGACATTGAAAAGCTTCTGGGATTGTACTTGTACAACTTGATACAATAGCAAAATCATAGTCAAAAAACAAAAGCAGAAGTTTAGCGGTGAAGTGCCTCAGCTCTGAAGAAGTACAGATTAGATGGACTCTTTGACATTAGAGATAATGGATTTGAAAGAGCCATTGTGACCACTCATGTTGATGATAATGGAAGCCTCGTTGATGTCTATTGAGATTGTAATAGTGTATCGGAGTGCAGCATAATGAATGTATTGAAACAGCACATCTTTAATGTCCCTGTGCTTTTGATCTTACTTTCTCTCTTTGTCTCTACACTATACCATTTACAATTTTTAATGAGCTAAACAACTAGCCAGCAACATAAAATGTTAACACCATGAAATGCATACTTAAAATGTAAGAGGTGGTTTAATAGAACTTTTCCCTCGTCTCTCTTTCTTAAAGCATCTGTATACGGTCTTCAAAGCTTTAAAGCCCTTTTTAATGCATCTTTTGCCATACTCACCCAGGATGACAAATTGCATCTTGACACGAATTCCCTCTCAATGTATTCTTAAAATTTCTCCGACAGCGTTCTTTTCTTTTGCATAATTAGCTCTAACTGAATATTTGTTGACAAAAAGAGATGATTTGGAACTTATGTTTGTATTAGTTAGGATGCAATAAGTGAAGGAGAATATATTGGTGCATGCATTTGACAATTTCTCTTCCTTCTTTCCTCATACACTTGGCTGTGCAAAAACCTCACACTGCAATTCATCATTTCAAATAACAGATAAGATATTGTGTAAGATATTGTGCTAGGTGCTGGGAAGAGAAAGAAAAAGAAACAAGCACTTGATTGTAAGCTGCCTGAAAGCCCTGGGTCTAGTGTAGCACTCTACGCATAGGATGCTTTAAAAATATCTGTTGGGGGCACCTGGGTGGTTCAGTCAGTTGAGCGTCCAAACTTCAGCCCAGGTCATGATCTCACGGTTCATGAGTTCGAGCCCCATATCTGGCTTGCTGCTGTCAGCACAGAGCCCGCTTAGGATCTTCTGCCCCCCACCCCCCACTGCCCCTTTCCCGCTTGTGTTCTCTCTCTCAAAAAGAATTAAATCTTTAACAATATCTGTTGAAATGGATTCAGTTGAGGTAATTATTGTAGAAAGATCATTGGCTCACAGGTAGGAGAGGAGACATGGACCTCAGTTTCTCCATGTATGAAATGATTAAGTAGAAATAGATTATCCTTCATGTTTATCTGTCAGGGAAGCAAAGTCGTGAGGGAGGTAAAGGTTTTGCTTCTCTGTTAATTATAAAACAAAGCCTTTTTCCTCCAACAGCATTCAAGGACAGCGGGAGTAAGGTGAGCATGATGTCCTATCTCATACGATCTTGCTTCTGATTCTTTGCCCATTTTTAAGAATGTGGCCGTGATCATTTGCTCAACAGTTGTCTGTCCTGTGAACTAAGAACAAAGGCAAATTAAGAATTAAGAAATTTATAAGATCAGTATGTCCTGTCACAGAATCTTCAGGCTACACTGAAATCCATATTATTCCATGATTCTAGTTACATCACAGCACAGCCCAGTAATCACAGGTTAAATAAAAGCTCTGTAGTTATGAGCTCAAATCTAATTCCCAATCTTTTAGAGCAAGACATACCTATAAGAATTATGACAGAAGCACTCTGGTGGAATAAAATTACACTAAAATATGAATGACTGATAGAGTTCTGTAAGTTTTTCAATTAAAAATACACAAGTAAATACCTAACTTGTAGAACACATAGTTCAGTTAATAGAAATAAGGAATCTCAAGTTGTTCAAAGTCTTTTTGGTGGATTTGGGTAACACATATATAGTTTATTGTAGGGTCATATTACTTTAATTCTTTCTGGGCCCAAAGACTGAACTCAAAGCCTACCTCCTCATAGGGAGCTTTTCTCACTGCTCCAGGCAAAGGGAGTTACCTTCTACTATAGTCATTTAGGACCTTGGTTGTATCTGTGTTATAGCACTCATCACATCCTGGTGAGTTTCTCAGGGTATTTCTGGCTCTGAATACAATACCTGGTACACAGTTAGAGCTAACTAGATAAGGGTTTGATTGGTACACAGCTACTTGTAGGCTTTCTACTAAGCCCTACATAATGAGTGAATCACAGCTGGTCTTAGGGCCAGAGGAGAGAAGAATGATCTATGAAATGATCCATCAGCAAGTATGATGGTCAGGAAATAGTGGAATCAGGGTTGGTAGAGAGTGCACAAATTCTGATCTCTTCCTCTAACAAGAGCAGGCACATGCTAGAAACCCAGTGATGTGTAACTGGTTTTGACCAGTATTCCTCTGGGTAGATTGTATTGGACAAACAACCTTGAGTTTTCCAAGGCTAGATTTATGCAAAGGAATCAGCCTTGCTGTTAGAACTCATCGATCAGTTCATTTACTCTATGACTAGTTTTGACTTGTTTACTAAAATATAAGTTGGACAAATATAATATTGAGTGGATGAAACGAGATTTGGCAAACCTGTAGCACAAAAGCCACCGGTCACCCATCTTACTGAGAATATTTAGAAGTTTACCTTTATCGAGTGCTTACGTAATAGATATTGGTAGCTAAAACCCCAACGTCCATTATCCATTTGTTGCATAGAAGCTCACTCCAGTATGGGCTGCTGGGTTTGATGTGTGGATGTAAGGCCTGGAATTGCTGGAGCTATTTTGTTCCCGTGAAGGAAGCCAGTTTTCGGAAAAATCTAGACTAGGTTAGGAGAGCAGAGCAGCGATCATCATAGAGAAATAGAACCACTGATGGCATCATGAATCTGTGGTTCAAACTCTGAGTGAAACATACCCAACCTTTGGACCTTTCAGTTAATGAGCCAGTTTTCCTTATTCTTTAAGTATGCTTGATTTTAGTTTTGCAGTGCTTTCTACTAGAGGACCTCTTATTCACCTAATTTGCTCTGTTCCGGGCCTTAGGCTAAGCTTTCTAGAGCGGTTATCTCATTTAATTCTCACCAAAAACCCCATAAAGGGGACATGACAGACTTTGGGGCAGTCATTCCTGCTGAGCCCAAATATACTCTCAGAATCTTCATCAACGGAGAGGTCCAGGTAGCTGTTACCAATCAACTAGAGGGGACACGGACAATGAAAGGAATCCCTTTCTTCGCCGTAAACTACTGCCAGGAAGCTTGGATCGAATGCAGCACTCTATACATAGAGGGTGCTTAATAAATACCTTTTGGAAGGTATTGAGTTGGGATAATTAATGTAGAAAGATCACCACAGGAGCACTTTCAGTGGCTTACTCTTTCCAGTCCCTGAGGCCCCCCGGAGCGCGTTGAAAAATAACTGCACTATCATCTCCAAGCTCTTGCTGTCTCGAGGACTCCTCTGTATCTTTTTTTTTTGTTTTTTTCACTGCTCTTCCTCTCTGTCTGGCTCCTTTAAATGGATTATTCATTTAGCCTGTCTATCTACAATCTGATACGGCTTCCATTTGCTCATACTTTCCATCTCTGGACCAAACCATCCTTAACTCTGTATAAATGAACATCTTAGTAAACTCCTTATTCGGCCCTATTGTCAGCTTTATATCAGGAGAAGTGTCCTGTACTAGTGGGAAATGAGGCAGACAACCGCCCCAGGAAGACATTTTACAACACGTCAAGTTCAGGATTTGCCAGACTGCTTTATTACCATAAAGATAAAAATTATGCTTTATGCTTTGACACTGCTTTTTTTGCCCATCGCTAAGCCCAGCTGAGTTTCCAATGCCATAATCTCATCAGAGAAGTTCACGTCGCACCTTTCTGGAAGAAAAACATGCCCATTCAAGTTTCCCGGGAGTTACATTAAGGTTTGAAGCAGTCACAGTTGATATAGTAGCAATTGTTTCTTGTCACTAGCTGGAATGAGAACAGCATCTTATATGGTAAAAGATATTACACTTTTCATTGTTGTTATCTATGGCAATATGTTGGCATCCACTTAGGTATTTCCTGTTACAGCCAACTTATGGACAGTGAGTCTGTGACAGGGAAAAAAAAAGACATCAAAAAAAAAAAAAAGGAATATAGAAAAGACTTAACTGTAACTTCAAATTGCTTGTTGAAATGAAATGGTACGTTATTGTGGAAGAAAGCCACCACCTGTGCCTCCTTCCAGTAGGTGTAATCACCCCTACCTGATCCACGGCAGGACTAAGCAATATTTGTATTTTATATCAACCAAAGAGTTCTTCTTGGTCATATAAATTTTGACAAGTAATAAAAAAGAAAGACATCTATTCTTTGTCAACATTACATTAAGAAACGTTGAATTAGGTTTAATTTCCTGGACAGGTCTCTGTGACAATGTCTATGTGCTGTGTAAGAGACTCGATGCGGAAACCTTTATGACAATAATATTTGGGAAAATCGATGATAATGATTCATGTAACACCATTACTGGTGACACTATTACTACAAACGGTGTTTGTCATACTCATAAGCTTCCCTGAACCTGATCATCCTTTCCATGTTTGGGAAACCCACATATCATCAGGGAGAGCTCACTTCTCATTCATTACTTTAATCGGCACAAAAATTTCAGAACATCTGGTCTGGGGTGAGTCCTGGGATTTGGAATAATAAAATAAACAAGCAAATAAAACTCCCCAGCTAGGTGGAGAACCTCTAGGCTGGCCTAAGGGTCCTCTGCACATGACTTTCTACCTAAGATCCTCATTATGATGTCGTGACATAGCTCTTTACATAGCTTCACTTCTTGAAGAATTTGATTGCCTAAGCCCTCCAGGAAATTTAATATTATTGCTTTCAATTTTCCTTGGTGGTGTTAACATGTGTAATTTTAAACCTATTGTTGACTACCTTCTAGAGTCTACTTGGTCCTTGGTAATGCTTTGTCTTCTTAGGATTCTATAACTGTATCTTTCTACTTATTGCTTTTTTTTTTTTAATTTTTTTTTTCAACGTTTATTTATTTTTGGGACAGAGAGAGACAGAGCATGAACGGGGGAGGGGCAGAGAGAGAAGGAGACACAGAATCGGAAACAGGCTCCAGGCTCTGAGCCATCAGCCCAGAGCCCGACGCGGGGCTCGAACTCACAGACTGCGAGATCGTGACCTGGCTGAAGTCGGACGCTTAACCGACTGCGCCACCCAGGCGCCCCTTTACTTATTGCTTTTTAATAAGAAACAATATCCATCAGTACAAGAGAAGCTAGATGCCTCCCCCACTGACTCAAAAGAGACTCACCTAATGTCACAAAAGTTCCCTCTTCTGAAACCAACCTGTCCCTAGGATTCATGGGGATGCCTTTGGGTTGATAGTGCCACAATGCAAAGCTAAATCCTAGAAAGAAAGATGAGTTTAGGTGATTATCTTAGTTAGGCCTGAAGTATGTGCCAGGCAGGTTTCAAGAAGACTCCTTGAATTCTTGTGCCAAATATATACACAAAAATGGACTTGTGGTGATTATCATTGCCCTCGCTGTACATTTTCCTTATCCTCTCTTTTGATCAGAGTTAAAACCTTATAGGTGAGGCCCTCATTCTTTACTACTTGAGCTCCTACTAGAATTGTCAATTATTTGATCCATATTTCATTCTTGGGTGCAATGTTGGCCCAAAAGTGGATACTGGACTCATGGAGAGCTCCTAAGTATCTTCCTCAAAGTGCAGAAATTGGAAGAAAGAAATTTTCCACTAGATTAACTAAAGAGAGTGTGAGACTAGAGATATCTGTAACCATCTTACCCATCACACGTAGAGCACATCTATGTAGAATACAGCTAAGCAAAACAAAGAGATGGCGAGACAGAACGATTTGAGCCTCTAGACTCAGCATCTCAATTTGTATTTCTCAGTTTATGAGCCAGTAAATCCCCATTTTTGTTTAAGCTAGTTCATTTTGAGTTGGGTTTCTATCAGTTGTTCCAGAAAGAGCCTCATGAATTCAACCACATTCTGAGGAAATTGGCTGGTAGAAGTGGATTTCATCTTGTGTTTTGAGGAAAATTAACATTATTTCTGGATATACCTAATTGGAGCAGTGTACAAGTTGAAGGCAAACAGAGCTGAAAATAACCAAGGCTAGACAAGAGATAGGACAGTTTCTTCCCGGGTGGCTGATACAGTCTTTCCAATAAGAGCACTCCATTTGGGAAGGTCACAAAATAACTGATTCGAGGGGGGCCTGAGTGGCTAAGTCAGCTAAGCATCTGATTCTTGATTTCAGCTCAGGTCATGATCTCATGGTCATAAGATGGAGCCCCACATCAGGCTCCAGGCAGAGCACGGAGCCTGCTTGGGATTCTCTTTCCCTCCCTCTCTCTGCCCCTCTCCTACTGGTGTGCATGTTCTCTCTCTCTCTCTCTCTGTCTCTCTCAATAAATGCATAAACTTAAAAAAATAACTGATTTGAGACACTTGGGGATTATCAGTTTGAAACATGAAATCTCCATTTTTAGGTTAAAAATTGTCAAATATTATCAATTTAGTTTGATTAAACCTAATGTAATTATTAGATACATAGATGTTTCACTTGGGATAAGCTGAAGTCATTATCCTGAGCAAGCTAGGCCACAATTTTTGTTCTTTATGAAGCTTCTGTTGAAGCGTTGGAAGCACTGAAACCAGGGGCGCCTGGGTGGCTCAGTCAGTTGAGCGTCCGACTTCGGCTTAGGTCATGATGTCACGCTTCATGGGTTTGAGCCCCGCATCTGGCTCTGTGCTGATAGCTCAGAGCCTGGAGCCTGCTTCGGATTCTGTGTCTTGTTCTCTCTCTGCCCCTCACCCACTTGTGCTCTGTCTCTCAAAAATAAGTGAAAATGTAGATGCACTGAAACCCAAGGTTGACCGTATATAGCTGGAAAATTGGCTTCATCTTTATGTTCATGTCCAATCTATCTTAGAACAAAATCTATACATTCTTGTAAACCCTAATGATTCTGACAAACACAAGAAATTGTTAAAGTTTTGACCAGTACTCTCAGCCTAGGTCTTAGTATTTAACCTCTACTACTACTAGAATCTTGGCTGAGAGTATTCTCATTTCATTTGTTAGTTCACAAATATTTACTAACAAAATGCAGTGGAAACAAAGCAAAAATGACCTATTGGGACCGCATCAAGATAAAAAGCTTCTGCACAGGGAAGGAAAAATCAATAAAACTAAATGGCAGCGGACAGAATGGGAGAAGATATTTGCAAATGACATATTGGATAAAAAGTTAGTACCCAAAATCTATAATGAACTTATCAAGCTCAACACCAAAAAAACAAATAACCCAGTGAAAAAATGGGTGGAAGGCATAGACGCCTTTGCAAAGACATCCAAATGGCTAACAGACACATGAAAAGATGCTCAACATCACTCGTCATCAGGGAAATGCAAATTAAAACCACAGTGAGATACCATCTCACCCCTGTCAGAATGGCTAAAATGAACAACTCAGGAAACAACAGATGTTGGCGAGGATGTGGAGGAAAGTGAACCCTCTTGCACTGTTGGTGGGAATGCAAACTGGTACAGCCACTCTGGAAAACAGTTTGGAGGTTCGTCAAAAAATTAAAGATAGAACTACCCTACGACCCGGCAATTGTACTGCTAGGTATTTATCTAAAGGAAACAAAAATGCTGATTCGAAGGGGCACGTGCACCCAAATGTCCATCAACTGACAAATGGATAAAGAAGGGGTGGTATATATATATATATATATATATATATATATATATATATATATACACACTGGAATATTAGTTGGTGATCAAAAAGAATGAAATCTTGCCATTTGCAACAATGTGGGTGGAGCTAGAGTGTATTGTGCTAAGAAAAATAAGTCAGAGAAAGACAGATATCATATGATTTCACTCATATGTGGAATTTAAGAAACAAAACAGATGAACATAGGGGAAGGGAAGGAAACATAAGATGAAAACAGAGAGGGAGGCAAACCATAAGAGACTCTTAAATACAGAGAACAAACTGAGGGCTGTTAGAGGGGAGGTGGCTGGAGGAGTGGACTAAATGGGTGATGGGCATTAAGGAGGGCACTTGCTGGGATGAGCACTGGGTGTTCTATGGAAGTGATGAAACACTAAATTCTGCTCCTGAAACCAATACTACACTATATATTGACTAACTTGAGTTTAAATTTTAAAAATGAAATGATCATCTGTGTTGGATTTATATCATTCCATCAAACACAAAATCTGTGCCTTCCTGGAACTTACATTCTGGTGAGAAGAACGAGATAAAAACAAAAACTAAATTTATTGGGTTGCCTGGGTGTCTCAGTCGGTGAAACATCTGACTTCGGCTCAGGTCACGATCTCACGGTGTGTGGGTTCGAGCCCCGTGTTGGGCTCCGTGCTGACAGCTCGGAGCCTGGAGCCTGCTGCTGATTCTGTGTGCCCCTATCTCTCTGCTCTTGCCCTGTTCACGTTCTGTCTTTCTCTCTTTCAAAAATAAACATTAAAAAAAATTGTTTTAATTTATATATTAGAGGTTCGTAAGTACTATGGAAAATAATAATGCAGGAGAATGGGTAGGGAATGTGGAACAATTTACAATTTTATTTTGGATGTGTGGTGGGATGGTTGGGAAAATTTTCACTGAGAATATTCCATTTAGGTAAAGAACTGATGGGAGTAAAGGAGCAAGCCGTGTAGACATCTGAGGGCAGAGTGTTCTGACAGAAGAAACAACGAGCTTAAAGTCTCTGAGGTACATGTATGATGAGTGCTTTGAAAGAATAGGAAAGAGGCCAGCATGACTGGAACAGAGAGAGAAAAACAGTAGGGAAGAATGGAGGTCAGAGAGGACACAGGAAGCCACATCTGTGGCTTGCAGCCATTACAAGGCTTTAGTGTTCACTTTGAGTGACATGGGAGCCCTCAGAGCATCTCAAGCAGCAGAGGAATGGCATGATCTGGCTTCTATTTTGACAGAATCACTTTGGCTAACGTGTTGAGAACTGACTGAAAGGAGACAAGGTTGGAAGCGATTATGGGCCTATAGCAGCAGTCCAGGTTAGAGATGATGGCGACTCGGACTAGGGTCATAACAGTGGAGGTGCGGGGCGCCCGGGTGGCTCCGTCAGTTGAGCGTCCGACTTCGGCTCAGGTCACGATCTCACAGCTCGTGAGTTCGAGCCCCGCATCGGGCCCTGTGCTGACAGCTCGGAGCCTGGAGCCTGCTGCGGATTCTGTGTCTCCCTGTCTCTCTGCCCCTAACCCACTCGCATCTTATCTCTGTCTCGCTCAAAGGTAAATAAACATTAAAATAATTTTTAAAACATATCAGTGGAGGTGCTGAGAAATGATGGGAATGCTGGCTGTCATTTGAATATGGGGACATACACCAATGGTCCCCATTAGTCTACATCTGACCAGTTCTTCCCTAATACTCAGTTGGGAACACTATTCCACCTGTGAAATCTGCCCAGGTGACATTCTTACTATGAAAAAAAAAAAACCTTAATAATCTTGCCCTTTTATAATTTTCTTCCAATTTTCTTCTCAGTTAACGGCATTGATTTTCTGGTTGGCATCATTAAATATCAATTCCTGGGGCCTATGCTCCATCATCGGAGTAAAGAGACTAGAAAACCATTTACTACACAGTGGTCAAACATACTTGATCCTTTATGATAAAATATTTTCCTGGCGTTGCCCTATGAGTTCTCACTACATGCTAATTCAGCTCATTAC
The DNA here is from genome assembly GCF_007474595.2 of Lynx canadensis. Lineage (NCBI taxonomy): Eukaryota > Metazoa > Chordata > Mammalia > Carnivora > Felidae > Lynx > Lynx canadensis. The sequence continues at coordinate 115,446,106 of NC_044321.2, read as the reverse complement.
AGTCTATTTTTAAAGGCAGATGATGAAGGCATTTGATGTTTTTCCACATCGCTTTTTTAAATTTAGCGGGTGTAGGGACAAGGGGTCAGAATGATCAGAAGTACTGAGTGAGGGGTTGAAGGGGGATATTCAAAGGCATGTTCTTCCCAACTACGCCTGCTGACTTGGTTATCGTTGAACTATTTTATGTGCTAATGTTTCCACAATCTTATACTCCATTTAAAACCGTGTTGTGTTTTCAAAGGCATTTTGTCTGCACAATACAACCTCCAGGGTGTGTGTTTGCCTGCTAATAAACTCACACCCAAGGCGTGTATGTATTGGCACACAAGCCCATACCCTGGGGTGTGTTATTGCTTGCATAATTAGCCATCAATTATCACCAGTTACATTTGCACCTGTTCCATTTGCAGGTCTTTGGAATTTCAAGCCTGCCCAATTAGCATGTTCTGAACTTTCTCACAAGTGGGATAATAGTCCCTTCTTGGAGGAACCTCTCCTTAAGGAGGATCTCTACAACACCCATCTGAAAAGGCAGTGTTTTAGTCAACCACTTCAGAGATGTCGTGAAACAACAAAGTTATTTATTTGCCGTCATGGGTGTTTAGAGCTTGAAAGGCCTCTCAAGATCATTTCATTTTCCTGATGAACATAACAAGCCCTGAAAAGCGAAAGTGACTTTTCCAGCGTCACACGCCGTAGTCGTGGCAGAGCCAGTGCCAGAGTTCAAGTCTTCCTGGCTGAAGTCTGCTTCCACTCTGGCGTGTAGTTAAAATTCACCTGTTCCTTTGCGACCACATTCAAGACCAGACGTGCTGCGCATCTCCAAAGTTACGGTATTGAGTGGCACATTTGAAAGCATCACTTTCCCATTTCAGCTATACCGACTGCTGATTACAGTAAGCTTGGGATACATGTGTTCTCAGATGAATGCTTTGTGCTGTCTCTACTTATTTTGAAAGCTTTGCCGGGCATATCTCTGTGACAGTCCTACAATTAGTAACACAGGGCCTTGTCTTGGGTCTTTTAACTCAAGGCGGACTCCGATGCCTTTCGCTTCGGTCTGTGACTGGATGCAGTTTATAAAGGCTAGTTGTATATGAGGCTTCTAAGTCTACTTTGCCAGCTAACAGTCTTCCAAGTTGCACTGGTAGTTAGGGTGACCTTGATTGCCCCAAGGCCGCAGGTGTTAACATAATTCTAGTGTAAATTACACTGGAAGAGAAAGTTAAGGATAAATTGTGCTCCTGACCTTTCTATTTTACTGCTTATAAAAATGAGGCTTCTGGATCTTTAAATTATAGATTTTGGTCCCCATTCAACTGTACGAGTCCTTAATAGCTACCTAGTTTGGCTTTTTCATAGACATAATTTGAAGTAGTCCACCCTCCAAAGGGTAAATCTGTGTGCTTGGGAAAAAGCTATGATTGGTGGCACCGTTAGCAATTTAACAGATGTCCTGCCACATAACTTTTCCTGTCTGAACTTCAGTTATAGTTATTACATTTGGTTCCAGTGGTTACATTATCCAGGAATTTTTCCATTTACAAAACTTTTTTCTTTTTCCTCACAGCATAGTATGTACAAGGATCCACTCCGTGAGGCTTAACTTGACAGTTAAAATCTTCATAGAATCTCAAGCAGCCTCCATGCTCAGTGTGGAGCCCTTGCGGGGCTTGATCCCACAACCCTGGGATCATGACCTGAACCAAAGTCAAGAGTCGGTTGCTCAACTGACTGAGCCACCCAGGCACCCCAAGAATCCATGTCTTAAACCACATACTCAGAAGTATTGGGGGAATGTTTCTTCATTGTTTTCTTTTCCAGTTTTTGCCATAGTTATTGGTTCTTTCCACTTTTACATTTAGGAAAGGTTGGTAATTTTCTCAGAAAATAGTATTTTATTGAGGTTTTTGAATGCATTATCATAACACTTGTCAACTACATCTAAATGTTTATGATAATACAGTTAAGAGTATGAGCTCTGTAGTCAGATGGGTTTGAATCACTGGCTCTCTGGGGCCACCTGGGTGGCTCAGTCGGTTGAGCGTCCAACTTGGGCCCAGGTCACAGTCTCCCAGTTCATGAGGGTTCATGAGTTTGAGCCCTGCGTCGGGCTCTGTGCTGAAATGCCAGCTCAGAGCCTGGAGCCTGCTTCAGATTCTTTGTCTCCCTCTCTCTCCCTCCCCTGTCATGCTCTCTCTCTCTCTCTCTCTCTCTCTCTCTCAAAAATAAATAAAAACACTTAAAAATTTTGAATCACTGGCTCTCTTACTGGTTGTGTGATCCTTGTAAAATCACGTAACCTTTCTGGTCTGTATTCTTCTCCTGTATAACATGAGCATAATATCACCAAGTTTAGAGTTATGATGTGAGCAGGAAATGATACCGTGTTTATAAAGTGGTTAGCGCACTACGTTCTGCTGCTGCTTCTTTTGTATGTTCATTCTTTTTTTCTTGATTTTGTTCCTCAGATCTCTGTATATTAATGCTTTTGACAAATTATATTCAAGATGTGTTTATCAATTTATTGTCTCAGTTCCTTTCATCAAAATTCTTGAGTTGAATAATGAGCTAGTTTACCTTTATTCTTTCTTATTAATAGTGCAAACATTTAGGGGCACCTAGGTGGCTCAGTCGGTGAGGCATCCAACTCTTGATTTCAGCTCAGGTCATGACGTCATGGTTTGTGGGATTGAGCCCTGCATCCAACTCCATATTAACAGAGCGGAGCCTGCTTGGGATTCTCTCTCTCTCCCTCTCTCTCTGCCCCTCCCCTGCTCATGCTCGCTCTCTCTATCTTAAAAGTAAATAAATAAACTTCAAAAAATCATAATACAAACATTTATAGCTGTGACTCTTCCTCTGTCATGTTGGCCATATTCATTGAGCTTTGATGTATAGGATTTTATTATTTGATAAATAGTATTAAATCGCGTATTAGATATCTTTCCGTTTCCTCTTGACTCGCTTGTAGTTTGAGGAGGGTTTTCTTTTTAACTTTGTAAGTAATTGGATTTAAATTTGATCTAACATTGATTTCTAACTTTCTTACAATTTGATCAAAGTATGTACGTGAACTTCTTATTTTGTGGTTTTTAAAATATATTGACTGAGGTTATGTTTTGATCTTGGATGTGAATCCATTTTATTTACACAGACTTTGTTTTTTAGAGCAGTTTTATGTTCACCAGCAAAATTGAACAGAAATTAAAGAGATTTCCTTTTTTCTTTTTTATTTAAATCCACTTAATAAACAGTGTAATACTAGTTTTAGTTGTAGAATTTATCTAGTCATCACTTCCGTGCAATACCCAGTGCTTATCACAAGTGCCCTCCTTAATACCTGTCACCCATTTAACCCTTCCCCCCACCCACCTCCCCTCCAGTACCCTCAGTTTGTTCTCTATAGTTGAGAATCTGTTTTCTGGTTTGCCTCTATTTTTTCCCCATGTTCATCTGTTTTGTTTCTTAAATTCCACATATGAGTGAAATCATAACGTATTTTTCTTTCTCCGACTTATTTCACTTAGCATAATACTCTCTAGCTCCATCCATATCATTGCAAATGCCAAGATTTTATTCTTTTTAATGACTGAATAATATTCCATTGTGTGTGTGTATGTATATATATATATATATATATGCATAAATATATATATACCATATCTTCTTTACCCACTTAATAGTTGATGGACATTTGGCCTCTTTCCATAAAAATAAAATAAGGAGATTTCACTTATAACCCCTTCCACAGTCTCCCCCACTATCAGCATCATGTACCAGGAGTGGTACATTTGTCATAATCAATGAATCTATATTGACAAATCATCATTACCCATAGTTGATAGTTTATATTAGAATTCACTATTGTCAATGTACATTCTATGAGTTTTGGTAAATGTATAGTGACATGAATCCATCATTAGAGTATCATAAAGAATAGTTTTACTGCTCTAAAAATCATCTGTGCTCCTCCAAATCATACCTCCCTCCCCTATAACCCCAAGCAACAATGGATCCTTTTGTTGTCTACAGCGTTTTGCCTTTTCCAGAATCTCATGTATGGAATCATACAGTATGTAGTCTTTGCATATTGGCTTTTTTCACTTATTAACATACGTTTAGGTTTCCTCCATACCTTTTCAAAGCTTGATAGTTCATTTCCTCTAGCACTGAATGATATTCCCTTGTCTGGATGTACCATAGTTTATTTATCCCTTTACCTACTGAAAGATATCTTGGTTGCTTCCAAGTTTTGACAGTTATGAATGAAGCTGCTATAAGCATTTGTGTGCAGGTTTTTGTGTAGACAGAAGTTTTCAACTCCTTTGAGTAAATACTGAGGAGCGTAATTGCTGGAACATATGGTAAGAATATGTTTAGTTTTGTAAGAAAGCGCCAAATGCAAAATGGCTGTACCCTTTTGCATTTCCACTAGCAATGATGAGAGTTTCTGTGGTTCCACATTCTCACCAACATTCAGTGTCAGTATTTCGGATTTTGGCCATTCTAATAGGTGTGGAATGAAATATCATTGTTATTTTAATTTGCATTTCCCTGATGGCATATGGTGTGGAACATCTTTTCACCTGCATTTGCCATCTGTATGTCTTCTTTGATGAAGTACCTTTTAAGATCTTTGACCCGTTTTCTAAACCAGGTTTTTAATTTTTTTTATTGTTGAAGTTTAAGAGTTCTTTGTATGTTTTGGATACCAGTCCTTTATCATATGTGTCTTAAGCAAATATGTTCTCCCAGTTTGTAACTTGTCTTCTCATTCTCTTGATGTTGCATTTTGAAGAGCAGGAATGTTTAATTTCGATGAGTCCACCTTATCAATTATTTATTTTAGAGACTGGTCTTTTGGTGTTGTATATCCAGGTTATCCTAGGTTTTCTCTTAAGTTATCTTCCAGGAGTTTTATAGTTTTGTATTTCACATTTAGATCTGTGATTCATTATGAGTTGATTATTGTGAAGGGTGTAAGACCTGTGTCTAGATTAATTTTTTTGCATGCGGATGTCCTATTGTTCCAGCACCATTTTTCGAAAAGACTATCTTTGCTTCATTGCATCGCCTTTGTTCCTTTGACAAAAGTCAGTTGACTCTATTTATGTGTGTCTATTTCCGGGCTCTCAGGTCTGTTCCATTGATACATTTGTCTATTCTTTCACCAATTCCGCACTGTCTTTATTGTTGTAGCTTTATAGTAAGCCTTGAAGTTGTTGGGTAGTGTCAGTCCTCCAAGTTTATTCTTCTTCGATATTGTGTTAGACTATTCTGTTTGTTTTTCTTCTCCGTATAAATTTTAGAATTAGTTTGTCAATATCCAGAAAATAACTTTCTGGGAGTTTGATTAGGATTGCACTGAATCTATAGATCAGGTTGTTAAGAACTGACATTTTGGTGTTATTGTCTCTAATAAATTTTTGAAGTATTTTGCTTCTAATCATGTATTAAATGATTTTCAGAAGCATAGCGAATCATTAAGATGAAACTCCATTTCTCTGTTTCTATATTGTTTTATCAGAGACCCAAAGTAGTTTTGTTTCTGTTTATTCCATGTGAAACAAGAACAAATCTATACAGACTCCATGCTTATCAACAAATAGAGTCTGCGGTGTATTCTCTTTCATGGCCCCACTCTCTTTCCATATGAATAGTGTTGCCAGATAATCTCAACAGAAATATTAAACTATAAAGTTTGTGGTCTCATGTGAAAGCATCAAATCAGCAGAACACTGAATCTCAAAATACTAGAGTAAGAACATTTGCATGGAAGTCACAATAGAGCATGTCTTTACTTGACAAAATATTTAGCTACCGTAATCAGACCCAAAATTTACACGCAGAAAACCGTACACTTGGGTTTTGGTGGAATACCCTTGGCATATTTATAGCTAGAGGACAGATGGGTGTACATAGGAGTTGGCCCAATTTTCAGTGAATATTCTTCTAGTATGTCTCATTGGAATTGAGTTGAAATATTTACCTATCTCCACTATTTCTCTTTCTCTTGCTAAACCAAAGAAGCACATCAACCCAAAGGCCTCCAACATGTGATGAAACCAAAACTCTTCCTCTCTCTATCCCATCCCTTAGAAATTTATAGGTGGCTATTATCACCCTCCAGAGGCAATAAATAGATACCACTCCCCTCAACCTCCTGCTCTATCTTGTGTGTGAATGATTGTATCTCACTGTGTGGGGAATAACCAAACATCCAAGGGGAAGGGCATAGTACTTTGACCACTTTCAAAAACAATATCCATGAACATTGTCTTTCAATCATGACAAAGTGTTGAAATCTTACTTGCATTGAACTGGAAACGACTGGAAAATGGACAAAATATAGGAAACATTTGTTTTCAAATATCAAAAAGCATGCAGAGCATGACAGTGATACCTGAGAGAAGGAAAACAAGGAAGTGAAACTTATGATCATCCAGTCTTTCTGCCCAGAGACACCTTCTACACTACTGTGCAGGAATGGGGGACCGATGCATAACACAGAGGTTCTGTTGAATTGAGACAGATATTAGAGTTAAAGGGGTCAATGTAGCTGAAATATGTAGGGCAGAGTCTTGGAAAGAGCAGTCTATATAGACAAAGAGTTCCAGAAGTCTGAAATGGATCCCCATGAGTATAGTGCTGAATATAAAGTTGCACATACATAGGATAAAACTTCTCAGGACTGGGCAATATAATGCTGGGATGCTATAAGGTGAACAGTTCTTAGCTCACACAAGGCTGGAATCCATTCGAGTTTTGACCAGCCAGAATAGAGACACTTCACTGGACACCGGACATATTTAGTAGAAATCTCGGAAGAGTTGATCTTCAATAGCAAGGATACAATAGGCTTAAGTAAAGGCAACTATAGAAGTTGTTCTAAAAGGCTTAAAAACAGTCCTCAAAGGGACCTTGCCAAGATATTTACCCAGGAGAAATGAGAATATATGTTTATATAAAGACTTATTCACAGATTTTATAGCCAGTTTTTTTCAAAATTTCTATGTATTGAAAACAATAATTTTCATCAACAGATAACTGTTTTGATACGTTGAAACAATTAATACTACTATACAAAGAAAATGGGTTACTGATACACACATAAGCACAGATGAATCTCAGAGACATTATGCCGAGCTTCAGAAGCCAGATACAAAGATCACTTACTGCCTAATATCATTTATGTAGAGTTTAAAAACAGGCAAACCAAACTTGGTTGATAAATATCAGATCAATAATTGCCTCTGGGGGAGGTTGATATTAACTAGATGCAGGCATGAGGAAACTTTCTGGAGTTACAGAAATGTTCTATATCTTGGTTGCGGGGATAGTTAGGGAAGTGCATGTGCCTGTCAAAACTGATCTAACAACATAGTTAAAATGGGTTCATTTTATTATATGTAAGTAAATTATACCCCAATAAGATTGTTGTAAAAAAATAAACACAATACTATGTAGAGAGATGGTTATACAGGTTTCTGGTTGGTACAAACCCTGGACATCTCAGTCACAGAACAGCCGGCGGGGAGAAGGGCAAAGCATCTTTCTTTTTTTTTTTTTTTTTTTTTTTTGATGCTTAAATTTATTTATTTATTGTAATTGATGAATAATTGCCGTACAATATTATATCAGTTTCAGTTGTACAACATAGTGATTTGACATTTATATACATTGTGAAATGATCACCACAGTAAGTCTAGTTACCATCTGTCACCATACAAAGTCAATGTAATACTGTCTATATTCCCCATGCTATACATTACATTCCCATGAGTTATTGATTTTATTACTGGCAGTTTGTACTTGTTCTTCTTTTTAAACCCCTTTTGCCACTTCTTTCAACCCCCTCTCTCTGGCAACCACCAATCTGTTCTCTGTGTCTGAGTCTAGGTCCCTTTTGTTTTTTAGATTTTGTTTTTTAGATGTTTAAGTGAGATCATGTGGTATTTGTCTTTCTCTGGCTTATTTCACATAGCATAATATCCTCAAAGTCCCTCCATGTTGTCAAGGTGGCAAGATTTCCATCATTTATATGGTTCAGTTGTATTCCTTTATATATGTGTACTACATTTTCTTTATCCATTCATTTATGGGTGGACACTTAGGTTGTTTCCATATCTTGGCTATTGTACATAATGCTGCAATGAACATCGGGGTGCAAAATGATGATTTTTATTTTCTTCAGATAGATACTCTGTAGTGTACTTGCTGAGTCATAAGACAGTTATATTTCATAATTTTTGAAGATCCTCTATACTGTTTTGCATCATAGTTGCACCAATTTACATTCCCACCAGCAGAGTGTGGGGGTTCCTTTTTCTTCATATCCTTGCCGACACCTGTTTCTTCTTGCCTTTTTGTTTTGTTGATGGTTTTCTTGAGTGTGGAGAAGCTTTTTAGTTTGATGTAGTACCACACTCATTTATTTTTGCTTTTGTTTCCCTTGCCTTTGCAGTATGATCCAAAAATAAATAAAATCACCAACACTGATGTCAAGATGCTTACCACCTGTATTGTCTTCTAGGAGTTTTATGGTTTCAGGTCTTTCATGTCTTTAACCCATTTTGAGATAATTTTTCTATATGGTGTGAGACAGTGGTCCAGTTCCATTCTTGGATGTAGCTGTCCAGGTTGCCCACTACTGTTTATTGAAAAGACTGTCCTTTCCCTCATTGTATGTTCTTGCTTCCTTTGTTGTAACTTAATTGACCATATATGTGTGCGTTTATTTCTGGGCTCTTCGTTTTGTTCCAATTATGTGTGTGTGTGTGTTTATGCCAGTATTATACTTTTCAGATTCCATAGCTTTGTAGTATAGTACGAAATCCAAAGCATCTTTCTTGAAGGCTCTTCAGATTTCCTTTAGACAGGAATGCATAAGTTGTGTTAGTTTATTGTGATGTATAAGTTGTATTAGTTTATTGTGAGTCTTAACTCGGTGCTGTGGGTCTTGAAGTTAATTGAAAATTCTCTTAAACTGGGACAGTAGATTGTAGACTCTTTTTTTAATGGGGTTTTTTTTTGTTTGTTTGGGGGGGTTTGTTTTTAGTTGTTATGTGTATTTTAGGGAAAGGTCTAGTGGTGCATTACTAGCTAAACGCTGTCTTAGCCCAAGCATGAGGTGCAAGGATATTCATCTCCACTGCCTTTCTACTACTACTAGGAAGACTTTCTCTAGGTTCTGATATTCTCCTCCCAAATTGACTCCTATATACTTACCCGTTCCTTTTTATTTTTTTGCGATAAGCACGTGTTATCCTGTGTAATTTCTCCTCTACTCATCATCCTCTCTCAACTTGCCATCCCACCTACCACCTAATAAATCCTACACTGAAGAGTATCCCTTAAGCAAATTTCTACTCTGGCTGATAGTGTCCATTAAGTCAACTACAGAATTTCTACAATGGAAACACACTTATGAGGGCCCCATTAGCTGGATGGTAAAATTCGAAATAACTGATAGAATGCTTGCTGATGGATAATGCACTGGGCTTCGGAGTCTTGGCTTTCCTATTGGCAAGAAGAGAATGATCTCCTTGGTCTCATATAATTTTATGAGAATTATATGAGCTAAAGTATGTGATATGACCATAAATATGTGATATACTTTCAAATAATCAAATAAGCTGGGCCTCCCAAATTATGTACGTAGTATGTATGTATATATGTATAGAATTATAGACTCATATAGATTTGGAATATTTAACATGGTTTACAGGTAAAATGAGTCCACACGTGTATAGCTCAATATAGGTATTTTAAATATGCATATAATAGCATTAGAAAATAAGCAAACTAATGGCTGTATCGTCTATCTCATTAAACTTCAAGGTCATGCATAGAAAAGTCCCATAGACCTATAATTTTTTTTGTTCTGTTGAAATGTTTCTAATGTATCATTTTATTTCGTAGACGTGTGTATCAAGATCATGGAATTTGCAATACATTAATGAAGGTGTTAAGTTACCCCGTACAAGCCACTTGACATCTTAGCACATAATTGACATTGATGTAACCTTGCTAAGAAATATAATCTAACAAGGAACATTGGATTCTTGTACCATTTACAATTTGGATAAGACATGAATATTTGACAGTCATTTTTATAATCAGCTGCAAGATTTTTGTTTTGGTTTAGCTGAGCTGAATATCTGGCCTAATCAGTAGATATTCTAGTTTAAAAACATCAAGTATTACTTAGACAGTTGCTGCTATATCAGCTTAAGAGTCCTGTTGTTTTTTTTAATATCACAGTATTCATGTCGATGATACGTGTAGATTTTGTAACCAAAAAAATGGAAGCTTCGTATAAATAAAACACACAAAAGATGCATTGAAAATTTCTTTTCGAAATCATAACTAAACAAGAGTCATTGCCTTTGTTAGATCTGACACCACCTCTTCATTAGAGAGCAACAACTGTGCACATCTGTATATTTGCATACTAAAAATAGTTGTTCAAGAAACAAAAGGTTGCTTAGAATACATAACCTCTTACTCGCTTAAATTACATGTTTCCGAGTGTAGTATTATGATCTTGTTTTCAACTACATGTATGTGACTACCTAATTACAAAGCAGACAATTTAAACATAGTGTTTATTGCAAAGCATTGTATCTCTGAATAAAAACGCATTAGAAGCAGCTATCAGGAGGACGGGAGGCCGTGTTCCGAGTATTAGCATAGACATCAAGATCTTTACTGTCCATCCTCAATAAGTTTTGTGGTGACCAGACTCCGTATAGTGTAGATTAAATGCAGCCGTTTACCTATGAAAATGCTGACCACATGTTCAACCCATGAAGAATCATGTCAGCTATTTTCATTGTACCTGAGGTTCATTATCACTGAAAATGTTGAGGGTCAGCAGAGACTGGGACCCGGGGAATGCTGTTGCACTGTCCACATCTGTACTTATTAGCTCTTGGTCAGCTTTGTCACGTAGGGGGTAAGGTTTAGTGGTGGCACTTGCTCGTGGGGAGAGGGCAAGGTCACCAGGAGAGAGTTGGGAAAGGTAACGAGGAGGGAGTCGGGAAAGGTAACGAGGAGGGAGTTTAGAGGAGGTAAGCCTAGGTATAGGACCAGATGCCGAGAATCAGGGCCAAACTGCCCAGTGTACAAAGTCCAAAGGGATGAGATAATTTTGAGCTGGCTTTAGCACGTTTTGTGGTTCCAGTTCTTTCCCGGGAAGATCCTAGCTAGTGTCTAGGGAATGGAGGAGAGGAGGGAACAAGTGTGTCACACACGGAATCCAGCCCTCTAGGAGGAGGTAACAAGAACTAAGGTGGACGTCAGGCTCTAGGGTTCAGAGTTGTCGAGTGGGAATTGTAGGACTTGGCAAAGAAACTGGAGGAAAACTCCAGCCTTCATGGTGCACTGATAGGGTGGTCACACAGGTATACGGACACCTACCTACTAAATCAAGAGCCAACATGTAGCTCTAGGCCCCACTTGGTACTTGGTGGTGGCTCTTTTGATGTTGCTTCTCTCAGCAGGGTTGGCTCGGGGACTGTGCTGGGGGGGGGGGGCATCAGCGCCTCCCACTGTGAGGGGTTGGAGGAGACAGGTAAAGACAAAAGAGAATGGTGTCTCATAATGTGCGCCTGTGCAAACAGTGACGCATCTACTCCGGGAATAGATGATGACATCTCCCAGTTCTAGCCACCCTGCATTTCGCTTCAAAAGATGTGGAGGGGCGCCTGGGTGGCGCGGTCGGTTAAGCGTCCGACTTCAGCCAGGTCACGATCTCGCGGTCCGGGAGTTCGAGCCCCGCGTCAGGCTCTGGGCTGATGGCTCAGAGTCTGGAGCCTGTTTCTGATTCTGTGTCTCCCTCTCTCTCTGCCCCTCCCCCGTTCATGCTCTGTCTCTCTCTGTCCCAAAAATAAATAAACATTGAAAAAAAAAATTTAAAAAAAAACAAAAGATGTGGAAAGAAGAGTTCAAATAGAGTGTTACACGGTATTTTGGGTTAGTTAATAAATATAACAACGGTGACCCGAGGTTAATTTTGAATATAGAGATAGGTGTCAGAGTTTAGCTGACATTTAAGTACCAATGGCACTCAGTCCGTGCAACGTTTGAGGTGTCCCTGCAGTTAAGAGATTTCCTTTCAAATCAAGATGACGAGGCAATTCCCCACACATGTTAATGTGAGACAGCCGTACGTGCCACAGTAAATAATCTCGGGCATAATCAATTAGGTGGTGGTTAGTTATCTGTAATTTTATTTATTTTTAATGGTTAAATACATTGCTATAATTCTTCTGAGGCCACAGGATGAACACACCGGATTCCTAATTAGCCATCACACTGGTTAGTGCCACTTGGACAGAACGAACCCTGGAATCTGAATCCCGTTTTAAACAGTTTACGCAAATGTACTTTTTATTCTCAAGCTGTTTGCAATCACAATCGAATTTTTAAATGGGGTAATGCTTTTATTTACTAAAGTATGCATGCTTCTAGCATCCATTCCCCCTCTTTCACTTGTTTATTCCACAACAAAGGGATACATTTTTAGTTCTTCTGAAATCCATATTGCTGGAAAACGTGTTGGTCCCCAGGGCTCACCTTTGGTGCTGCAGCCAAAACTTTTGCCCTTATAGATGATATTCAACAAAAATTGGTTTAAATGTCCTATCTAGGCCACAGTTACAGAAGCTAAGTGGACCTTATGCCTCTTTTTTTCCGATTGAATTTAAAAGAAAAGCAAAAGATATTTCCCCCCAGACACTCTCAGGCCTGTGATTCTAGCCTACTCTGGACTAATTCTAGTTCTACTGTCTAATTCCTCTCTCCCTTTCTGGATCACATCATTGAATTTCAGTTAAGTAGAGTGAAATCAGTGCAATCTATAGCCATTATTTGATTTGATTTGATTTGATTTCATCTTTTTTTTTTTTAATTTTTTTTCAACGTTTTTATTTATTTTTGGGACAGAGAGAGACAGAGCATGAACGGGGGAGGGGCAGAGAGAGGGAGAGACACAGAATCGGAAACAGGCTCCAGGCTCCGAGCCGTCAGCACAGAGCCCGACGCGGGGCTCGAACTCACGGACCGCGAGATCGTGACCTGGCTGAAGTCGGACACTTAACCGACTGCGCCACCCAGGCGCCCCTGATTTCATCTTATTTTAATGTTTATTTATTTTTGAGAGAGAGAGAGAGAGAGTGGGGCCCGGGGGGGGGGGGCGGGCAGAGAGAGAGGGACACACAGAATGTGAAGCAGGCTCCAGGCTCTGAGCTGTCAGCACAGAGCCCGACGTGGGGCTCGAACTCACGAACGGTGAGATCATGACCTGAGGCCAAGTAGGACGCTCAACTGACTGAGCCACCCAGGCTCCCCTCTCGCCATAATTTTAAATTGAAGTATTGCCTTTGCACGTTTGCAAATTGTGAACAACAGATAAAAAACAAAAGAAGCCGCTTTGCTTTAGACCAGATCAACAAGTTCACTATTTTTTCCCTGGAAGTAAGGATGCTAAAAGATGGTGATAGAGATGAGAAGTGGAAGTCATATGCAAGAAAATGTTCCAGTCCAAGGGAAACTTAATTAGAATTATCCAGGAAGGAAGAGTTAGCATTTGTTGGAGACGATGAGTAATGTTACTCTCGGTTGGCGAGATGGTAGGACCAAGTGCTCGAATGAGTAGTATTTTGCACTGGGTAGAGGTCAAGCTCAGAGTGTGCTAGGTGATATTGCTTAAGAGCGTGAGGACACAAAAACAGATGAAAGACTAAAGCCATAGGGAAAGCAAACATTTCCTGTCCCTGGGTAAGTGGACAGTGTCTCCTCCTCAGTGTTTCCAACGGTCTTGACTTGTGGTCTGGGAGACCTGGGAGGAATGTGTTGGCTAATTCTTTCAAATGGCTTTGAAGGAACCTAAATAGGTTGTGATGGTAGCTCGTTTGACTCAAAGGTGGATCTGGCCTTTCTAGCAAAAGCCGCGTCTATCCTGAATTGGAATGCAAAGATGCTTGGGAACCACTGAACTGAGGCATTCACCATCAATACAGAAAATCAAATGGTTTTGTTGTCCAATGATTTAATTTGAAAAAACAGTTTATAGAGGCGAAACGAGCCACTGGGAGGAGCTCATTTTCTATTCTGGTTGCATTAAAATATATTGAACGTTCCGCTATAATGAATTAATAAAAGAATACAAATAAGGGCTACAGAATCGAATCAAGTGTATCAGCTTCCCACATCTACATTCATGCCAAAAATCAATCAACAAAATGAGCAAAAGGAATACATTTCTGCGGAAGTGGACACCCATTAAACGTTTTCTGTAAGCAGTGGAATACTTTGATTCATGTTCAGATAGCAATCCAGGTTATAATTTTTAATTCCTGTCGTGGTTACGACCGTCCCAAATTCCCCATCAACTTCAATTTTGCAAAGGGAGTGATCAGTATGCATGGCATTTCTCTCTTTTGCCTGGAATTACAGATGATGACTCCAACACCAGTGTTCTGGGCTTTATCTTGCAAATGGGACATTGACTAAAACATGAAGACCATTGAGGCCCTGGCACTCACATGATTTGCATTCTGGACACAGTAAGTTCTGCTTATATAAGGACGGCCTGATCAGTTCTCAAATGCAGCACTTTTGAAAATAATCACATTAGTGCGCATTTTGGAAGAGAAGGAAGCAGTGTCCCAGAAGAAAGAATACAGAGATTACAAGGGTGCTAAACCTGCCTGTAACACTACCCCGCGGTGCTTGCTTTGGCCAAATCGCTTCCCGTCCGTTGACATGTTTCAACTGTTTCATTTGTCACGAAAGTGTATTCAACTACTTCATGATTCCCACATGGGGGCGGCAGGTGGAAGGTGGGGCAGGTATGGACTATGCATCCAAAGGGGCATATGGGAAACTCCTGGATGATGTTTTTTTTTATTTTTCAAACTACGCATGCTCCTACCCCAACTCTCTTCTCAGATCTTTTGGTTATTAACAAGACATAATGTTAGCGATAATATGTTACCTGTAATGCCAGTAACGAGGCCAAACTGGTTTCAAATCTCTGGACCAGATGACTTCTAAAATTTCCTGCAAGAGTAATAGCTTATGGATTTATGAAGAGAATGATCGCTTACCTGTACTACGACTAAACATGTATACCCAAATGTCCTCTTGCTTCACAAAACCGTATTCGGAGAATGAAATAATATTGATGTGTGAAACAGCACCGTGTTATACCTGGTACATGGCGCGTCCTCCAAAAGTGGAAGTTGCCTTTCTTCTATCCACAGCTATAGACGAAAGTTTTCCTTATACATAATGTGTTCAATGATGGGAGATGTAAAGACAGGAGGAGGATGAACAACAGCTCCTCAAGAGGGACCTAATACATTGGCAATCACTCCGGACACTGAGTTAGCTCTAAGTGCCATTGATTCATGCTGACATTTAGCAGTTTTCACTGCACAGCTCTTACTTAGACGGGAGATAGGAGTATCCTCAGGTACTGTGATATGCAGGCAAATAGCCAGATTATTGCATTTAAGGCGATATTCCTCTTTTGTTTAATGAACATCTTTCCCAAACATGAGTCCTACCTCATTCGTTATACAGGAAATACCCCCACCATTGTTTAGGGAGTCGTTTTTTTCTCTTTATGACACACAGCACTATTATGCATGTTTTTTGCATATTAGAAGGACAACTGATCAGGTGAAATTCTTTTAAATTGTGTGGCTTTATTTACATGCTCTAAGCATAGAGTCTACACACATTTGTTACACAGAAGCACATGTGTTTGGCATAAGTGAATATCGATTTTTATAAATAGATACATACATTGGGAGAACTTTTAAGATGTCACACATGCATTGGTTGTATAATAGCAGCTCATACATATTATTTGTTAGGCTCAAGTCTGAATGGACAGGACCAAGACCTAGAGAAAGAAAAGAATTAAGAATGTATGTGATAATACATACATATTATTTACTTAAGCTCAAGTCTGAATGGACAGGACCAAGAACTACAGAAAAAAAAGAATTAAGAGCGTATGTGAGATTTCATTCTTTTTCATCACCGAATACTATTCCATTATATGTGTGTGTATGATATATATGTGATATATACATATATATATATGTGATAAATACACACATATGATATATATGTGATATATACATATCTATATGTATATATCACATCTTCTTTATCCATTCATCAGTTGATGGACATTTGGGCTATTGTGATGGAACTAGAGTATATTTTGCTAAGTGAAATAAGTCAGTCAGAGAAAGACAAATATATGTATGTGGAATTT
The DNA here is from genome assembly GCF_007474595.2 of Lynx canadensis. Lineage (NCBI taxonomy): Eukaryota > Metazoa > Chordata > Mammalia > Carnivora > Felidae > Lynx > Lynx canadensis. The sequence goes on along the minus strand of NC_044321.2, from coordinate 115,429,803 downwards.
AAGAAACACAACAGATGAACATAGAGGAAGGGAAGGAAAAATAAGATAAAAACAGAGAGGGTGGCAAACCGTAAGAGACTCTTACATACAGAGAACTAAATGAGGGTTGCTGGAGGGGAGGTGGGGGGGGATGGGTTAAATGGGTAATGGGCATTAAGGAGGGTCTTTGTTCGGATGAGCACTGGGTGTTACATGTAAGTGATGAATCACTGGGTTCTACTCCTGAAGCCAAGACTACACTGTTTGTTAGCTAACTTGAATTTAAACTTAAAACAAAGGGGCTCCTGGGTGGCCCAGTCGGTTAAGTGTCCAACTTCAGTTCAGGTCATGATCTCGTGGTTTGTGAGTTCCAGCCCCGCATCGGGCTCCGTGCTGACAGCTCAGAGCCTAGAGCCTGCTTCAGATTCTGTGTCTCCCTCTCTCTGCTCCTCTCCCGCCCATGCTGTCTCTTTCTCTCTCTCTCTCTTAAATATAAACATTTCAAAAAAAAAAGCGTACGTGAGAGAAAGAGAAATGAAAGTAAAAAAATATGAGTGCCCCCAAATTAACCCGAAGAAATTATATGTGATTCTGAAGTGGAACTTAAATTAGGTATAATGAGAAATTGTCATTGCTTTAGTATAAAAAATGAACACTTTAATGGAATTCAGTAACAAGTAGCTGTGTTTGTTTTGGTGAGCACTGTACTATGTGCTTTACCTTTTAGTCCTTATACAGTCCACGTTCTGATTATTGTTGTTGCACGACAAATGGCCCCACATGTGGAGTAAAACAAAACTTTTTTTACTATGCTCATGATTTAACTGGTCAGAAATCCAAGAAGGGCTTCGTTATCTAGTCCCTCGGGTTTCTCATGCCACAGCAGCCAGATGTCAGCTGGGGCTTCGGTCACTTGAAGGTTCAGCGAGACTGAACATTCTAAATGGTCTGCCCGCGTGGCTGGCAGTACATGCTGGCTCCTGCATCCAGGCGATGTAGGCTGAAATCCCAGCTCCAACTGTCCACCAGCTCAACGTAGAAGTCACAGAGCAGTTGAACTTCACACATGGCGGCTACCTTCCCCCAATCAAGGGTGCCAAGGGAACCTGGTAGAAAGTTCAGGGCCATTTCTGTTTCAGAACTGGAAGTCACATAACAATATTCAGTTGTCCCCTAATGCCCAAAACAGTCACAAGTCCAATCGGATTGGAGGGGATGGGGCAGAAAACAGTCATAAGTCCAATTGGATTGGAGGGGACAGGACAAAAGTCCACCTATTGATAGTAGGACTCTTTGGTCACCTGGGTTGCTCAGTTGGTTAAGTGGCCGACTTTGGTTTAGGTCATGATCTCACGGTTCATGGGTTTGAGCTTCATGTTGGGCCTTGTGTTGACAGTGCTGAGCCTGCTTCAGATTCTCTGTCTCCCTCTCTCTCTGCCCCTCCCCCACTTATGCTTGCTCTCTCTCTCTCTCCCTCTCTCTCTCTCTCTCTCTCTCTCTCAAAAATAAACATTAAAAAAAGGTTTGATAGTAGGAATCTTCAAGTCACATTATAGAAGAGCATGCAGAATGGGGGGTGCTATGGTGGCCATACTTGAAAAGTATAATCTGCCACAATTGATATTGCCGTGTTTTTTAGGTGGGGAAACTGAGTCCCAAGGTGTTTAAGAAACTAGAAAAAGATCTAACTGGAACTCAAACCTAGGTCGATCATCCTCTAAAATCTATATTGTTTCTATTGTGCTGCACTGCATCCTGAGGAATATTATTCTTAGATTATTATATATTTTTTAAAATATGAACAAAGTGAAATTAAGTATCAAAGACAGACAATCTCAGAGTCACAGACCTGACTTCCGCTCTTGTTTCTACTGCTTGAAAGGTTGGGTGAGTTATTGCCCTTCCCTGGGTGACTTTTCCAGATCTGATGAGCAGAAAATTTGTGCCATATTGTCTCCAAAGTCCCCGACACTTCTTGAATCCTAAGCTTCGTGATGTGAAAACATGACAGAAGTGCGCACGCGTGTGTGTGATAGAACAGTGTTAAAAGCTTTAATAATTTTTAATAGCAAGATTACAATACCTATTTATCTCACTTCTAAAATGTCTAATTTCGGTTTTGTGATCCCTGCCTGGGATGCTCATTAACCTCCGAGGCAAGAGGCAAATGATTTAATTAGTTGTGCAATTGTGTCTTTTCTCTCTGAATATTTCCTTTTCTATTCAATCACATTTCCTGAATCAAGAGGTTCCCATAGGCAAGAGAAAGGCTATGGATTTTATGGGTTGATTTGGGTTACTAACTAAAATGGAATGAAACTATCATGGGCTTGAATAACAGTTTGAGTAAAATAGTATTCTAATTCTGCAGGCATGACATAGTAATTTGTTTCTAGGCAGTAGGATATGCACTCTTGGAAAAAAAAATGTGTCCTCCTAGAAATAGCTGACTGAATAATTGTCTCATACAGTAATATAAATGAACTGGTGAATTGTCTGGAAATGTTCTAAGTCTGGCACAAACCTCTTTGTACGTAGACTAGAGTCTAATTCTTTCATCTTATATTATTGTAGCCATTGAATTCATTGCAATTTCACAAAATCACAGGGTTCAGAGCTTTCCGGGATCTTCAGTATCATGGACTTCCATTGTCTCTCAAGCATTTTTTCTCACCAAAATCTTTTCTCAAACAAAATCGGAAGCAAAAGTTTCACGTACAGTCTTGGGAAAGGTGTAGCTTCTGTATTTGAAGTGGGGTTGAGGCTCCAGAAGCCCTCCCTCTGCTACCTCCTCTCCTCCTTTCTACCTCCTCTGACCCCTACTGCAACTTTCATGGTATCTGTAAGGAGCTCTTGGAACTTTGAAGAATCTGGCTTGAAAATCACTTGTCCAGTCTGTTATTTGATTCATAAAAAAATTGGTAAAATGTCCCTGTGCAATTATACCGTAATGGCATTGTGTGGTGACAGATGGTAGCTGCACTTGTGAGCCGAGCATAATGGCGACACCGGAAACTAACGTAACATTGTGTGTCAACTATACTCAAAAAAAAATTTCTTTTTAAGATGTCCATGGGCTAGACAGAAGTAAATAAATCTGACAGAATTGCTGGCCTCGCAGAACTCCCGGTCTAATAGGGGACTTACACATGTAAACAAACTATTTTAGCCCTACTGTTGGTGTGCTAATTATCGCCTGTTGTAGGGATATCTAATGTGATCTGGGGGCTAGCGATCAGAAATGACTTCCTGCCATAAGGGAAAATACTGACACCTGAAATAAAATCAGGAGTGAGCCACGAAAAAAATGGGAATGGGGGCGGAGGGAAGATGCTTCAGGAGGAAATGAAAGTACGTATAAAGCCCATGTGAGGAGGGCCATGGCATAAAACTCTTTCAGAAGAGTTTTTCTTGGGTAAAAAATGTCAAGGGAGCCAAAGGTAAGGGATAAACCTGTAGCTGAAATCAGAACGCACATCACGATGGCCCTTGTACGTTGTTTAACAAAATCTGAAGTGTAACCAAAGGGTAATTGGGCAGGGGGCCACTCTAGGAGGTTAATGGAGGATGATATAATAGGAAATATATTTCCAAAAGAGCATTCTGGATGATGTTTGGAGAAAGGATTGGAGAGGGCCAAGATAGAAGAAAGAGGGGCCTATTTTGGAGGTAGATTTGGCATCATTGCTGGTAGATTGGATATCATCCAGGAAGAAAAGAGAGAAATCAAGAATGACCCTCGGGTTTTGGCCTGAGAAATAGGTGGATATTGATGTTATTTACTTATATGGGGAAGACTGGCAGATGAGAAGATTTGGGGAGAACATCCAGCATTTTTTTATAAGTGTGAGACACGTGTTAAATGTCACGATAGAAAGGAAGTAAAAATGGAAGGTAAGCAGTTAGCGATTAGGGAGAAAGGTGAGAAACAGTACATCTTTCTCCAGATATTGATCATGGAAAATAGTATTTTTCTGAGGATATTTAAAGGAAATATCAAATTGAACTTTACTTGGATCAGCAAGGATCAGAGCCAGAATCAGGTCACACAGTAGGGTGACAAAGGATGTGGGGTTAAAGGAGCAATCTTAGAGTGAGGAGGGCCTTCCTAGATAAGAGAGGGGCCGTAATGGAAAACACTGATAAAATGTATGACTTAGGGGCACCTGGGTGGCTCAGTCGGTTGAGTGTCCCACTTTGGCTCGGGTTACGATCTCACAGTTTGTGGGTTCGAGCCCCATGTCAGGCTTTGTACTGGCAGCATGGAGCCTGCTTTGGATTCTGTGTCTTCCTCTCTCTCTGCCCCTCCCCCACATGCGTGTGCACTCTATCACTTGAAAACAAACATTAAAAAAATTTAAACGTACGACTTAAAAATTTTAAACTTTTATAATACCAAGAAACAGTATAAACATTTCAAAAGACTATGTCTGGGAAAATTGTATCTCTTTAATAGATGGAGGACTATTACTGTTAATATGCAAACAGCTCTTAGAAATGTGTGAGGGGGAGGTGCAGATAAAGTGGGAGAGGAAAAGGGGAAGACCACTCGTGGGGAGAAGATATGCACACAAGAAAGGAAGGTGGTTGGGGCGCCTGGGTGGCTCAGTCGGTTAAGCGTCCGACTTCAGCTCAGGTCACGATCTCGTGGTCGGCGAGTTCGAGCCCCGCGTCGGGCTCTGGGCTGATGGCTCAGAGCCTGGAGCCTGCTTCCGATTCTGTGTCTCCCTCTCTCTCTGCCCCTCCCCCGTTCATGCTGTGTCTCTGTCTCAAAAATAAATAAAACGTTAAAAAAAAAAATTAAAAAAAAAAAAAGAAAGGAAGGTGGTTAATAAACACAGGAAGCGAGGGTTCACTTCAGTACAAATCCAGGAAATACGTTGTATTTTGCCTATCAGATTTGCAAAAACTAAAATAAAACAGAACAAAAGAAATTAAATAAAAAGATGGTAAACAACATTATTGGCCAGGGTACGAGGAAACAAACAGTATCACTGTTGGGTGACTGTAAAACGTTGTATCTTTTCAGAAGGCGACAGCAATATCTGTGAACAGTAAAAGCATACCCCGACTCAGAAGTTCTGTTTGTAGAAACTTATCACATAGAAATGCATGCACAAATATTTAAAGATGCATGTTTAAGGATGTTCACTGCTACGTTATTAAAAATTTAAGAAGCGGAAAATACTCCAGTCTCAGTCAGTGAGGTATTTGATAAGTGGATTAGGAAATGTAATCTGCTAGTGCAATGGAATACTATGCACCAGTTGAAAGGCACGATGATAGATATACAGGAATTGACATGAGATGTATGTCCAACGTGTATTAAGTAAAAACAGCAATCAAGGGGCAGTGTATATCACATGATCGCATATTTGTAGAAAATAAAAAAGTGGCCCAGCACGTGTTACACGTCATCTGAAAGGTTTCAAGTGACACAATATGAGTAATAAATAAGCTGCCTTCCACGTGTTACACATACTGATGCTGGGGGCTAGGGACGCCTGGGACAGTCCCCTGGGCTGTACTACTTGTGGCGGGTTCCAACCAAGGGACATTTCCCCAGCAGAACCCAGGACTGTGGCCAGACTGCCCCTTGTGGTTTGCATTATGATTGCAAGACACGCCTCCGCAGCAAGGGTCAGAGGACTTGGAAAATACAAGGCTTCTTACTCACAGGTCCTGGAAGGGGACATGACAGGCCTGAGGCCACACAGCAAGGTCACGGGAAAAGAGAGAGAAAGGGAAAGATTATGCTGGTCTGGGGTCCTTCCTTTATTGAGGTTGAGGGTGGGGGCCTAGGGTTTCCCAGGTTCACTCTTTATTGGTGAATTGTAAACACAGAAGCAGGAATTAAAGTGTGGGAGGGGAAAGTCAAGGCCACTGGAAAGGTCAGTTATCTAGGTCACCCAGGGCTTTCTAAAAAGGGAACTTCATGGATGGAGGTGGCCCGGCGCTTTATCTAGTTGTGTAGCTGGCAATGTCTTTATTCCAGATGAAGATCTTTAAAAGGGAGGCCTCGGCAATCAACAGCTTAACGTCTAGCACTTACGTTACAAAAAAAAAAAAACCGATTGTCAGTGACTTACAATAGATGGTTATATGGCATGATGTACATAACTTTTTTTGAGAAAGAGAGAGGGTGCAGGTGAGCAGGGGGCAGAGAGAGACAGAGAGAGAATCCCATGAGGGGAAGAGACAGAGACAGAGAGAGAAGAGATAGAGAGGGAGAGAAGTAGGGAGAGAGAGAGAAGCAGGGCTCATCGAAGCATGGCTTGAGCTCATGAACTGCGAGATCATGACCTGCGCCAAAGTCAGATTTTTAACAGGCTGAGCCACCCAGGCACCCTGTACATAATGTTTTAAGGATACGCTACAAATGTTTAATAGTGCTTATCTTTGAGGATTAAAATTGGGGGGCAGGTTGGGAGAACTTTCTTTTTTCTCTATTTTTCTCTGTATATTTTCTCTGTATATTTTTTTGAGAGTTTATACTCACTAATTTTATTCTTTTTAAGTTTTTACTTTAATTCTAGTTACTGAACATCCACATTGTTATATTAGTTTCAAGTATACAATATAGTGATTTAACACTTCCATATATCACCCTATGCTCATCAAGACAAGTAAGTAATTAATCCTCATCACCTGTTTAACCCATCCCCCCACCCCCACTTATGTATATATTTTAAAATATTTTTATAACAAGTATAATTCTGAAAACATAATTTTTGAAAAATCAGTTCCAAAAAAAAATGAAAAATCAGTTACAAATACTACAGCGGGAATAAGACAAGGGCTAACAACGGTCCATTTGCTTTAGCAGCACTGCTCTTATTCATGGCACTTTCAGTATTGATATATTCCTAAAAACCCAAAATAATAAAAGTATGGTTTGTAGTTGTATACATCATTTTCAAGAACGGCTTTAGGATTTTGAAGTACAGGTTCTTGTCAAATACCCTATATTTAGTTGGTTTTAGTGCCTCTCCTGTCACCTTCTTCAAAACATCATCATTCTTGGGGTGCCTGGGGGGCTCAGTCGGTTAAGCGTCCGACTTCGGCTCTGGTCACGATCTCACGTTCGTGAGTTCGAGCCCCGCACGGGGGCTCTCGACTGTCAGCACAGAGCCTGCTTCTGATATGCTGTCCCCCTCTCTCTTTGCCCCCCCCATTTGTGCATACCCTCTCTCTGTCTCCAAAGCAAATAAACGTAAAAAAATATTAAAACAATATTAACATTCTTGGGTCCTACTTCATCTCTCTTTCAGTTGAGGTACAATTAAAGTAGTTTCCACTGAAGAGGGAACAAGAATTCTGTTTGTGAATCCTTGTGCAGGTGAGAAGAGAATGTCCCAACTCGTGTGCCGTAGCCATGTACCAAAAATGGGTGATGTGTGTGGAGGACCTGACCCCCTTCAACTCTGGGGTGACTCACCATAGCTTGGGTCAGCCAGAGCCTCAGGCCAACGGTCTCTTCTTGTGAGAAGCCACATCTAGTTACCTTATTATGCTATAAAAACATCTCTTCCTAGATGTGTTATGAGGTATAGAAAAGGGGGGGGGGCAGAATGGTGGTATCACAAGTCAGTTGGGTGTAAGTCTTAGGTCACAATTTTTTATCCCCCAAAACATGGTAGGAATTTCTTCATTTTCTTCTTGTATTTAGTTGTTTGTTTTTTTGTTGGGGGGTTTTGGGGGGGGTTGTTTTGTTTTGTTTTGTTTTGTTTTCCTGAGGAGAAAACTGGTCAGGTTGATTTTCCTGCATTTGTCAGTAAGCATGTTTCCTGTTTGGATGATCTGAGACTTGGTAAATTTGATATATGCCAAGATATCCCAAGGTAGGAGTTTCTTTTCATTAATTTTGCCTGAATATTGATGAGTGCTTTCAATCTGAATATGCACATGTGTTTATCAGCGAAGGGATATTTTCTTTTATTTTCTCCTTCTTTCCTGGTTTGGCTTCCTATTGTTCTCCTTTCTCCTGTGAACGAACACCTACAATTCTTTGGCCCTCGACATCACATAGCTTTTGTGTTAGTACCATTCCTTACATTCTTCTTCTACTTAACTGATGGAATTTTCTTTCGCGTTTTGTCAGTTGTTCCCTCCAGCGCTTGATCTTTTTTTGCTCGTATTCCTCTTTCATGGATGTTCTCCTTTGCTCTTGCCAACAAGCACGAAGTCTGAATTCTTCACTATTTGTGCAAGAAATAAAACATTTTTTAGGCGTTCAGATTCTTTCCGGTGGTGATGCCCCCCTGCCTTATTTCTCCTGCCACACTGTTTTAGAGGTGGTTCAATATCTGAGAGAGTGCTGGTTAGAATGGAAAACAAACCTTGACTAGTTCAGAATGGACAGAGCGCCCCGCCAAAATGTACATACTCTTCGGGTACGCCAAACAAATTTCATGTGACTTTAAGCTAGGCTTGTTAAAAGATGTGTAAACATATATTACGAGGCCATCAGGAAGTCTTACAACGTTTTGTTGAGGCACCCGGGGGTCCTAGAGAAACCATATGTCACCCAAACTGGAACTGTTTTGACCGCGAAGGGGGCACCATATTAATACTTAATACTTTACACCAGAAAAATGGGTGTAAAATGAGACCGTTGTAAGCGAAGTGAGACGGGTGGTCACCGTATCGTTCTCCAGCAGCTAGTTGCAGCTGCAACGTCTGTGGTAGGCCAGCATGTGGGCAAAGTTCTTCTTCCTGTGTGTCTTTTCGGATATTTTCGTAGGATGTTGGGAAAGAGGTACAACAGGGATCCTTGACTGCTGCCTCGCTCGCCGACAAGTCTCAAAGGTTATGTTTAGTGAATTGCACCAGCTACATGCTTTATTCAGCTCAGAAAGCGCAAAAGATCCTCTATCCCCACGAGTAAGTATGCTAGTGCCTCACCTAGGTGTAATTTGAGGAGCGTACTCTGTGAAAGGGGTCCTGTGTTCCAACGTTTTGTCACATTGAGCCCCATGATTACCCGTTCCACATGGGCTCTCATGCTGGGGAGAGCTCGAATAATATGCGTAGGGCAGGTGCTGGGAGAGAGACACAGATACCGGATCAGTTGGACTCCTGGACTCCAAGAAAGCGTATGCTCTAAGCAGGGAACATATAATCTAGAGCATGTGAAGGGCTCAGGATAGCTGGGAATTTTAAGTACATGGCAGTCTTCTAATTTAAATGTGAAAATACCATGGTTGTGCGTAGTCAGTGAATTTTAGTAGCTCATAGGTACATCGTCTTCATTAACCTATTCATACTTCACAATAACCCTGTGAGAATAGACAGGATTATCTCGCTTGCGAGAAAATCAGGGCTGCTAGAGTATACTCGGGCCAAGCTGTGCCTCTGAGATTTGCACAAAGGTCTGTGGTGCAGTAGTCCGAGCCCTAAACCCCCCAATGTGATACTCTACATTTGTAGTGCTAACTCACACAGATAGCACTGAGCCAGTCCCTTGAGATAGGTATCTTACAAGACCTAAGTAGGATACCAGGTTTTCACGCAATCTGATGGGGTTTTATCGCAGGAGATAAGAAAGAGGGTTAAAAAAAAAAAACTGAAGGCTGGTTGTATGGATGGGTGAATAAAACAGTGGAGGGAGCATTAGGGAAAGCTTCTGACTCAAAGGCCACACAGATCTAGCTACAGGGCTCACCCAAACATGCTACGCCATGAATAACACGACAAATTCCAGAATCTGAATGAGTTGAATCATGCTGACACATCTGATTTCAGTCCTGGCCAGGATTAACTCAGGATCAGGAAGGCTGGGTAGGGAAGTGCCCCTGATCTTGAAATTCGAATAGTATTGACTCTAGGTTGGAGAAGCTGAGAAATCAGGGGATGACTCCAGTTTTAGTATCTTCAGAGAGCTTCCCTTGTTAAAGGCTTCTTTAAAGCTTGAAATGGAAGACAAAAAGAGAAGATATTCACGGGCAAGAGACCCACACTGGGGCAGTGAAACTCATATTAAAACATCGTTTCAGATGTTTTGGAAGGAAAACATTAGATTTAAAGTTCAGTTACATCATGTAATTATATTTAATATTGCCTATGAATAGAGATCTATTTAATGATTCCAAGTTGAGAAAATAATTTTTGACATCTGTTTCCATATTTTGGCTGTGTTCCTGACAAGTAGAATTTCAAAGATAGCGTAGTGAAGGCTCACTCATCGTGAAAAGGAAAGAAGCTAGAAAAGATAATGAATTGAGGTATTGAAGCATCCTTTGGGACACATGGCAAATGACTTTTTCTAAAGAAGGAAATCGAACCATTATACAAAAGAAAGGTGTATTTGAGGATCACAATTCAAAGTGAGTATCTCCCTGTTCTGATCATGCAGGCGAAGCCCAGGAAAGCAGGAATTCATTGAGAGACTTGGGATTTCAAGGTGACAACAATGCTCAACTCTGGCCAGTCGTGTAGGGGCAGGCAGGCAGCAGGGTCGGCAAGGTATGGGTGACTAAGTTAAGGCTGGGTTAGTCATTTTTTTACAGATCCATCCAGGAAAGCGCCCCGGACCCTCAAAGCCAGATTGCCATCATTGCAGACATATGCACGTTTGGTCGTAGAAACAGTGAAGAGGAAGACATTACTCAGTGTCAAGAAAATATAGATCAGCACTTTCAAAATAACTCAGTGTTGGGCGGGCTGGGGTCGGGGCAGTGAAAACTTTATTTTGTGCAGTATAAGCTCCGTTATACAAATCCCATTAATATGTTGTCTCATTTCAACCTCACAACACTTTGCGGTGGGATACTCTTATTATCTGCATTTTTAAAGATGAAGAACCTGAGGCTCAGAGAGGTAAAGTAATTTGACTAAGCCCACATACATGGTGATTTGGACTCTGGGTCTATATGACTAAAGCCCATAGTCAGAGCCTGTTGTTATGAAAAGTGATGTTGGCTCCTAGAGGATTCCTTACCTTCTCCGTTCTCTGTTTAAGATGCTTTCTCTTGGCCCTGTCCTTGGGAGAAAATCCCTGGTTCTAAGGACACCTTTATTCATTAGATCAGCAATAATTTTGTAAAGCAAGTAGATATGAGTAGTAATCTTGGGTCCTTCTGGGTAAGATGCTGGGGGTCAAAGCAAACCCCATGGACACCTGTATAAAACTTATGCAACGCCTCATATGGACCTCCGGGGTTCAGATACTAAGATTAGCAGAGCACAGCCTTCTGTCTCAAGGAAAGATCAATTCCCAAGTTAAGGCAAGAGATGCAGGTACAGGTTATCTCAACACTTTAAAATCCACCCTCTAATAAACCCACCCTTTGCCCATCCTATCCCCCACTCCACTACAATGAATGCCTCACCATTTCTTTTCAACCCTCTCCACCTTTAATCATGCTTTCTACAAGAAATGTCCATAACTTATTGAGAGCTTATCAACTTCTATTTATCCATTAAGAACCAGCTCAAATGACATATCATGAGTGAAGAACTTCTGAATTCCCAAGGCAGATGCAATCGCTCTCTCTTCTGAAGACCTCAAACCATTTTCCCACACCTCTGCTATAATACCTTCTAGGGAGCACCGCATAGGTCACAAATCTGCAAGCCATTCCAGGTCCCCATCCACTTAACCTCTCCCTAAGTCAACATCTATATCATAGTAAGTACTTGCTGAATGAAATTTATAACACATAAGCACTTAAAATGATGCGTTATTAACTGGAAATGTTACTTATAAATGAGACACCTGTGGTAAATTTGGTGACAGTGTAGTCATTTAAATTTCTAAAACCCACTCACTTTTGAGTGACTGTAGTGAGAGGGCAGGAATATAAATTTAGAACTCAAATGGAGATGAACATAGGAGACCTTACATAGGAGACACGGTTACATAGTACATAGAAATGTGGATTCTGGGGTGAAAGAAACCAAGTTGAGAAACGACAGCATCAAGGCCATTGTAAAACCAAGAAGGGATTCCAGTAAAAGGGGGTAGGAAAAGTCACAGCATTTGGTGCATCTGTTTATGCCCCTTCCCCTGTGCAGCATAAGCACAGAGCAACCAGCAGGAAAACCCCTATACCAGGACTCCTCCCCTAGGTGAGAAACAAACAAACAAAAAATGGGCGATGTGTCCAATGTGATGTGTTGTCTGAGGGTTGGTCAGGGGACTGGTTTGTGTTTCACCTGACTTGAATTACTGGTGACACTGGCATCAGAGTCTGAAAGCCACTGAAGGCAGGTGAGCAGCACATTAGAGCTACAGTTCTTCAAGCAGATGCTAGAGGAAGCAGAAGATAAGAGAAGGTTTAGGAGGTTCCTAAAACCTCCAACCAGAGAGACTGTGAAAGTCTTTCCTTGCATGAAGCCAGAAGGCAAAGACTGAGAGGGCTGGTTGTTTCTTCAAATGCCACGTTCCCAGCAAAAGATTACAAGGCATACAAATACACAGGAAAACATGGCCTAACTAAGAGACCAAAATGAAATTCCGGGAACTGACTCTAAAGAAATGCAGATCTATGAGCCGCCTGACAACAAATTTAATATGACTGCCATAAAGGTGCTCAGTGAGGTAAAAGAGAACACAGATAGACAGCAAAACGAATTCAGAGAAATGATGCATAAACAAAATGAGAATATCAACCAAGAGATAAAAACTATGAAAAAATAGCTACATAGAAAATCTGGAGCTGAAAAATGCAATAACTGACCTGAAAAAATCATTAATAGGGTTCACCATCAGAATTCATCGGGCAGAAGGAAGAACCACCAAACATGAACATAGATTATTTGAAATCATCAAGTCAAAGAAGCAAAAAGCAAAAAGAATGAATAAAACTGGAAGAGGCTAAAGAACTTATGGGACACTATCAAGTTATCAATAGCTGCACTATGGAAGCCTCAGAAGGAGAAGGCACAGAGAAAAAAATTCCAGAGAGCTTGTTTGAAGAAATAATGACTGAAAATTTCCCAAAATTGAGGAAAAGAATTGACATGCAGATTCAAGAAGCTGAAAGAACTCCAGCTAGAATAAATGAAAAGACATTTGGGCTCTTTCCATAGTTTCCCTCTTGTTGATAATGCTGCTATAAACATTGGGGTGCATATATCCCTTTGAATTAGTATTTTTGTTTTCTTTGAGTAAATACCTAGTGGCGTAATTGCCAGATTGTAGGGCAGTTCAATTTGTAACTTTTTGAGGAACCTCCATACTGTTTTCCAGAGTGGCTGCACCAGTTTGCATTCCCACCAACAGTGCAAGAGGATTCCCCTCTCCCCACATCCTTGCCAACCCCTGTTGTTTCCTGTGTTGTTAACCTTACCCATTCTGACTGGTGTGAAGTGAAATCTCATTACAGTTTTGATTTGTATTTCCCTGATGATGAATGATGTTGAGCATCGTTTTATGTGTCTGTTGGCCATCGGTATGTATGTATTCTTTGGAAAAATGTCTACTCATGTCTTCTGCCTATTTTTTTAACTGGATTATTTGGTTTTTGGGTGTTGATTTTTATAAATTCTTTGTATATTTTGGATACTAACACTTTATCAGATATGTCTTTGCAAATGTCTTCTCCTGTTCCCTAGGTGGCCTTTTAGTTTTGTTGAGTGTTTACTTTCCTAGGGAGAAGCCATTTATTTTGATGAATGGATAAAGATGTGATATACATATACAGTGGAATATTACTCAACCATAAAAAAGAATGAAATCCTGCCATTCGCAGTGATGTGGGTGGAGCTAGAGTGTTATGCTAAGTAAAATAAGTCAGTAAGAGAAAGATAAATACCATATTACTTCACTCACATGTGGAATTTAAGACATGAAACAAACATGGGGGGAAAAGAGAGAGGCAAACCAAGAAGTAGACTCTTAACTATAGAGAACAAACCGATGGTTACCAGAGGGGAGGTGGGTGAGGGGATGGGTTAAATAGGTGATGGGGATTAAGGAGGGCACTTGTTGTGATGAGCACCGGGTATGGTATGTAAGTGTTGAATCACTAAATTCTACACCGGAAACTAATATTACACTATGTTAACTAACAGGAATTTAAGTAAAAACTTAATTTAAAAAAAGAATAAATTAAAAGCAAACCATACCAAGATCCATTGTAATCAAGCTGTCTCAAGTCAAACACAGAGAGAATTTTGAAAGCCACAAGAGGAAAGCAATTCGTCACATACAAGGAAACTTCCATAAGATTTTCTAGTAGAAACTTTTCCATGAGAGAGTGGGATGACATATTTAAAGTGTTGAAAGAAAAAACTAACAACAAAGAATACTATATCTGACAAAGCCATCTTTCAAAAATGAAGAAGAAATTAAAATTTCCCAGATAAACAAAAATTGAAGAAGTCCATTACCACTAGACTTGCTCTACAAGTTATGATAAGGAGAATCCTTTATGTTGAAATGAATGCATGGGGTGCCTGGGTGGCTCAGTGGGTTAAGCATCCGACTCTTGATTTCAGTTCAAGTCATGATTTCATGGTTCATGAGTTCAAGCCCTGCATGGGGCTCTGTACTGACAGTGCGGAACCTGCCTCAGATCCTCTGTCTTTCTCTCTCTCTGCTCCTCCCTGGTGCGCTCTCTCTCTCTCCCTCTCTCCCTCTCTCCCTCTCTCCCTCTCCCTCTCTCTCTCTGAAAATAAATAAATAAACGTACAAAAAAGAAAAGAATGGACAATAGCATAAAACCATATAAAAATATAAAGGTCTCCTGTAAAGCTAAATACATGGACAAATACAGTAACCTATAAATTTGTAGTTTTAGTGCATAGAATTTAAATGAAAAAAATGAAACATCATGAATCTGTGTCAAAGGGCATACAACACATAGGTGTAATTCGTGGCATTCATAACAAAGTGCTGGAGGGGGCCTATAAAAGCACTAGAGGTTTTGTATGTGATTGAAGTTAAGGTATTACTAGTTTAAGATAGAATGCTAGAACTTTAAGATGTTTTATGTAATTACAATGGTAACCACAGAGAACATATCCATAGAGTATATACAAAAGTAAATGAGAAGGGACTCAAGCGTATTACTATCAAACAGAAAGAAAGGAAGAAGGAAAGAAAGACACAGTGATGCGGTAAGAGAGGAAAACAGGGACTAGGAAGCCACAAGACATGAAGCAAGTAATTTTTTTTTAACGGCAAGCAAGTCCTTCCTTATCAGTAATTACTTTAAATCACAGAGGATTAAACTCTCCAATCAAAAGACAGATTGGCTGAATGGATGAAAAAACAGGATCCAACAAGATGCTGCCTGTAAGAGACTCGTGTTAGATCAAAGGACACACATAGGCTGAACAAGATGATGGAAAAAGATATTTCATGCAAATGGTAAGAGACAGAGAGATGCATGGTTATATTAATGTTAGACAAACTAGACTTTAAATGAGAAACTGCCCCAAGAGACAAAGAATGACACTATATAATGATGAAAGGGTTGATTTGCCAAGAAGATATAGTAATTATAAATATTTATACACCAAAGCTCAAAACTCCTAAATATACGAAGAATATTGACAGAATTGAAGGAAGAAATCTACGCCAACACAATAATAGTAGGGACTTCAATGTTTCATTTCCAATAATTGATAGAACACCCAGACAGAAGATCAATAAGGAAATGGAGCACTTGAACAGCCCTATAGACTAGTTGGACCTAACAGACATATACAGACTATTCCAGCCAACAGCAGCAGAATATACAATCTCCTCAAGTGCTCCTGGAACATTCTCTAGGATAGGCATTAGGCTACAAAAACAAATCTTAAAAAAAAATCGTGAGGGTTGAAATCATAGTACCTTTTTTGATCACAATTGAATGAAACTAGAAATCAGTAGCACAAAGAAAACTGGAAAATCCACCAATTTGTGGAAATTAAGCGATACACTCTTACACAACCAATGGGACAAAGAAGTCACGAGGGAAATTGGAAAATACCTTGAGACGAATGAAAATGGAAACACGACATACAAAAAATTATGGGGTGCATCAAAAGAATCGCTAAGAGGGAGGTTTAAAGCTATAAGTGCATACAGTAAAAAATAAGAAATATCTAGGGTAAGTCACAGGAATAAAAGGCAGAGCATAAGGAATTATAATGGGTGATATTGTAATAGCAATGTAACAGGACAGATGCTGGCTACACTTGTGGTGAACACGGCATAATGTATAAACTTGTCAAAGCACCAAGTTGTACACCAGAATATAATGTAACATTGTGTGTCAACTATACTAAAATGAAAAGTAATGATAATAAAAATAAGAAAATATCTGAAGTCAACAGCATAGGTGTATACCTCAAGAAACTGGAAAAAGAACAAACCGAACCTGAAACTAACAGAAGAAAGGAAAAAATAAATATTAGAGCCAAGGTAAATGAAATAGAAAATAGACAAGCAATAGAAAAAAATCAATGAAACGCAGAGCATTTTTTAAAGATAAAGGTGGCAAACTCTTAACTAGAATAACTAAGGAAAAAGAGAGAAGTCACATGACTAAAATCAGGAATGAAAGAGGAAAAAATGAGGAACGCACAGAATGTCCTAGGCAGTGGAATGAACCCAACTTCATGGATTCAAGTTTAGGCTTATAAAGCTACATTGAGGAACATGATAAAAAGACTTTCCTAACAAGAAACATTTTGAGCAGCTAAACTTAGAACTGGTCAATAGTATTAGAAAGTGTATGGGAAGTGAATTTCCAAAGACATTCTCTATAAGTTACGATTGTACTCCTAACCAAATAATGGATTCATGTACACTTGCCTCGCCTAAGTCAACCACTCTTCCTTTGATTTGTGGTCACTGACAGGGCTCAGGCACTTTTAAATTCCCCACCTAAGCCTGAGAGTTAGCTTTCGTCTCCTGATCTCCTCACAAACCAGTCAAACTCTCACCAGTGCCCCTACCCACCATCTGCACCAAGAATGACCCAGGTGAACGCTGAGGCCTTTGGTTGGTCTTTAACCAGTGACTGCATGAGTGGAACAGACAGGATGTGAAAATCACAGATTTCAAGAAAGAATGTTAATATATATTTAAAAGCCAAAAGTCCCCTGCTCTTCACTACATGTTCTAAATGTAAAACGCTATCAAGAGATGAATTGAACATAGCTGACCATTTATTATCAGTTGGTCTCCTGCTACTTAGATCAATCTTGTACATTTGGGAAAGAATGGAAGTTCTAAAGTGGGAGCAGTTGAGGGGTGCCTGGGTGGCTCACTTCGACTCAGGTCATGATCTCACAGTCTGTGAGTTTGAGCCCTGCATCAGGCTCTGTGTGGACAGCTTGGAGCCTGGAGCCTGCTTCAGATTCTGTGTCTCCCTTTCTCTCTGCCCCTCCCCTGCTCATGCTCTACCTCTCTCTCTCAGAAATACATAAACACTAAAAAAAATTAAAGTGGGAGCAGTTGATTCTATAAGCACTCTTGGATACAGCAGTAGAGTCTTGGCTATCCAGGCAAATGCCTTACTAGCTATTTTTCTGTTCATAGTTTCTATTTCTTCATGATTCCCTCTTACCAGGTTGTGTGTTTATATAGAAATTTTTACATTTTTCTGAGTTATCCCATCTGTTGGCATACAACTGTCGACAGTATTCTTTCATAATCTTTTTTTAAATTTCTGTTGCATCAGTTTTTGAAATATGAAGTCATACTCCACTAAGAACTTCAGAGATAGTTCATAGTCCAGAGAGATAAATCAGTCATGCCTTACTACTGATTCATTCTGGTTCATTTCCTCAAATTTTTAAGCACCAGTGCAGGCACTGTCCCTGTCTTCTTGGCCTTGGGCAATAATAATAGTAATTATTATATTATTAAATAGTACCATGGCAGTAATAATAATAATAATAATAATAATAATAAATGCTAATTGTTGAGTGCCTACTATATGCTGAGCGCTGTGTTAGAAACTTCAAATACACAAAGTGGTAATGCAGATACCCTCATGAAGCTCGTATCACAGTTTGGAAGTCCATCACGCTGCAGATGTCCAAAATACAACTTGTATTCTTCACCTTACTCCAAGACTCCACCAAAAAACTGCTAGTGAATTCAGCAAAGTGGCAGGGTACAAAATCAAGGTACAGAAATCTGTTGCATTTACTCAGAAGTCCTGGTACTCAGAACAAAAAACGAAAACAAAACCCCCGATTATTTGACAGTCTCCTGGATCAATTTGTTTCGTCAGAGAACACTGAGATGCAAGACTAGTGGGCCTGGCATTTATTCCAGCTTCTGCGTCTGGTTAGTTGTGTAGTGTTAAGTTCATTGACCTACCGTCTCTGTATGTCAGTTTCCTCAACTAGATACGGTGAGGATTCACCTAGCTGATGTCTGTAAGGGCTCAGTTTAAACACCCCATGGTTCTATGAATTGGCGAGTGATAATGACCTTTACAAGGGGAGAAAGCCCAATGACTACACCCTCATTTTTTTTTTGTGTAGATACATAATTGTTCTGACATGGCAGGAAATCGGCTGAAATTGGTACATATGGTTAGATCATAATAATATAAATGGGTTCCATGAGATGTATACAATTATACTCCTGCAGAACCTCATCTAGATTTCAGATTAACCTTCAGCAAAAAGAGTGCCTTACGTATGTCACTTTCTTGGTTCACAGCTTCACCTACAGGATAAAATACATGTACTAGGTTTCTTTAAAAGTCGTCTGCATTCTTCTTGTAAGTTCCCCTGTCACATTCTTACTCTACCCCATTGCTAATATCCTTTGCTTCAACCAAATTAATCTAGTCATTGTTCTTCGAAGAAATCAGCGTCACACTTCTAAGCTGCTACTGATGCCATCCCTCTTGCTTATTTAGCAGAATGTTAAATGGGACTTCACCTATAATCTCCTAATTTCCAAAACTGAAGGTAGTGGCAATCAAGTATCCATAAGTTGCAAAAAGAGTTGTTGGGCACACCCATGTGGAACATTTGAAAGTTGGATAAAACTGCTCTTGAATTTTTATACGATCGCCCACCTCCACGGTATACAGGAGAAGTCAAGACATTCAAAGTAAATTGTCCCTATGATGAAACAGTTGTTTCTTGGAAGATGGTTGTATGTGAAGTAGGGCGTTCTGTAACATTTCGGTACCCTTTGCGATAATCTATCCCCAGCCAAATGAAAAGACCCAGCAGACTCTGAATGCTGTCATATGGCCAACGTGGTATTAAAATTTTTGTGGCAACTTGACTCATGTCCCCTGGGATTTGGGGGAACACAGAGACTGGTGCCTGATTCTTGCCTGACGAAGTCTAAAGGCCTGCTGCTGAGACCTTGAGCAGAAAGAGCTCCCCTGAAAGCCAACTGCACTTTCACCCAATTAAGAAAGGGTTTCTGTATCCAATGGGCCAAGGGGACACTGTAAGTAGCAGACAGGCTAGAATCATCTTGGCGGAAGAGGCTAGAATACTCTTGATAGGAGGGTATTTTCATCAGCACAAATGGGGGGATGGGGAGGAGGAAAGTAACAATTGCAATGGAATGGGTGACGATGCAGTTTTTATTCTGAATATACTGGACATTTAAACAGCATTAAATGAGACTCTTCTAAGTAAACAAACATAGCTGGAAAAATATAGAATCCTCCATGATATTAAGAGGGCAGTGAGGAAAGATCTTACAGAGTTTATCTGAAAAAATGCAGTAATCGGGGCACCTGGGTGGCTCTAGCTAAGTGTCAGTCTCTTGATTTCGGCTCAGGGCATGATCTCAAACTTCGTGAGATCGAGTCCCGCCTTGGGCTCTATGCTGACAGCATGGAGCCTGCTTGGGATTCTCTTTCACCTCTCTGTTTCTCCCCTGCTCTCACCTGCACAAGTGCTCTTGCTCTCTCTCTCTCTCTCTTTCTCTCAAAATAAATAAACCTTACAGAAAAAAAAATGCAGTAATAAGCTTCGTTGTTTGTATCCTCACCATGTTCAGCCCATAAATGGGTTACATTTGGAAGGTCCTCCTGACTCCTTTTCTATTCTAAGCTTTTCTTTCCTTTAAGAAGTTTCTCCTGACCCCAGTCCTTGGAGATCTTCTCTGAACTCTTGCTGTGCCAATTATGTATGCCATTCACATGACCCTTTCTCTACGCTGACTGCTATGTTTTATTATTTACATGCTAGCATCTATGTGCCATTTCCTCAACTGGAGCGGTAAGGCCAAGTGAAGGGAAAGGGAACTACCATTTCTTAAGCACCTACTGTGTACCAGGAACTTGATCTACATTACTTTATCTGCTTTTCACAGTAATCCCTAGCAGTGGGCATGATCTTCACTTGTTACACATAAATATATAGAAGTTCAGTGAATTCATATAAGTTGCTTATTGAACTATCTCGTACTTTCAAATAAGCCTCATTTTTCCCGAGTTTTCCAGGTTGAACGGTGTATTATTTGAGTAGATTATTTTTATATTTTTCAAGAAATATCATTTTTTCTTGTAATGGCTAGAACTTCCAAAACAAAGTTTCAGAGATGATAGGAATTACTCTTGTCTTTCTCCAGTTTTTTTTTTTTTTTTTTAAATCGAAGCATGGTTGATACATTACATTGGTTTCAGGTACACAACATCGTGATTTGACAAATCTGTACATTATGCTCTGCTCCCCACAAGTATAGCTACCATCTGTCACCATACAACGCTCCAGTGTTTAATAAGAATGCTTTTATATTACAGCATTTAAGTTACGACATTTACTCCATATGTAAGTTGTAGGTATATGTATTTTATCATTTTAATCTAAGAATATTTATTTGTAGTTAACTATGCTATTACATGGGAGCTAGATACTAAACCCCTTTTACATATGCCTTTTTAAGAATCTATGAAGATGTTCATATGGTTTTGATTCTTGTCTGCTTGATGTGATGAACAGAAGTTTCATGAATAAAAAAATATATACCTCCGTGAAAGAAATCCTACTGGTTCTTTAAGTATATCTCTGTGTTTGAATTGGTTGTATTTTATGTAGTGCATGTATTTTTGTGTGCATAAATAAGATTAAAACCAAAAAAACATTGTTTTTCTAAAATGAATTGAAAAGTAGCTTATATTGCTTTGTGTTCTTTTTTATTAGATTCCAGTTAGTTAACATACAGTGTAGTATTGGTTTCAGGAGTAGAATTTTGCGACTCATCTTTTGTGTTCTATAATAGCATAAATTGATTGATATTTTCATCTAGTCTATGCTTTTATGTTTTCAAATTCATTAATCGTCTATTTTATATTTATTAATTCATTCTTCCTGCAACATTTGGTACTTGTTTTTTATTACTGCTTTTAATGCTTAGACCATGGAGCTGGTTTGAACAATGTTCTGTAATAATGAAATCAATTGACACTAATTACATTTTACTGAACACTGTGAGTATTTATGGCTTGGCCAGTTATGTTTTAGTGAACACCACTTTAGGCGCTTCCTAAAGGCTTGGCCCTTAATTGCCTCCTTGTATCTTCTTTTAGAATTATCTATAACTGAAGTTATGATTTCCTGTTTCACCTAAGAAGAAAGGGTTTTGTAAAAAATTTTACGGCGAAATGCATTAAGGTCCAAAATTTTAGCCTTTCCTCTTTTTGAATTTTAGAATTTATGAAGTTTCCGTGTGGCATAAGCAACAGTTCATTAAACTGGCATTTGTATACCAGAAAAGAATTTTACAATTAGATGGCTAAATGGATAAATGATATATACAGAACTTCCCTTTAACTGTATTATTTACACTCACTCCATCCATACTGTTTGTATTTATCAATTTGACTGATCAAAGACAAAGCAAGTTGTGTAACACACTCCAGGCACTGATTGTATTATATTGGTTTTTAATATCCATAAAAACTATCGTTTTATATTTTGATGTTATAGAGGATGTTATATATATATAACATCCAGTATATAAATAATTAGTATTGGTATGCCTTCATTGTTCTGCATGACTTTTAAATGTAAAAGAAGCATCTTATTCCCGTTGAATGCTTTTAGGTTTGCCTTCGATTTTCTCTCTCAATAATATTAAGATATCCATTTTCATTATCTTGTGATTTCCATTATATCTTTGCCTAGATATTTATTTTTATCCTTTCTATGAAATCTGTCTTATGTGCTTCTCATTATATCAGTCTATATAGGCTGTTTTTGGCAAACTCAAAAATCTGTTTTTTTATGTTTATTTATTTTCAAGAAAGAGAGAGACAGAGCATGAACAGAGGAGGGTAGTGAGAGAGGGAGACACAGAATCCGAAACAGGCTCCAGGTTCTGAGCTGTCAGCACAGAGCCCAACGTGGGGCTTGAGCCCATGAGCCTGAGATCATGACCTGAGCCGAAGTCGGACGCTCAGCTGACTGAGCCACCCAGGCACCCCTCGAAAACCTGTTTTTTTAACAATATACCTCATTTCTAACACATTCCCTTGACCAGAACGACTATTCACAAGATCTCATTTAGATGCAAGGGAAGGAGCTGAGAAATGTAGTTGTCCTGTGTTGCCAGGCGGATAGTATTATTTCTGCCCTTCTTGTTGCCAAATATCCATTTCACTCTCCTTCCCATAAAATTAAAAATGTTCATCTACCCCCTAATGAAGACAAACCAAGGTCCCATCCATGTAATGAATCTAGCTCAAATTTCAGAATCTCCAGGCTATGCCCAGTGCTCTCCCTTAGAACTACATAGGATCGTTTTCAGTTTGGTGACCTATGAACTCAAGAGGGCAAGTTATCTGGCCACCACCACCACACATATCCAAAATATAATAGTGGGGCAAGTAAAAGGATATTGGAGGAAAAAAAGAAAGAAGTGAGCAAGCAAAGGAAGGAAGGACTTTTCCGTTCATTAAAAAAAAATTTTTTTTTTTTTAAAAGGCATTAAGGAATATGTACCCATCAGTCACTAGTACATGGCAAGGATGAAATCCTGAAAAGCAGGCATTATGACGGCCCCCTACCCTGTGAGGTAAGAAGTCTCTCAATTAAGGCCCAATTCTTCTCACTAAGAGGGAATCCTTGTTGATTATCGCTGAGCCTGCGCTCCGCCTTCTAGGAAGTTCTTGACGTGATCTTCCTTGAGCACATCTGGAATACATGGGAACGTGACCTGTGGCTCCACAGCTGTCTTAACTTGCTACGGATACTGGAAGATGAGACTGCAAGTTCTTCTAACTTGCAAATTATGGGAGACTTTGAAGGATGTTGATCTATTTGCTTCAAATCAGTTCCATGTACTAGTAACCATACAAACAAGCATTTCCTACTTGTAATTCTCAATTCTGATTTATTTGGCTTCCTTACACACACACACACACACACACACACACACACACACACACTCTCTCTCTCTCTCTCTCTCTCTCTCTCTGATTAATAGTATAACTTTCAGGGGCACCTGGGTGGCTCAGTCGGTTAGGCGTCCGACTTCGGTTCAGGTCACGATCTTCCGGTCCGTGAGTTCGAGCCCCGCATCGGGCTCTGTGCTGACAGCTCAGAGCCTGGAGCCTGCTTCAGATTCTGTGTCTTCCTCTCTCTCTATTCCTCCTCCCGCTCGTGCTCTGCCTCTCTCTGTCTCTCAAAAATAAATAACCATTAAAATTTTTTTTTTAAAAAAATAGTATATCTTTCAGCGCCTGGGTGGCTGAATGAGTTAAGCAGCTGACTCTTCATTTTGGCTCAGGTCATGATCTCACGATTCACGAGTTGGAGCCCTGCGTCAGGCTCCGCTTTGACAGTGCAGAGCCTGCTTGGGATTCTCTCCCTCTCTCTGTCCCTCCCCAGCCTTCTGTCTTTCTCTCTGAAAATAAATAACCTTTAAAAAATAAAAATAGTAGCTATCTTAAGGCTATCTGTAAAAACAGGTGGGGAACCATTCCTTTAGTCTCATCATTGTCCTGAATCACTTTGTTCAACTGAGTGTTACTGAAATCTTAACCCTTCAACATCTTTGTCATCCCCAATTGCCTTTCTAGTCCACTTGCAAACTAACTGTACGCTGAGTTCATCTCTTCGGTATGTTATCTTGCCAAAATTTTGCAGGCAACGCCCAGCAGCACACGCTGCAAAGTTGTTCAACCTTTTTCTCTAGGATTGCTGGCTAAGTATCCATCTGATTGTACCTCCAACTTACGGAAAGTAATGATGTAATTAAAAGATTTACACCGCATACCATACATCATCATCTTTCTAGCCTCTTTTATCTGTTACCTTGCTTCCTGGATTGGTAGGCTGGGTCCCTACAATGGTGACAAGTGTCAGGTACTTGCTCCTGCAAAATCCAACGCAAACGATCCTGATTGAGCGCTTATCTTCCGTGTGCTCATACAGGGATCTAGGCTTCTTGAGTTGTCTTGCACTCTGAAATGAAACTATTTTTAATGTTTTTTTCCTTGGAAGTAATAAATCTGTGAATAAAACTGTGACGCTCCTTCTGTCATCCTGTTTGATATTTTATGTTCTTTTATGGCTTGTTTGTCACTGACATGTTTTCCTGTGGTATTAAATGAAATGCCTTTCTCAGTTTATTTGAAAGGTATACATACACCCTGTTTTCATTCAAGAGGTTACCATTGACATTGAAATAGATATTTGAACTTAAGTATAATTATTTTAACAATGACACCATGTCTATCATATCCCAGCTGATGAGAGAGTTATTCCTTGGCAATTTCTCTCTATTCCCTATGAAATTTCACATTGAGATTATTACTTATTGTCGCAGAAGTATCTAATAAAATCTATCTTCTTTCAAGAAGGTATTTTTAACATAGCTTTAGGTTTTATTACCAAACTTAAATTATTTAGACTTAAGTCAATATTTTAACTGGCTTCAGTGCTCATAGTAAATCTTCTATAAACACGTCATCTTGAGTTCTTTGCTTTGAGTATTTCCAGAGGAAACTGGAGCAAATCTTCAAGATCTAGCAATCTGAGAGGAGGAGTATACTTCTGGGAATTACGTAGGTGGCATTCTTTCTGCACCCTTGGATATATGAGAAAGCATTGTTGTTGCTAAGTTCCCATAAGGGCCACCTTGACTATGTATATAATGTCTCATTCACAAAATTTTTTCTCCCAACCTTCTGTAGAGCTAGTTCCTCTAAGTGTTTAAAAAAATACAGAAAAGAAAAAAAAAAAACCAACAACTGAATTTGATCATTTACCATCGACTTGCTGCTTCTACTAAATTACTTACGGGGACAAAGAAAAACTTTGAAATTCAAGGGTTTTCCAAAAACAAATCTGAATCTTGGTTATGTTTCATTATTTGCCATTGGATGGTGCACAGTTTTATTCATCATAATTATGTCTTTTTCACCTCAAGAATATTTTCTTCGCTATTTTTTGATTGTTAATTTCATTAATAATTTTTATATTTGTTCTTCCTTCTGGGATCCAGATCCTGTATAATTTGGATTTCCACAATCTGTCCTCTCTTTTTACTTTATTGTATTTATTGATTTCTTAATGTCTCCATTCTTTTCTTCAGGGTTCCGGTAAAATATAACCAATTTGTATTCTACCTCAGTGATGTGACTGTGCGTCAATCTGGTTTGTGCCTCCCTCGTGGTATATTTCTATTTGACAATTGTGAATTTTCATTTCTGTGAAATTGTTCCTAATTTCACATTTTCCCCTTATGGTAGGTTATTCTTAGTTCATAAATGCCACGTACTCTGAAATATTAAGAACACGAAACCTATTTTTACTTTAGATTTTTATTACTTCAAATATTCTATTTATAAAAATTATGGAACATTACAGAACAAGTCTTTAGATACATTCCTGTCACTACCATAAATTCTGTGTGTATCTTCCCAATCACAGTTTTTCCTATGTATAGAGCTGTATATTATATATTTTATAAAAGTTACATGAAGGCTTTAATTTTTCATGTTGTATACTTGATTTTCTCCCTCTATATATTTATGAAATCTGTGTTGTTAGGTATTGTTCATCCGTATTTAATTCTATATAGTCTCCCAGTGTAAGAATGTACCATAATATATTTCTCCTTTTGCCCATTGTTGGACACGTATGCCACACCATGCTATTATAATTGTTCAATGAGAATTTTGTATTTTTACTTTATCCAACATCTACTAGATACTCGATTTGTAGAGGCATATCTCATTTTTTTTAAAGTTTTTATCTTAATCATCCAGTGCTCATCATGACAAGTGCACCCCTCAATCCCCATCACCTATTTCACCCATCCCCTCACCCACCTCCCCTCTAGTAACCATCAGTCTGTTCTCCATAGTTAAGAGTCTGTTTCTTGGTTTGCCTCTCTCTCTCTCTCTCTCTTTTTCCCCATTCCCATTTGTTTTGTTCCTCAAATTCCGCATATGAGTGAAATCATATGGTATTTGTCTTTCTCTGACATTATACTCTCTAGCTCCATCATGTTGTTGCAAATTGTGTATATATACCACCTCGTCTTTATCCACTCATCGACCAGTGGACACTTGGGCTGTTTGCCTAATTTGGCTATTGGAAATAATGCTGCCATAAACACAGGGGTGCATGTAACCCTTTGAGTTCGTATTTTTGTATTCTTTGGGTAAATACCCAGTAGGTCGATTGCTGGACCGTCGGGTAGTTCTATTTGTAACTTTGGGAGGAACCCCCATGCTCTTTTCCACAGTGGCCGCACCAGTTAGCATTCCCACCAACAGTACACGGTGGCTCCTTTTTCTCTACATCCTTGCCAACACCTCTTGTTTCTTGTGTTGTTGATTTTAGCCATTCCGACACGCGTGAGTTGATGCCGTATCGTAGTTGTGATTTGCATTTTCCCCGATGATAAATGATGATGAGCATCCCCTCGTGTGGCTGGTGGCCATCTATTCCTCTTCTTTGGAAAAATGTCTTCTGCCCATTTTTTAGTTGGATTATTTGCTTTTCGGGTGTTGAATTTTATAAGTTCTTTATAGACTTTGGATACTAGCCCTTTATCAGCTAGGTCATTTGCAAATATTTTCTCCCATTCCATAGGTTGTTTTTAGGTTTGTTGATTGTTTCCTTTGCTGTGCAGAAGCTTTTTTTTTTTTTTTTTTTTTTTCATGTAGTCCCAATACTTTATTTCTGCTTTTGTTTCCCTTGCCTCGGGGGACCTATATAGAAAAAAGTTGCTACAGCCAATGTCAAAAAGGTTACTGCCTGTGTTCTCCTCTAGGATTTTAATGGTTTCCCGTCTCACGCTTAGGTCGTTGATCCATTTTGAATTTATTTTTGTGTATGGTGTAAGAAAATGGTCCAGTTTCATTCTTTTCCATGTTGCTGTCCAGTTTTCCCAACACCACTTGTTGTAGAGACCATCTTTTTCCCACTGGATGTTCTTTCCTGCTTTGTGAAAGATTAACTGGCCATTTAATTGTGGGTTCACTTCTGGGTTTTCTATTCTATTCTACTGATCTATGGGTTTATTTTTGTGCCAGTACCATACCATTTTGATCAGTACAGCTTTGTAATATAACTCAAAGTCCAGAATTGTGATGTCTCCAACTTTGCTTTCCTTTTTCAAGATTGCTTTGGCTATTTGGGGTCTTTTGTGGTTCCAAACAAATTTTAGGATTGTTTGTTCTACTTCTGTGAAAAATGCTATTAGTACTTTGATAATGATTGCATTAAATGTGTACATTGTTTTGGGTCATATAGGCGTTTTATTTTATTTTATTTATTTAATATGAAATTTATCGTCAGATTAGTTTCCATACAGCACCCAGTGCTCATCCCAACAGGTGCCCTCCTCAATGCCCATCACCCACTTTCCCCTCCCTCCCACCCCCCATCAACCCTCAGTTTATTCTCAGTTTTTAAGAGTCTCTTATGGTTTGCCTCCTTCCCTCTCTGGAACTTTTTTTTCCCCCTTCCCCTTCCCCAAGGTCTTCTGTTAAGTTTCTCGGGATCCACATAAGAGTGAAAACATATGGTATCTGTCTTTCTCTGTTAGCCATTTTAACAATATTTGTTATTCCTATCCATGAGCATGGAATGGGTTTCCGTTTCTTTGTGTCATCTTCAGTTTCTTTCATCAGTTTTTTATAGTTTTCAGAATACGGATCTTTCGCCTCTTTGGTTAGGTTTATTCCTAGGTATCTATTGTTTTTGGTGCAATTGTAAGTGGGATTGTTTTCTTAATTTCTCTTTCTGTTGCTTCATTATTGTTGTATAGAAATGCAACAGATTTCTGTACACTGATTTTGTATCCTGTGATATTACTGAATTCCTTTATCATATCTAGTAGTTTTTTGGTAGAGTCTTTCGGGTTTTCTATATAGAGTCATCTGCCAATAGTGAAAGTTTTACTTCTTCCTTACCAGTTTGAATGCCTTTTATTTCTTTCTGTTGTCTGATTGCTGAGGTTAGGACTTCCAGTATTATGTTAAATAGAAGTGGTGAGAGTAGACATCGTTTTCTTGTTGCTGACCTTAGGAGAAAGGCTCACAGTTTTTCCCAGGAAAAAATGATGTTAGCTGTGGGTTTTTCATATATGGCCTTTATTAAGTTGAGGTATGCTCCCTCTAAACCTACTTTGTTGAGGGTTTTAATCAGAAATGATGTTGTACTTTGTCAAATGCTTTCTCTGCATCTAGTGAAATGATTGTATGGTTCTTGTTCTGTCTCTTATTGATGTGATATATCATGTTGATTTATTTGTGAATATTGAGCCACCCTTGCAACCCAGAAATAAATCCCACTCGACCATGATGAATGATTTTTTTAACGCATTGTTGGATTTGGTTTGCTGGTATTTTCTTTTTTTTTTTTTTTAAGTTTATTTATTTTAAGAGACAGAGAGTGTGGAGGAGGGGCAGAAAGAGAGAGAGGGAGAGAGAGAATCCCAGGCAGGCTCTGTGCTGTCAACAAGGAGCTCGAACCCACGAACCGTGAGATCATGACCCGAACAGAAACGAAGAATCGGATGCTTAACCGACTGAGCCACGTAGGTGCCCCAGATTGCTGGTATTTTCTTGAGGATTTTTGCATCTATATTCATCAGAGATATTGGCCTGTGGTTCTCTTTTTTCACCTGGTTTTGGTATCAGGGTAATGCTAGCCTCGTAGAATGCATTCGTTCCTTTATGGTTGTTATTAACTGTTTTTTGTATCTGGGTGCTCTCATGTTGGATGCGTACATATTTACAATTATTATATCTTCTTGTTGGATTGTCCCCTTTATTATTATATAGTGTCCTTCATTCAGTCTCTCTTGTTCCAGTCTCTGTTTTAAAGTGTATTTTGTCCAACATAAGTATTGCTACCCTGGCCTTCTTTTGACATCTATTTGCATGACTAATGTTTTTCCATCCCCTCACTTTCAATCTGCAGGTGTCTTTAGATCTAAAACGACTCTCTTGTAGGCAGCATATAGATGGCTTTTATTTTTTTAGACCTCTGTCACCCTGTGTCTTTTGGTTGGAGCATTTAGTTCATTTACAGTCAAAGTAATTATTGATAGATATATATCATTACTTGTTTTGTGGTTGTTTCTGAAGATTTTCCCTGATCCTTTCTTGTCTTTCTTTCATGGTTTGCTGGTTTTCTTTAGTGATGGATTTGGATTTCTTTCTCTTTATTCTTGGCACATTTATTAGTGGTTGTTCATTTGTGGTTACCATTAGGTTAGTATATAACATCTTCCGCACATAGCAGTCTATAGTAAGTTGATGGCTGTATAAGTTTGAACCAAACCTTTACTCTTCTCCTCCCCACAGTTTAGGTAAATGGTGTCATATTGTGTATCCTTTTATTTTGTGACTTCCTTGACTGATTTTTTTACAGAAATATCCATTTTTACTGCTTTTGTGTTTTTGTGTTCCCTACATTCATACTGTCACTTTTGATCTTTCTTTTCCACTCGAAGAGCCCCCTTTAATATTTCTTGCAGGGCTGGTTTAATGGGCATGAACTCCTTTAGTTTTTGTTTGTCTGGGAAACTCTTTATCTGTCCTTCGATTCTGAAAGACAGCCTTCCTGGATAGAGTATTCTTGACTGCAGGTTTTTTCCATTCGGCACTTTGAATATGTCATGCCACTCCTTTCTGGCTTGGAAAATTTCTGCTGAAAGATCCACTGATAACCTTATGGGGTTTCCTTTGTACGTAACTGACTTCTTTTGTCTTGATGCCTTTAATATTTTTTTCTTAGTAGATTTTGCCATTTTAATGACAGTACGTCTTGGTGTGGATCTGCTTTTATTGATTTTGTTGGGGGTTCGCTGTGCCTCCTGAATCTGGATATCTTGTTTCCTTCCCCAGATTAAGGGAGTTTTCAGTTATTATTTCTGCAAATAAATTCTCTATTATTACGTTTGATGGGGTCACTGAGTTCCTTAAGTCTATTCTCATTTTGCATAATCCTTTTTTCTCTCTTTTGTCACCTTGATTACTTTCCATTACTCTGTCTTCTGGGTCATTAATTCCTTTCTCTGTTTCTTCCAGCCTGTTGTTCATGCCATCATGCATGTTTCTTATTTACTGAGCCCTTTATCTGTGCTATGTTTTTCCTTATCTCTGTGTTCATGGCCTCGCTGACGTCCTCCGCTCTTTTCTCAACTCCATTGAATATCTTTATGATCATTGCTTAAATTCTCCATCAGACATGTTAACTTACATCTGTTTCATTAGATCGCTGGCTGTGATCTTGTTCTGTTCTTTCATTTGGGACAAATTACTCTGTCTTCTCATTTTGCCTAAATCTCGGTGCCTATCTCTGCGTGTTAGGAAAGTCAGCTACGTTTTCCGTTCTTGAGTGTAATACCTTTATGAAGAAGAAATCCTGTAGTGCCCTGCTATGTGGTATTCCCTGTTCCCCAGGGCCTGGGACTTCAAGGAGGGTCTCCAATGTGTGCCGCACGCGCCCTGCTGTTGAGTCCTGGCCACTTTATCCTTCAGAGGCTCTCTTTGCCTGTTTTGGGCAGTGTTTGGCCCCTGGCCTGAATGTGGTGAGTTTCAACGAGTTGTGCTCTGGCCTGCTTATGAAATGAAACCTGTTGCTGCCACCACCGGAATTGAGGCCTGGCAAAACTCAAGCACCGGGAGGCATGGTGTTGACAGGGTTTTGTGCCAGTCTTCGGGGGGATGGGTCCCACTGATGTGGGACTGAGGCAAGTGTGGCTGGGAAAGGCAGTTCCACAGGAGCGTGGGGAGCAGGGCTTGGTGTAAACAAGTTAGGTAGTGTCAGCCCTGCGCGGGTTCCCACAGGTGGCCCTGTGCTTATGATGAGGGGCAGGGGAGGGAACTGGCTCCTACAAGTTCCTTTGTGCCCAGAAGGGTCTATCCATGAATGCTGTCTCTCTGGGATGTACTCCAAGGTGAGCAGCTAGCCTCCCCATTGTGTACCCCAGGTGCTCTTCAGATCACTGTTTCCATGCTGTACATTCTGGGCTGTTTGCTTGCCTTCTCTCTAAGAGCAGGCCCAGTGTCCTCTGGACTATCCCTGAGCCAAGCCTGCTGACCCTTAGAACTGCAGGCTTGAAGCCCCACTAGTTACAAGAGCTCACAAAATCCGGGCCCTTTCACTTTCCAAGCCAGTTACTATGGGGTTGTTTTCCCCATGCGCCCCTGTGTGCTAGTCTGTGTCTCACCCTTCTCAGCAACTGTGGCTCCCTCCCTACTGCAGTGGCCATGACCCGTCTCCCTCCCAAACCGTGTCTCCATACTCCCTACCTTCTTTGATGTGGCCTCTTCTCTACCTTTAGTTGTGGAGTTTGTTTTTCTAGTTTTCAGATTGATTCCTGGGGTAATTAGGATGATTTAATAGTTTTCCGGTAGTATTTCTGAGATGGGACAAGACTAGGGTCCTCCTACTCTGCCCCCATCTTCCTGTCCAGCCTCTCTATACCTGCTTTGAAATTTCACTGATTTCGGCCCTAATTTTTTTAGTGTGTATTTATTTATTTTGAGAGAGAGCATGCTTGTGTGCACAAGCAGGGGAGGGGCAAAGAGACGGAGAGAGAGAGACCATCCCAAGTAGACTCCACGCTGTTGGCACAGAGCCTGATGCAGGGCTCGATCTCAGGATCCATGAGATCATGACCTGAGCTGAAATCAAGAGTCAGCCGCTTAACCAACTGAGCCACCCAGGCACCCCTCTGACCTAATTTTTATCATTTGTTTTATTCTGCCTGCTTTACATTTTAATTCCTTTTCTTTCTTTAGTTTCCTAAGATGGAAATTTAGATTATTGGTTTTAGATTTTTTGTCTTCTTTAATACATTCATTTAACGCTGCAAATTTCCCTGTATTCACAAATCCTGTAAATTTTGATAAGATGCCCTTTACTTGGCTTAAAATATTCTTAAACTTCTCTTGAAAATGCTTCTTTGACCCTTGTGTTCTTTCAATCTCCAACTATTTTGTAATTTTTTCAGCTATAGTTCTATTATTGATTTCTAGTTTAATTCAATACTCGTCTGAGACCATGATTTCTATCAGTCTGGTTTTTTGTCTTTTATTTATTAAGCTGTCTTTTGTGGCCCAGAATATGGTTTTAGTGAGTGTTTATGTGGACTTGAGAATGCATTCTGCTATTGTTGCATGGGGTACTCTGTACATTTCAATTAGAGACTGTTGATTGACAGTGATGTTCAGGTAAATTGCATCCTTACTGATTTTCTGCCTGTCTGATCTATCAATTACCTACCAGTTTTTCCCTCACACTTTTTATTGTTCTTTGTTAGATGTAAACACACTAAGGATTTTTTTGGATAATGGACCCCTTTATCATTATGTAGTGCCTCTCATTATCCCTGATAATTTTCCTTGTTTTGAAATCTGCTTTATCTGAAATTAAAATACTGATTTCAGCTTTCTTTTGATTAGTGAGAGCATGGTATATCACTATTCACACATTATAATCTATATTGTTATATTTAAAATGGGTTTCTTCACACTCAGATATCACCTCATGCCAGTCAGAGTGGCCAAAATGAACAAATCAGGAGACTATAGATGCTGGAGAGGATGTGGAGAAACGGGAACCCTCTTGCACTGTTGGTGGGAATGCAAATTGGTGCAACCGCTCTGGAAAGCAGTGTGGAGGTTCCTCCAAAAATGAAAAATAGACCTACCCTATGACCCAGCAGTAGCACTGCTAGGAATTTACCCAAGGGATACAGGAGTGCTGATGCACAGGGGCACTTGTACCCCAATGTTCATAGCAGCACTCTCAACAATAGCCAAATTATGGAAAGAGCCTAAATGTCCATCAACTGATGAATGGATAAAGAAATTGTGGTTTGTATGCACAATGGAATACTACGTGGCAATGAGAAAGAATGAAATATGGCCCTTTGTAGCAACGTGGATGGAACTGGAGAGTGTGATGCTAAGTGAAATAAGCCATACCGAGAAAGACAGATACCATATGGTTTCACTCTTATGTGGATCCTGAGAAACTTAACGGGAACCCATGGGGGAGGGGAAGGAAAAAAAAAAAAAAAAAGAGGTTAGAGTGGGAGAGAGCCAAAGCATAGGAGACTGTTGGAAACTGAGAACAAACTGAGGGTTGATGGGGGGTGGGAGGGAGGGGAGGGTGGGTGGTGGGCATTGAGGAGGGCACCTTTTGGGATGAGCACTGGGTGTTGTATGGAAACCAATTTGACAATAAATTTCATATATTGAAAAAAAGATTAAAAATAAAATAAAATGGGTTTCTTGTAGGTAACATAGTTAAGATAGTGTTTTTTCAATCCGCTCTAACAATCACTGTTTTTTAATGTCTGTATTTAGACCATTCACATTTAAAGTGATTATTGATATAGTTGGAATAATATTTTCTGTGTGTGTAATAATTAATTTCTACTTGTTGCCTTCTTGATATGTGCATTTAGACTAATCACATTATCACTTCACATCAATGGCGACTTGATGTGCACAAATATCACTTATACTTCTTTTTAAAATGTTTAAGGATTTTTCTTTCCCTTAGGTTTCCTGCAGTTTAAATAATATATGCCCAGGTAGATTATTTGATATTTATTCTGCTTGGTGTTCTCTGAGCTTCCTGAATCTGTGGGTTGGCATCACATTAATTTCCCAAAGTTCTTGGCCATTATTACTTGAAATAATTTTTCTGTTCTTTTCTCTCTTCCTTCTCCTTCTGGTATTCCAATTACATATATTTTACGCGTTTTGAAATGATGACCACAGATCCTGGATATTTTGCTATTTTCATTGTTTGTTTGTTTGTTTGTTTGTTTGTTTGTTTGTTTTACTTTGTATTTCAGTTTTGAGAGTTTCAGGTGACCGAGATCTTCAAGCTCATTAATTCTCTTCTTGGTCACGAACAAGGCCATCAAAAGCATTCTTTGATTTTGCTTACTTTCAGAGTTTCTATCTCTCTGCTTAAATTGCCCATCTGTTCTTATACATTAATTCTTCTTTTTTTAATAAGAGCCCTTCCTTAACATATTAATCATACTTATTTTAAAGTTCCTTACACGTGTGCCATATCTAAATCTGATTCTGATGCCTGCTATGTGTCCTTAACCTGTATTTTGTCTTGGCTTTTAGCTTGCCTTATAAGTTTTGTGTTGAAAGCCAGACAGGATGGACCAAGTAATAGGAACTGGGGTAAATATGCCTTTCCTATGAAGTTTTATGTTAACTTGGCAAGGATCTGGGCTGTGTTTCAGGTACCAGACCTTTTAGTTATCTCTAATGACATTATTTGCTCCCTTCTGTTGTCTTTCAGTTTCCCCTAAGAGCTCTTTCAAAAGTAAAGTCTAAGCCTTCCAGCTCTTTCTACTGCTATTACACTGGCACTCTATTGATGTGGTGGTAAGGTGTGGGAGGGGACAAGCAGTCTCTAATGTTCGATTAAATTTTGACCTTTTAGTAGAACTGTCTGGGCTATGGCCTTCAGAAATGTTTCTTAGCCTTTTATTTTCTCTAGAAAGCTTGGAGGGGCCCGTAACTCGCTAACTGACCTGACCCTAAGTTGGATAAGGCTCTAGTAAAGTCTTTTCTCCTGAAGAGTAGGCCTTTGTTATGGAGGACGCTCTGGGTATATTTGAAAGTGTTTACTTTTTCCCCTCACTCTGCCAGAAGCGTGAAGGAGGTTGTTTGTTTTTTTGTTTTTTTTTTTTTCATCTTCATCATGAGAACATGGCATGGGGGTTCTAGCAGTGAAAGCCCATGAAAATGTCAGTAATGTTGGACCCTAGGAGTTTATTTCTTTCATTATAGTCCACACAAATTCTCCAGCAATTCATCGATATTACCACGTAGTTGTTCCTATCAGTTTGTACTTACAGTGTCTTCTGATCCAGATAAACTCATCTCAGCCTTGTATACAAATCCCTCATATCTGCCTGTCTCTGTAGATTTCAGTGTGGTGATTTGTCCCATGGCTTCAGTTGTCTGATGGATCAGACACTGTTATTCATCTTCATTTTGCTCAGCCTTTTTCCTGTTCTAAGAACTGGATCGAAAACTTCCAAGCTCTTGAAATGTCAGAGCTGAGGGGTGCCTCGGTGGCTCAGTAGGTTGGGCGTCCGACTTTGGCTCAGATCATGATCTTGTGGTTCGTGAGCTCAAGCCCCACATCAGGCTCTGCGCTGACAGCTCAGAGCCTGGAGCCTGCTTCGGATTCTGTGTCTTCCTCTCTCTCTCTGCCCCTCCCCCACGAGTTCTCTATCTCGCTCTCTCTCTCTCAAAAATAAACATTGAAAAAAGAAATGTCAGAGTCGAAACCAGAAGTCCTAATGTTCCTAATATGAGTCTACATAACCCAAGGCTCCGTTACCAGGTATATACTAGTTTACGGGTGCCATATTTTGGGCAGCGTCCATGGATATCCATAATGTCTTGGACGTAAAAACGTATTCTCTTTGAAATTAATGATGTTGTACTACCTTTCATTGGTTATGCATTGCTTGGAGTATATTTTCCTCTATCTTTTTAAAAATTTGCGTGTATGATTTTGATTTCAGTGTATCTCTTTTAAGAAGACTATAAATGCATTTTCCCCAAATCTGTCATGAAATCGATGGATCAAAACTTTTACATTTGTGTGATTACTGATAAAACTAATTTCTGCCTTTTTGATTTACCTAGTTATTAAGTTTTCTTTTTCCTTTTCCTTCCTTCTTTACAGATTTCTCCTGAATTGATCAGACTTTCTTTACTTCTGCCTTTTCCTCAGTACTGCCTTTGAAGTTAGCCGTTCCATTTCTAAATCTGTAGTAATGACATCTAGCTGTTCTGATGCAGTTGTGGTGGTGGTTTTGTCTTGTTTTGTTTTACTGTTACCTTTCAATATCTTTGTTTACATTACAGGAGTCTAAACGTATTATATTTTTCTGCCTCCTCACAATACACAGGCCATAGAAATACTGAAATGCAGGGGCGCCTGGGTGGCTCAGTCGGTTAAGCGTCCGACTTTGGCTCAGGTCACGATCTCGCGGTTCGTGAGTTCAAACCCCGTGTCGGGCTCTGTGCTGACCGCTCTGAGCCTGGAGCCTGTTTCAGATTCTGTGTCTCCCTCTCTCTGACCCTCCCCCGTTCATGCTCTGTCTCTCTCTGTCTCAAAAATAAATAAACGTTAAAAAAAAAAATTTGAAATACTGAAATGCAATCACTCATCTTGGCCTGGTCCCACTCTCATATTTCATGATATGTCGTCTAACATTTTTTATCCCTTTAGTTCCAGCTTTTGAAGACGTGCACTTTCAAAGCCCTTCATGTACTGTGAGCTCATAGCTTGATAATGAACCATTATTCATGGAACTTTGATAAGGCATACAAAACCTCATAGTAATTTGTGGGAATTTGTTATATGTCTAAGATCCCAATCCATAGCCTTGAACTAAAGAGGATGATGTCATTAATCAGTTGATGGTTAAGCACTTTGTTTCAGCAATGTACAATATAGCAGGGTTTTTTTTTTTTTTTTTTTTTTTTTTTTTTTTTTTTTTGGTTTTTGTTTTCGTTTGTTTTGGCGTTTGTTTGTTTGTTTCATTCCCAGAGATTCTCTGCTGACAGGGATTTGGAGTGTTTCTTTCTGAATGTGTACTAGAGAATGCACTCGATCCTGCTTCAGTTAAAGACTCCTTTGGAATCCAAGGCAGAATGCATTTAACTGGGGGGTGAAAGTAAAAAAGAACACACTGCTCAGGATAAAAAAAAAAAAAAAAAAAAAAAACAGAGGGGCGCCTGGGTGGCTCAGTCAGTTAAGCATCTGACTTCGGCTCAGGTCATCATCTCGTGGTTTGTGAGTTCAAGCCCTGCATTATCTGGGCTGGAATTACTGAGCTGTCAGCACAGAGCCCGGAGCCTGCTTCAGATCCTGTGTCTACCTCTCTCTCTGCTCCTCCCCCGCTCGCGCTCACTCGCACTCTCTCTCCAAAATAAATAAGCATTGAAAAAAAGTTTTAAAAAAGAATGAAAAAATAGAGTTTGGGGAGATTTTGATGTCCCTCTGACCTGGAAATGGAACAATATCTACCGTTATTGTTGACTAAAATTGTCCTCTTGCTGTGTTTTATGCGCTGGGA
Organism: Lynx canadensis; assembly: GCF_007474595.2. Lineage (NCBI taxonomy): Eukaryota > Metazoa > Chordata > Mammalia > Carnivora > Felidae > Lynx > Lynx canadensis. The sequence goes on along the minus strand of NC_044321.2, from coordinate 115,392,341 downwards.
TGTGCCAACAGTTTGAACTTTCATATAGAATTTGTTTCTACTCTGAGCTCTACTGGGTATTAGCATTTTGACTTGAAGCACAATATTTAACCTCCCTTGAGCTTAGTTTCTTTTATATGCCAAAAGGTGACCATACTTGCCCTAGGTGCCTCACAGAATTGCTGTCTCAAAGTACCTCACGGGTACTTGCCCTAGGTACCTCACAGGTACTTGCCCTAGTACCTCACAGGTACTTGCCCTAGGTACCTCACAGGTACTTGCCCTAGTACCTCACAGGTACTTGCCCTAGGTATCTGACAGAATTACTGTCTCAAAAAGAACAGTAGAGGATAGTACTTTCTGGGTTATAAAATACTATGCAAATATAAAAGATTGTTAAGAAACAGGAAAATACCGGAAAACCACATGTGACTTACATCATGGTCCTGGTGAGTCATCTTGTCAGGGAGGCAAGAATGGTTATAAAATCAGAAGATTTTGAAGATGCTCAGTGTCTTCCAAGCAGAACCTATTCAAAGTAGAATAGTGATAAAAACTGCAAAACAGGGGCGCCTGGGTGGCGCAGTCGGTTAAGCGTCCGACTTCAGCCAGGTCACGATCTCGCGGTCCGTGAGTTCGAGCCCCGCGTCGGGCTCTGGGCTGATGGCTCAGAGCCCGGAGCTTGCTTCCGATTCTGTGTCTCCCTCTCTCTCTGCCCCTCCCCCGTTCATGCTCTGTCTCTCTCTGTCCCAAAAATAAATAAACGTTGAAAAAAAAAAATTTAAAAAAAAAAAAAAAAAACTGCAAAACATCAATGCATCAAGGATACTAGGTCATTTTTGACCGCTTTATAATTTATGTCTGACATAAAATGCTAGGGAAGAAACTTATCTCACGTAGACTGCAAAGCTAGACAGATGAAAGATCTGGGGGAAATCTAAGTTTAGAATAATTCCATTTAACGTTGAAAGTGTGAGCAAGGAAGGTCTTCCCTGTAATGTGGTACCACTTAAGAAGTGAGATACAAAGAAAACTGGGGCAGAGAAAGTGATCAAACAATGGGTGTGCACACGGCCGAAGCGGGACCCTGGCCACTCCGATCAAAGCCACTGATTAGTGCCTTGCAGCTCTGGGACTCTGATTCAGAGATTAAACGAGTTATAAGGTTTTTCCCCTGGTGTGAATCGCTTATAATTTTTCCCTTTTCACAATAGGGCTAAATGCAGCAAAGTTTATTCTTCTTTTTGAGGAGGCTTTAGGAATAGAAGGCACATAAATTTAGTACTGGCTATGACCAAACAGTGAGAGAGATCATTACCCACAATATCTCATTTAATCTTCTGGACAGTCCTATCAGATAGACATTCCTGTTCTCACTTTACCTGCGAGGCAGCTGAGGGTCAGCAGAGTTCAGCAGGTTTACCGGGGTCATACGTGAAGTTACCGCGCTGAAACGTAAACCCGTGTCTAGCTGATGCCAAGAGCACCTCATTGTGCAGTGGAGAGACCTCAATAGAATGAAGAGGAATTCTTCTGGGACATTTATGTATTACAAAAATGGAATAGCAGCCATTATCCATGTGGTACGAGTTCAGGGGGAATGGATGTGATTCCAAACACCTTTATCGGCTGGACTTCCTGAGTCTAAAAATGTTCCGTTAAAACCACAGGCAGCAAATCAGTTTCATTTTAAACACCAATTCTGATGAGTTAACAGTCACTGCCTGAGTCACTGTGTTGAGAACGATTCTGAGGAGGGTGCTTCCTGCCTCAGCAGGAAAGAGTCTTATGATCGATCAGGGATGACTGCTATGGATGTGGGAGGGAAGAGTGGTGGCTTAAGTGCCAAGTTTCTCCCATTATGGAACCTGACATATGTTACCTTGATTTAAGCTTCCGCTGTTAACAGTCCAGCTCCTTGGGAGGAGGCCTACATTCAGCCTCATCAGTTCTTGCACCTCATTCTGTGAGGAAGTTAATGCGATCTTCTCTGAAGGGAAGTAGCCGATTGTCCAAAGGGAAAAGAGATTGTGAGAGCAGCGCATTCATGGGGAATGCTCTGTTCCTTTCGTGAATGTGTCCAGAGGGGCATTGTTTGAAAATCACCAAAGGTTAATCACCAGGCTTTCTTGGATGGCTTCAGCATTGGTTTGCTGCTGGTGCTTAGGGTTAAATAGGTACCTACAGTCTTATAAAAATAAAAATTGGTGTATTAATTGGAATTCACTTCCATCTGAGCAATAAAATTGCTTTATAGGCTTTGCTAGAATCAGTAGGAATTAATCTGAACAGTGGTACCTTGCTAGAGGAAAAGGGTAAAATCATGTCTACGTTTTCGCGGGATAGGGCAGAGACGTGGGAAATTTATGCTAGGGGGAAAAGGCAAAAAACTGAGTTTAAGCAATGTTAGTTAGCCGTCATCCGCGAGCACCTCTCAATGTCAGTCCAGGAGAAAAAACGATAAGGTGGCTTGGGGGAAGGATAAGGATAGTGACTGGGGATCAGTATAAAAGCAATATCTAAGTGAGAGCCAAACAAGGACCAGGAATTGAACCGTACCCTACTAACGGCTTTATTTACACTAAGGCCTAACAAACCAGATATTATCAGTTCGGCCAGCTCGGTCCACTCACTTGTTGGTTTAGTCAAAAAGCTGGTTGGATTGATATTTTCCACGAGGTGATGGATTTGGCCAAATGCAACGTTTGCCTGAATTTCATACCAGCACAGTCTAGTTCACACTGTAAATCTTAATTTGCTGCTCGTCTTGATTTTCTACCACTAATAGGATCTACACATCTGAAAATTATGTTTTCAATATCATCATTCAAATAATTCATGTAAGCAAAATTAAACTTGATATGATTTCCCATGGGAAATAAGAATATGAAATGAGCTCCCTTATACTAATCTCATTTTGCCCTTAGCCACTACACAATTGAACAAGTAACATCTCTAATATCTTCACAGAATTTAATTGGCCCCAATAATAGCAGCTTCATAATATTTGTAGGATGCCCCTTTAGGGTGGTGAGTATCCTTAGAGAGGTCTATAAGTGAAGTGTGGTAGAGTGAGCGAATACATTCTCCTAGATCGGTAATCAAGTCAGATATCCAAGGCAAGTAAGCCTGACGCTTATTTCAAGGCTTGAGGAATCAGACAGTTCTGCAGTGTGCCTCCTGGTGTGGCAAGGTTATAGTTTAACTACAGACAAGGCTCAGGGCTTGGGCAGGCACCTCTGAGCCCGGAGGTGACAGCAGACTAGGGATGACAAATGGCTTCAAAAAAGAGTAATGTTTACGTAACAATTTGCTGTTCCAGAGACCTTTTCAAAATGTTTCATTTTAGGAATGATCAAATACTTGCAAAATAATCAAAGATATGCAAAAATACAAGAATTTTTAATGAAAATTTTTCAATGAAAATTTGAAGGGCACAATTTCAGCAAAGTCGCTGTAAGACAGGTACCCTCATAATGACCTGGTGGATGAATCAAGAGGTTTAAGCTTTCTGTTGGACAATTTGGCAGTGTGCATGATCATTTTAAAAATATTCATAGTCCTTGGCCCAATAATTCCACTTCTGGGAATTGACCTAGAGAAATAAACTAAAATCCAATAAAAGACTTATAAAGACTTTCACTGAATCATTATATGGAAAAATAAAATATACATACATATGCATATGTATGTGTATATATATATATATATATATATATATATACACATATATATATATATGTAGAAAGGACCAAAAAACCAAATATTATTTAAACAAAGAAATTAACACCATAAATTTGTAGCCATTAAAATTATGTTAAAAAATATTTCTAAAGTCCCAATAAGGAAATTATTGTCATAGCACATTAAATCAAAGTAAGGAATAGACAATTTTATATTTAGGGTGATCTCAAATTATATTTAAAAAAATACATTAAAAGAAATGCATTGATATCAATAGCAATTATCTCAAGGTGGCATGCATATAGAAGATTTTCTGGGTTTTTTTTAATGTTTATTTTTGAGAGAGAGGGGCAGAGAGGGGGGGAGACACAGAATCCAAAGTAGGCTCCAGGCTCTGAGCTGTCAGCACAGAGCCCGACGCAGGGCTTGAACCCATAAACTGTGAGATCATGACCTGAGCCGAAGTTGGAAGCTTAACCGACTGAGCCACCCACGCGCTCCAGAAGATTTTCTGTTTTATCACTATAGTGTTCCCCATTTATTGATATCATGTAATAAGTATGTAATATTTCAAAATAATAATAAAAATAACAAGGGATTTTATATGTATTATTATACTGGACTAAAAAATAGATTTAAGGAGTACTAACATTATTCCTACTTTATAGACGAGAACACAGATGCAGAGCAATTAGATGGGTTAACCAAGGTCACAGTGGCTATAATTTGTAGAGCTAGGATTCCTCATCTCGTATTCCCCCTTCTATCACATACTACCTCTTTCAGAAAGAGAATATAAGAGGGGCAGTGCAGTAAAAATAGCTTATGTCTGTTAATAACCAGAGGAGTAGTTTAATAAGATGCTCTCCACATAGAACTGTATATGAGCTTTGCTTAGCTAAAACTTTGGTTTTCAAGTTGACTCCATATCTGATTTTCCACAATTGAGATTGTCTCTAATTGATAAGTTAAAGCAAACGATCTCCCGTGTTGTGCTTTCTTCTTTTTGTTTTTACCATCTATTTTCTTTTCTTTTCTTTTCCTTTCTTTTCTTGTCTTTTCTTTTCTTTTCTTTTCTTTTCTTTTCTTTATTTTATTTTTGTAATAACATTTATTGTCAAGTTAGCTAACCTACAGTGTATGCAGTGTGCTCTTGGTTTTGGGGGTAGATTCCCGTGATTCATCGCTTCCATACAACACCCAGTGCTCATCCCAGCAAGTGCCCTTCTCAATGCCCATCAGCCATTTTCCCTGTCTCCCCAGCACCCCCCCCCCCATCATCCCTCAGTTTGGTCTCTGGATTTAAGAGTCTCTTATGGTTTGCCTCCCTCCCTCTCTGTTTGTAACTATTTTTTTTCCCCTTCCCTTCGCCCATGGTCTTCTGTTAAGTTTCTCAAGATCCACATATGAGTGAAAACATATGATATCTGTCTCCCTCTGACTTATTTCCCTTGGCATAATTCCCTCCAGGCCCACCTCACACCGGTCAGAGTGGCTAAATTAACAACCCAGGAAACAACAGATGTTGGCAAGGATGTGAAGAAATGGGAACCCTCTTGCACAGATAGTGGGAATGCAAACTGGTGCAGCCACTCTGGAAAACAGTGTGGAGGTTCCTCCAAAAATTAAAAATAGATCTACCCTATGACCCAGCAATAGCACTGCTAGGAATTCACCCAAGGGATACAGGAGTGCTGATGCAGAGGGCCACTTGTACCCCAATGTTTATAGCAGCGCTTTCAACAATAGCCAAATTATGGAAAGAGCCCAAATGTCCATCGACAGATGAATGGATAAAAAATTGTGGTTTATATATACAATGGGATCCTTCTTGGCTTTCTTCTTTTTAAAATATCATAATTATCTTTGGTCACTTTCCCATGGTTGGGGAATTTTTTCCAAGCGAAATCTATCAAAATAGATAGTGAGATCTTTCTTTTTTAATTGTCCTATTTCTTTATACCTTGGGCTATGTGCATTCACTTCCCTTCCCTAACAGTAAAAGTTTTTTGGCACATTAAGTGCTTTGAAGTGTGTTTTAAACCATTCCCTATGATACGCGTTTGTTGAAAGCGCTTCAAGAAAACAACCTGTGAATTATTTTGGACCCCTGAGGAAATGGTGCCAGTGACTAAATTTTCAAGGTATGAGATGTCTTTTGGTTTAGCAACTTCTGGCTGCATGGTGGGGGTTACAAGGCACCAACCTTAGAACTCCTTCAGTTCTAATCTGGGTCTTATTTTCCTGAAATTCATCACCTCTGAATTAATTTGAAGGTCTGAGGTAAGCCATATCACAAGTCCTGCCATGCACATAGATTAGACCACTCTAAGCCATCGGTACCCCTAAACCAATCGCTGTGACTAGAGCTAATTGTGCACCTAGCCAGCAGACTCCAGACTCAGCTAGGCTTCCTTGCCCTCACCAGCCCCTGCCTACTGGCTTTCTCCCATATAAGCACCCACAAATAGAAAAGGGGTGACTGGAGCCAATCACCTGTCTAAATTATAACCTAGGGCAGATAGACAAAGTTGCTCGTGACTTGAATGAGCTAATGTTCTTTTTGATGTGGAAACCTAAATCAGATTCGTACCTCAGGTTCTCCATCAAACCGATCCACGTTTTAGTGGGTTCAACCTCTACATAAATCAAAGCAGTGAAGTAGCAGGCCCTTTCTTTATTTCTTGACCAAATATTTATGCCGTGTATGAACACAACTGGTCTACACTTCAGGCTCGACGGAGAGGTTAGCTGGGAAGTGTGGGACAGGGGTGTGAGCTGGGCATGAATGTATAGGCGTGTTTTCAAGACAGCTGCTATCTGTGGGTTTCAAAATTCATTCTCCCAGTGCTCTGCCTTCCTTTTTCTCCATTTCGGTGTGCGCACTCACCTGTCACAAAGCCTACTATTATATGTCCGCCTCTGAATTATAACATCAGGCAATTAAGATTCACAAGGTGCTGAAAGACTTATAAACAAAGGGAAAGAAAATGTGTTCTATTAAGAAGCCGGGAAGTAAGCATCTTCTCAATGAATTACGCAAAGCCTACATTCTTCTTTTATTGTGGTCCCAGTTTCCTTTATTTGGATAGGAGAAACTTATACCTATGAATCGATATTTCAGATAGTATGACTTTCAGATATTCCTGAGGGCTAGTTAAAATGGTGTGCCTATTGGGATTTCTATATGGCCAAACGGTAGAAATGATGCAAGTGAAATAACAATGGATCTGACTCAGCTGTGAAAACATTTCTATAATCGATAAAGGGAAAGCTGGAAGAATCCATTTTTAAAATTCAGTTATTTTTAGCCAATATACTTTGAGGTTGTGTCTTGTTACATAAAGCATAGGAACCTTTATGCACAGTGTCTACTGTATCCAATGGGAGTTGAGTGCACGAACTTTTCGTTTCTTAAAGCCTGAGGGAGGGATCTTACTGGATGAAGGTACTAACTGCTTTACACACAAAACAGTCCACCTTCCACTCCTCCTGCACATTTGGCTTTTAATGTTAAGGGAACACCTCTCCATAGCTTTCTTCCGCCCGTTCCTTTTGAAAGGGAATTAGAAGAGAATGTACATTATCACGTGTCTTGCAGGCCTCTCCATTCAGCCCAAGGTCAATCCCTTAGCATATACTGACCACACTCTCAGGGACGGCACTCCACTAAAGATGGGTCTGATACTACTTTCTCAACAGACATTTATTTCGTGTCTATTCTAAACCAAACTGAGTTTGCAGTGAGCATTTAATACGCATGGGGCCTATGGACACAGATGTGATCACACCCCTGTTATCAGGAAATGTAATTTGACAGGAGAGACGGCCCTCTTAAACTCAATATAGTACATTATCACGTAACACTACAGGTGGGGACATTTGCATGTAGAAGGTCTTGGGAATTCATTTCTCGGGCTGTCGGGAAAATGTTCTAGGAGAGGCTGCATGTGAGCTCTGGCCGTGTGTTAAAGGATGTGTATGACTTCGCCAGAACGGGGAAAGTACGAAAGGGAGAGGAAAGATGTTTAATCAGAAGATGATGTTGTACCAGGGCACCTACACTAAAAACACCCCAGAGCCCTAGGTATTCCCTAGAGAGGCCGTATATCCTTATATTGCAGATGCAGTGGGTACAGACCAGAAGGGAGATGTGACCTGCCCGATCTCACAAAGTGGAGCCACAGTGCCTCTGTTTGTGCAAATAGAAAATGTCACGACACCTACAATTTCTGGAACACTCCATTCCCAACCTCATCCCTTTCTACTTGTTTGGGTCCTTGTGTTTTTAATCCAGACCGGGTGAACAGCCCCCAACTCTGATGCATGTTTCGCTTTATGGAGCAGTGGGAAAGACAGAAGGTTTCTTCCCTGTTGGTTCTTCAAGTGTGCACCCTTCATTCTCAGATCCCTGCAGAGAACTAACTCCTTACAGTTACCCTGATTTAAATATCTACTCATTTAGTACATGTAGATACCTTTTAAAATTTGCAATGCTGAAAACATAGCAGAGGAGATAGCCGGCCAAAACATGGCAGCAAGAATACACCCAGATAATGTACAACTATTGCCATTTATTTTTGCCATATTAATGAAACACAGCATGAAAATCAGTGATAATAAAAAATCGGTTAAGTGAAAGAAAATTTCTACTTAAAATACGGAAAAGTGGCATAGAATATGCCCCCATACATATATCTTTAATAAGTTAATCATGATGCTCAGTCCAATGATTTCAGGAGGAGGAAGACTGACTTTTAGTTCAATCCCGCCGTTTACGAGCAGTGATAGATAGGCTTGATAACCTCTCAAAATCTCCATTTTCTTATCAGTAAACCAGTATAAATAGCTACTTGGGGTGAATGTGGAAATCAAAGAGTAATGCAAGTGGAAATTTTTTTTAAACTATGAAATGTTATCCTGACATAAGGTATTGATATAATTAAGACGCATTTTAAAAGATGGTGTACTTAGAATTTTAAGTGCTGATTTCCTTATGGGTGATCTCTATTTATTTTATTTCCACTTCTTAAGTATTGCTGTATTACATACTAGCGCATTTTTCAAAGTGCTCTGGCTAATATCAACAGATATATTTTAAGAGATAATTATGCAAAATAGAAGTTTGCATAAATTCATGGGAAAGTAAATAAATGCAATGTTAAACAGTCGTTTTAAAAATACGTGTTTGTGGGTGGTCTGGGTGGCCCAGTCAGTTGAGCCTCAGATGCTTGGTTTCAGCTGAGGTCATGATCTCATGGCTTTGTGGGTTTGAGCCCCGTATCGGCTCTACGCTGACAGTGTGGAGCCTGCTTGGGATTCTCGCTCTTCCTCTCTCTGCCCTTCCCCCACTAACACTGTCTCTGTCTCTCAAAAGAAATAAGCTTTAAAAAATGCATTTTGTCAACAAATGAATAAACAAACAAAAAGCAGAATCAGACCCATAAATACAGAGATCAAAATAATGGTTGCAGAGGGGCAGGGGTTGGGGGGTTAGGCAAAATGGGCGAAGGGCAGTGAGAGATACAGGCTTCCAGTTATGGAATGTGTAAGTCAGGGAGAGAAAAGGCACAGCTTGGGGAATACAGCCAATGATCCTGTCATCGTGTATATGGTGACAGAAGGTGGCTACACTCGTGGGGAACATGGCATAAGGTGAAAACTTGTCAGACCACTGTGTTTTACACCTGACGCTAATGTAACACTGTGTCAAGCATACTGAGAAAAATACCTTTTTGTGGGCTTGACTCGACCGAGCACACAATGCAACATGCTTGACTTGCATTTGTTTCCTCTTTTCTTCATCCAAAAAATAGATTTAGTTGCTAGAGCGGAACTACTTCTTCATAAAAGAAAGAGATAATATTCCATCGATGTAATTGCACACGCCGCGAAGTGCTTTCACTGTCCACTCTCACACTGATCCCCAAAATAACCTGGTAGGTTGGAAGAAAGCGTTCCACACGAAGTATCTTGGTACTGTTACCATCTCTTTTTCAGATGACACAGTGGTGCTTGAGCTAATACCCCGTGTCATATCAAAACGAGGACTGTGTTCCCTCCCCAGTGTCTCAGCTGCCCTACTTCTCAGAATTTAGGGATTCGGCAATCCTTTATGAAGAAAGCTGACCACCAAAGACGGATGCATTCATTTGTGGGGCCATATGCAGGGCAGGTTTCAAACATGAGAGCACACGTAGTTAAGATTTCTTATATTCATTTAAACAAACATCTAAAGTCATTTTCAACAAGTGACACTTTAATGCAGCTTATAGTGTTTTTATTCTATTCAGCATTATAAATATGATACCAAATGCATGTTATTAGCAGGTATTAAAGGATTCTTATAATGAGTCACACAAAGCTGATTAACCATCTCCTGGTGATTCATTTGTTTATGCAACTGCTTTCCTCCTTAAATCAAGTCAGGTTTTAACAACAGTCTCCTTGAGCATGCTTTTGGCTTTTAATGGAAAATAATAAGTCTTAATGGATTCTCCCCCCCCCCCGCCCCAGAACACCACAGATTCTCATATTACAAATATGTGAAGCCTGTAATTCCCCCCAAAAGCCTGCCACTTCTATTCAATATTTTAAGCCTTAACAGTAGACTGCTTTAAAGAGGTTCTATTCTATAAGGAGCTCCTGACTTGAGCATAATATCCTGTGAAGGCTTACTGTAATAGATACAAAATTATACACACAGAAAAAGAAATGAGCAAGGTATAATCTGTACGAGAGTGGATTTAATGGTTTTTGTTAAATTGTTATTAATTCCCTAAGTTTCAAAAGCAAATACGTCTCTCTTATTGGCCTAATACAGTTCAGCTCAGTTGTCTCTAAAACCCCAGCATGAAGCAACAGATCCAGGATGAAGGGAGAAGTGCTGTCTGGATTCATTACCTACTCAAATGGTTGCCGTTATATGACTTTCAAGACAGTATACTTAAATGTATATTTTTAGCTGTCAGTTAGGTGTTTGTATCCGTTTCCCACGACCCCTGCATGTGGTTCAAAATTACATGTATTATATAAACCGTCCAGTGAAAGAGACTGCCTTACTTGCCCAATTTCTACCCTGCCTCCAAATGTAATTACTGTTCCTTATGAAGAAATTAGTAGTTCATTCTAATTTCTGAGAAATTTTATTCTAAGTAGATAGATAGATGACAGGTAGGTAGGTAGATAGGTAAGTAGATAGATAGATAGATAGATAGATAGATAGATAGATAGATATAGCACCTACGAATGGAAAAGATAGCCATCTTGACTCAAAATAAGAGAAATGAGAGTTAAAACTACTCCAAGTTACCATTTTTCAATTATCACACTGGCTACAATCAAAAAGCTTGATAATATACTCGTTGGCAAAGCTATATGTAAACAGGCATTTTAATTTGTTGCTAAGAGTAGTACAAATCCAAGAGAAATTTAACAAAGATCTATCAACATTTCAAATGCACATATCCTTTGACCCAACAACTCCACGTGGGGAATTGAAACCATAGATGTTTGTGTGCATGCGTGAAATTATATCTAATTTAATAATTATATATAATTATATAATACATAATTTCAGAAAGCAAATATTGCTAAGAATCTAAACATGAATCACTACAAAAATAAATAGGTAAATTGGGCTACATCCATACGGTAGAATAGGATCTTGCCTTAAAAAAGAATGAGGACGCTCTCAAAGGAGACAGTTTAGTGCAATATGTTAGGATATTGACATTGGAAGAGCTCTTCCGGGTTCCTTCACAGCCCTGCCACTTATTAACTATGTCATCTTATGTGTTTTGAGGAGTTCGTGTTACACTTATAGATTTATTTAGGGAGAATTAATAACATGCTTTCATTTTGGACAATTCCTATTCAGGACAGCATTTACTGTCTACCCTCTTTTGTGTTCTTCAAGAGTGGTTTTATTTATTTATTTTTTCATCACACTATATTACGTGTATTTATTTATTTTTAACTTAAATTCAAGGTAGTTAACATATAGTGTAGTCTTCGCTTCAGGAGTAGAGCCCAGTGATTCATCACTTACATATGACACCCAGGGCTCATCCCCACAAGCGCCCTCCTTAATGCCCATCACCCATTTAGCCCATCCCCCCACCCAACGCCCCTCCAGCAGCCCTCAGTTTGTTCTCTGTATTTAAGAGTCTCTTATGGTTTTCCTCCATCTGTTTTCATCTTATTTTTCCTTCCCTTCGCCTATGTTCATCTGTTGTGTTTCTTAAATTCCACATATGAATGAAATCATATATTTGTCTTTCTCTGGCTGACTTATTTTGCTTAGCATGATACCCTCTAGTTCCACATTGTTGCAAATGGCAAGATTTCATTCTTTTTCATCACCGAGTAGTATTCCATTATGTGTGTGTGTATGTGTATATATGTGTGTGTGTGTGTGTATATATATATATATATATATATATATATATATATATATATGGCATGTTATATATATATATATATGTATATATATATATATATGAGTGATTTTAAAGTGTTCTCTTCATATAAAACTTACCTTTTACATTTAAAACTTTTCCTAAATGTCTTATCTTCTTTGTTACTATTGTAAACACGTGGCTTCTTTCATTTTGTCATTTATTCCATTAAAACAACAACCTTACTGAAAGTTATTGATTTCTGTATATTATTTTGCACCTCACTAATGTACCCATTTATGATAGTTTTTGTTTTTCAGTTGTTTGTGTTGGGTTTTCTATGAATACAATCATACCATTTGCAAATAGGAATAGTTTCACCTCCCCTCTTTTAATTTATAGCTAATTTCTTTTACTTGTCTATTGTTTCAGGTAGTATTTCCAATATAACATTAAATAATAATAGTAATACTGGATATTTGTATCTAGTTCCTTACTTTAGTGGGAATGCATCTAGTATTTCCCCATTAAACGTGATGCTGCCTTTTGGGGTGAGATAGATATATTTTATTATGTTAAGAATATATCCATACATTCTTATTTATTAGCTATTTTTTAAATTAAAAGTTTGTTGAACTTTGCCATGTGTCTTCCACCATTTTTAGAGTCAGTGAAAATTTTTCTTCCTAGATCTACTATGATGATGAATTATATTAGATTTCGTATTACAATATCATCTTTGCATTCCTAAAATAAACTACGTACTCCCTATGGATTTGTTCTTTTAATGCCCTATTTATTGTTAATATTATATGTTGATTTTTTGCATCAATTTTCCTAAATCGTCTTGGTCTATAGTTTTATTTTTGTGTGCCAATTTTTAAAATTTTGGTATCGGTGTTAAAATACTTTCATGGAAAATAAATAGCTTTTGGCTCTGTTCATTTTCTATGTCCTGAACTAAAATAGTTGCTCTTCAAAAGCTAGATAGAATTTCACAGTGAAATCATCTGAACTGGATACAGTTTTGTGGTTTTGTTTTTGTCTAGTGGGATAATCTGTTTGATAATTTTCTCATATTCTATGGAAATTAGTCTGTTGCAATTTTCTATGAATTTTGCAGTCAATTTTGGTAAAGCATGTCTTCCTAGAAAATGATTTCATCCAAGTTTTCACGCTTAGTAGCATAGAGTTGAAAAAATAGCTTATTATAGCTTTAATTTTATCTGTTCATATGATTAGTTCCCTAAAATCATTTTGTTTATTTCATGCAAATGTGTGCTTTCTTTCTCTCCTCATTAGGTTAGCTAAATATTTGCCTATTATTTTTAAATCAACAAATCATAATTTAAAATTATAATTATAATTTATATTTTATTTGTAATCATAAGTCCTATTGTTATTTTTCTAATTCATTCATTTTTGCTTTTCTCTTTAGATAGCCTCTATTTTTCTTTTGTTTATTTTATTATTCTTTATCTAATTCAGTCAGATGCTTATTTCAGTTATCTTTTATTCTTGCTTTTTCACCAACATACATTTTTAAAAATATTTATTTATTTTTGAGAGAGAGAGAGAATAAGCAGAGGAGGAATAGAGAGGGAGGGAGATACAAAATCCGAAGCAGGCTCCAGGCTCCGAGCTGTCAGCACAGAGCCCAAGGCGGGACTCGAACTCATGAACCGTGAGATCTTGACCTGAGCTGAAGTCAGACGCTTAACTGACTGAGCCACCCAGGCGCCCCCGTACATTTTTAATGTTATGAAATTTCCTCTGATCGTTGCTTTTGCTGTACCTACAGGTCCTGATATTTACTGTTTTCATTACAATGTATTTCTATGAATTCTGAAATTTCAGTGTATATTGCCTCTTAACAAGAGTTTCTTAAAACTTTTATTTTTTTTGTTGTTTAAATTTGAGACATAAGATTCCTTGTATTTTCTGTAATCAGAGAATATCATCTAACTCTAGTTTTCTTTCTTACACTTGTTAAGGATATATAATTAGGTGCCTCTGCACAGTGCCTCTGTTTGCAATTTTGCCTTGGGTCTGAACTATTTAAAGAGGGGGACTGTCTGTTTCTACTCTTGCTAGCGTGTATCCCTATTTTTTAGTATCTTTTTCTTAATTTTATCATCAGATACCTCCAGCATAATATAAGCTTCATGCAGGTAGACATCTTCCTGTCTTACTGAAAACTATATTCTTAGCTACTAGAAGAGTTCTGGGCAGATAGTGGGAGTTTGATCAATATTTGTTAAACGAATGCACATTCCTAGAAGTAGAAATTCTGAGTCATAGGCAATTGGTTCTGAAGGTTTAGGGAGGCCTTGGAGGTCAGGAAAAAGAAACTTCATTATGTATTTCCGCTATAAATCTAAGACTGTGAAATTGGCTTTCAGACGTACAGTGGCAATGATTGCTATTTGTCAGTAAATACCTTATCTTTCTTAAAATCAGTGAATTTACCTGAGCATATGGGCGCCCAGCTAGAGGTTAAATTTCCCACTCTCGCTCTGAATTAGGTATGGCCATATCATTATCACCAAAGAAAAAGGAGTGGAAACAATTAGTGTAACCTCTGGCTCCCTGAAGAGGAAATTGTTTGCCTTGAATGTCTTCTTTTTGCTTTTCCCATGAACTGGGTTAAGGATATGATTACGCGCCGGTCTTGACCTTGTAGGATAACGTCTTTTTTGCTCATATACCTTCTAAAGGTGTTAACACATTTTTACAGTATGGAGAAGATTTCATTTCTGGCATGTTTTAAAAATTTTTTTTTTCAACGTTTATTTATTTTTGGAACAGAGAGAGACAGAGCATGAACGGGGGAGGAGCAGAGAGAGAGGGAGACACAGAATCGGAAACAGGCTCCAGGCTCTGAGCCATCAGCCCAGAGCCCGACGCGGGGCTCGAACTCGCGGACCGTGAGATCGTGACCTGGCTGAAGTCGGACGCTTAACCGACTGCGCCACCCAGGCGCCCCTCTGGCATGTTTTAAATATTGATGTTTTAAGATAAAACAATTACATCAACTTGTAAATTGGTTCACTGAAATCTAAATACCTTAAGCCAACCATTTTCTACTGACCCTGGAAAATACAGAGAATCTGGAGTCACCATTACTGTTGCTGCTGCTGTTGGATCCAGTGCCCATGTGCACTGTAGTACCAAGATTGCTGGAGCACAAGCTGACATATGACCCCTGGACTTGCACCATCACGCAGAACCCGGAAGCCTAGGTCATCCGGTCTGCAGACTTTCTCAGAAGCATTTCAGGAAAGCTAAGTAAGAAAAAATACGCATTCTCCCTTTGTCTCGCCATCCAGTCTTTCCTGTGCCTTCCATAAACTCAACCTAAATGGAAGCTAACTGGCAAGAAAATCTGAGAATTCGTTTTGAAGTGTCCAACATTCTGCGATACAAGGAAATCCATGGGAAATGGAGCTGAAAGCAAATAAAACTGTCTAGCACAGTCTACCCATTTGTTTTTCTTAGCATCCCTTCTCATCTTTATTCCCATATTTGAAGTTACATGTAACAAAAAATAACAAGAACATCATACTTCTTTCTAGTAACTACTCCTCATGGAGACAGATACTCTCTCATACACTCCTGCCCCTTAAAACAAAGACACAGAATCCCCATACCAATAATAGAAGATGTTAATTCCTCTTCTAGCTCAGTAATAATGCCACCTATACATTTAATCTAAAATTTAAATTATAAAATTAACCACTACCAGTATGTCTGAAATAAAACAATAGGGAAAATGGAGAAAGGAAATATTTACATAACAAGTAAAGAAACTCCTATATCTCTTGTTTCTGTAACAGTAATGAGGCCATAGTTGATATTTACAACTCCATTCCCCACCCTCTCCCCACCTGTTCTTTGTTCCTTTCACTTTTAACCAGCCCCTCTGCTGATTGGAGTTTTCAATGGGCCACTGTTGCCTTTTATTAATTTCTACTGTTGGACGTGGAAGTACTAAGACACATTGATAGCACAGAGCCTGCTTGGGATTCAGTCCCTCCAGAGAGGAAGTTAACCCCTCCTATATCCGCCAACTCAGTGTCATTAGGAACCAACAATAGTCAGGTGGCAGTCTCATCTTCCAAGTCAATGAAATCATTGTGTCTACTACTAGAAGCTTTCATTCCTTGGAGATTAAGACCTCAGAATCAACAGAACTTAGAGTTGGCAGAACAGGAAATAAAAACTCTGCTCTTGCCTTAATAACTGTATTAGTGAGAGGGGTCACTCCTACTTGTAACCTTCATTCATAGATCCTCATTGACAAAATGGTTTCACCCCTCTTTCAAAAATCTCCAATACATTCTAGACACCATGTTGATTTGAAGCTAGTCATCATCCATTTAAACATATATGAACAGCTATTTTTTAGAAGCAAGATATATGTATCTTTACTTTTTCTCCTGAATATAATGTGATCGTTGCATTTCTGTCATAGGATTTTATCCTAATTTAATATATTTTATGTTTGAAAGTTATACTCCTTTGATTTTTTTTAATATCCTGTGACTAAACTCTTAAGTTTTAAAAACCGCATGTGGCGTAAGTTGTCATTATAATTCTTAGTGCACAGTTGATCAAAATAACAAATTAAAGTACAAATTTGATAAATTACAATTAAACATGAATAGGACAATTTAATTGGAAATGCATCTCTTAATGAGATGTATGGAACATTTTTGGAAGTAATTCTCTTATCTGCAAAAGAAAACAGTCACTGATCAAATGGATGTCATTTCTTGAGCCCTCAACGAAATAGGACTCAGGGTCTATTTTTCGTGCCATTATTTGTTTTTTATAGATATGTGTTCTGAGAAAACTTGCACACCCAATTACGTAGAATTTGTCTAAGTCATATGCAAATAATGTGTCAGCTGAACAGTCCAATAGGTCTCTTTCGATTTCATTTTAAGCTAAGAAATGAAAACCACCTAGTTTACAAAAGGATTAGCTACTCAGTCTTCTCATTCATTCACTTTCTCAATGCTAATACCAGAATTTCAAGTTGTCTCTTCATTTGGTGCCATTTACTGTGGGGCAATGAACCAGAGTAAACTATGAATGGAAAGAGCATGCCTTTCCTTTGTAAAGTAGGATGGGGAATCATGAGAGGAAAGGTGTAGGGAAAAGCGCCACATGGGAAATTAAATTAATCCAAAGGTGATTTCCAAGTTTGCTACCAAGTAAGTCATCTCAGAAGTCATGGAACATAAAGGCTCACAGGATAAATGAAGTCACTCAAATCACATGGATTATTAAATTAATTATTAATTAATTTACAGTGAACAGTGAGAAATAGGGACAAGTGACGGAAGGTTACCACACTTAAAAGATGCATATATTACCTCTCCCCCAACACACATCAGCTACTCCTGCTGATGGTATAGATAAAAATATCAGAGATTTGGGCAGTGCCTGCCTGGCTCAGTCAGAAGACTGAGGGGTTGTGAGTTTGAGCCCCACATTGGGCGTAGAGATTACTTAAATAGGTAAACTTAAAAAAAATTTTTTTTTTAAAGAATATCAGAGGGGCGCCTGGGTGGCTCAGTCGGTTGAGCGTCCGACTTCAGCTTAGGTCACGATCTCGCGGTCCGTGAGTTCGAGCCCCGCATCGGGCTCTGGGCTGATGGCTCAGAGCCTGGAGCCTGCTTCCATTCTGTGTCTCCCCCTCTCTCTGCCCCTCCCCCGTTCATGCTCTGTCTCTCTCTGTCTCAAAAATAAATAAAACGTTAAAAAAAATAAAAAAAAAAGAATATCAGAGATTTGGTATTATTGAGGAAGAACAACTTGGCAAAAGGTTCCTGAAACCATCACATGCTATGAGAGACATGGCGGGGGGGGGGGGGGACCACGTGGATATGCCTGGCCACAGCTATAGCTGGCCAATTAACCTGCTGAGGAGCTATGAATTTTGTATACATTTCTTTAGTACAACACACATAGGACCATGATGGGATCAAACTGGGTGTCAAAGTGGGTGGCAAATTTAAAGATGGCATAGCTGTTGCCCTAGGGGTGGCATGATTGTCATTATGACTTGATCCTTTGATCCCTTTCTATCTATAAGTAACTCTCTTTATCTCTTTGTTCTATCACAAAGACACTATTTGTATCATATTGTTAATGTGTATTGTATGTAACTAACTTACGTGCTATTTATATTTAACAAAGATTACACATTCTATGTCTCACAAGTTACTTGTTTAACCAGTATTAGTATATAACATATGTATATAATTTGTACTTGTATATTATAAACTCTTACTTTCTTTTTTAAAGATCATTTAAAACATTTTGATCTTAGAGCAAGAGTTCAAGGGGCAAAGGGAGAGAGAGAATCCCAAGCAGGCTCTGTGCTATCAGTGCGGAGCCCAACATGGGGCTCGATCCCACGACCCTGGGATCATGACCTGAACTAAAATTAAGAGTCAGACGCTCAACTGACTGAGCCACCCAGGCACCCCTCTACTATCTTACTTTCTATCCTTAACACTCCTTATGAGTTTTATTCATTATTTTATTTGCTTTTTGTTTATCCCACTAGTGAAGGAGAGATTCCCATCCCAGGTTTATTGAGATGGCTGAACACATAGCACCTGACACTGGACAATAGTCGCATATATTCACAGTCCAAGAGAGGAGGACACTGCATGCCATGCAGGGACTCAAGGGGGTTGCATTCAGGAACAGAGTAAATAACCAGGGACTGTGGGGAGCAGACTTTGTAGTATCCGTTCGGTAATTCAAACACTGTCTTCAGTATTCAAAACATTTTGGACTACTAATGTTAAACAATTATTTGTGTAGTAATATAGCGATAACTATGGATACACATTTTTCATCATTTCTCTAGATGTTGATTGCATTTGCTAAAATTGTTATTTAGGAAGTATGTGGCCTTGTAAAATACAAGATATTCTTTCTTTTTTTAATTTCTTAATGTTTACTTTCAAGAGGGAGAGAGAGAGAGAGAGCATGTGCAAGCAAGTGGGGGAGGGGCAGAGAGAGAGGGAGACACAGAATCTGAAGCAGGTTCCAGGCGCCAGCTGTCAGCACAGAGCCCAGCGCGGGGCTCGAACCCACAAACCGTGAGATCATGACCTGAGCCAAGTCGGACACTTGATTTCAGTTCAGGTCATGACCCCAGGGCTGTGGGATCGAGCTCCACATTGGACTCCGTGCTGAGGGTGGAACCTGCTTAAGATTCGTGCGCTCTCTCCCTCTGCCCCCCTCCCCCACCTGTGTGCACATACTCTCTCTCTCTCTAAAAATATTTTTGGAAAAAAGAAACACATTTCTAGCTCTACTTGTAAGAATTGGCTATTTTGTTTTAAAAATTGATGTATAATGAGATGATCACAAAGCAAGGAAACACTACATGTCTGTATGAAAATGTCGTTATGCAAATCTAATTGCAGATAATTTGTGTATGGCTAAATTTCTGCTAGAGTGATCTTACATTTTTTTAGCTGCTTAACATTTTCTTTCCTTCAGGAGTTAAAAGGTTATGAAGAAAACACCCTTCTGAGGAGGGTACAGAGTGATTTATTTGTGTTAAAGAATGAAGTGTAAAACTCCAAGTCTATCAAAAAGTTATGTTATAATTGATGATGATTAAATTCACTTGATTAATGTCAAGATGCACTCATCATTTTGTCCCTTTAATTCTTTCAGTGTGTGCTTAATTGCATTTTTTGAAAGGAATGGAATACAACGTGATTGCTGACATAATTGTGGTTTTGATTTTATTAAAATTTCAAGTTTAAACATTTATGACAAAATAAGACCAATGGGAACAAGTCTCAGGGTAAACTGGTTTGTCTTTTTCTCTGACATTCCTTGCAGTATCAGCAACAAGAAAGTGATGCCCACAGATTAGCATCTTTCTTCCCTTGGAATTTAGTAGTTCACAGGGCCTTCATTCAGTCATCTTTTTATGATGAGCAAATGTGAAGGAATCTAATAGGAGGTGCTTCTGCCAAAGAGTCTGCCATATTTCAGATTTTTAATATATATCGCCACATCTCCCTACAACAGTGCTATATGAACAGCCTGGTTCCTCTAGTCTTGGTCTTTAAAGTTGTTTCTGCTATTTTCCTGGTAAAAACAATAATAATAATAATAATAATAATAATAATAATAATAAGTACGCTTTTTACTGTTTTATTTATTTTTATATTAAATATAATTTACTGTCAAATTGGTTACCATACAACACCCAGTGCTCATCCCAACAGGTGCCCTCCTCAATGCCCATCACCCACTTTCCCCTCTCCAAACCCCCTCATCTACCCTCAGTTTGTTCTCAGTATTTAAGAGCCTCATGGTTTGCCTCCCTCCCTCTCTAACTTTTTTCCCCCCTTCCCTTTCCCCATGGTCTTCTGTTAAGTTTCTCAGGATCCACATGTGAGTGAAAACATATGGTATGTCTTTCTCTGCCTGACTTATTTCACTTAGCAGAATACCTTCCAGTTCCATCAATGTTGATGCAAATGGCAGGATTTCATTCTTTCTCGTTGCCGAGTAGTACTCCATTGCAGTTCATACTGTTTTCATTTGTACATCTATTATCAGTATTATATTGGCATATTTCATGTATGTTCTTTCTGACTTCCTCCTCTCTTTATTAGTTGAATACAACTGTATTCTAACTTACAGCAACATCTTTTTTTTAATATCTCATAAGGCAAGTACCGTCCGATGAACTTTTGATTGATTTCTTGGCGATGGTGAAATATTTTTTTCCAGATAAACTTTAGAAACTTTTTGAAATTCTCAGTTGCCACTGGGATTTTTATGGCATTTCTTTACTTACACATTAATTAGAGAAAAATTGAGAATTTTAAAGTACTCAGTTTTCCCATGTCAGTAGTGTACCTTGACTCTGCATTCAGATTATCCAAATAAAGATACACCCTCACACACCATACTTCATATTATATATAGGATACGTCACTTATTTTCTTAAATCTGTTACTAAACATTTTATAATTTTTCTTGTTCCTATTATGTTTTAAACTGATTTTATTTATTTATTTATTTTGAAAGAGAGAGAGACAGAGAGAGAGCATCTGCACCATGTGTGTGAGCTGGGAGAAGCAGAGAGAGAGAGTCCCCAGCATTGTCAGTGTGCAGACCAACTCAGGGCTCAATCTCACGAACTCGTGAGATCATGACCTGAGCCGAAATCATGAGTTGGATGCTTAAGGGTCGGACACTCAACCAACTCAGCCACCCAGGCGCCCCTTAAGTGATCTGTGTGTGTGTGTGTATGAGTTTTTCAGTTGATGTTCTTGAGTTTTCTAGGGAGAAAATATTACCTAGGCAAATAAAGATAATATTACCTCCTCCTTTCAAATGGGTTTACTTTTCCTTCTTATGTTTATTGTATTGATCAGAACTTCCCAGAAAATATAAAATAATAGAGGTAATTATCCGAATCTGTATTTTATCTGTGCAGAATGGTATTCATCATGGTTTTAAGACAGATATCCTTGATTGTGTTAAAATAATTATTTTCTATTTTATGAGGACTTTTACTCAGGAAGTAGTATTGAAATTTATTAAACATCTCTTGATTGATTTATTTATAAAATTTTAAACCTTTGACTCATATTTTTTATTATTAGGCCCACTCATGTTAGAATATAATTTTAAAATAAAAAATGTTCAACATGGTAAATTATTTTTGTTCTATTTCTTTATTCATCTTCCTAATATTTAATTTGTGACTTTTATATCTAATATATATGAGTGATATTTATCTGTGGCTTTATTTGCATGATATCTTTTGAAGCTCATCTTTACAAATGCATTGGAAAATATCCACTTCTCTTTTTATTCTAGAAGACATTATAGGTCTTGGGAAGTATATGCAATTTGAAGCTTGATAAAATTCGGCGAACAAATCATTCAAGCTCAGGGCCTTTAATTTTATGAGGCGTGTATTTTTTTTTTTTGCCATTATAACTGGTGTATATAGGCAATTAACTTTTTATTGAATCTGTTTATATGTATTTTCCAGAAAATTCCCCACTTCTTTGATAGTTCTCAGTTTATTAACATAAACATATATAATAGCCTTTTATATTTTTTAATTCCATATACATATAACTAGTAGTATTTTATTTTTTTTAAGTAGGCTCCATGCCGAATGTGGGGCTTGAACTCGCAACCCTGAGATCAAGAGTTGCATACTCTACCGACTGAGCCAGTCAGGCACCCTTATAGTTAGTAGTCTTAATTACATCATTTTTGTTAATTACATTTGTTTTTATTTCTTTTTCTCATTGTTTGATTTAAATTGGCTTATTTATTTTGTTTTTTAAAAGCTTTCCCTGAGCAGTGATGTCATGGAAATGGCAGAGTAGGGAGTAGACGATTGCAGCCATACAAAGAAATAAAAAACTCTGGTAAAAGTAACTATTTAGGTAAATATAAAAGCCAATATTACTGTGTTTTTGGTTTATTTCTTTTTGTTCCCTATGTGATTTAAAAGACAAAAATAAAGGGGTGCCTGCGTGGCTCAGTTGGTTAAGCGCCTGACTCTTGGTTTTGGCTCAGGTCATGATCTCATGGTTCGTGAATTCAAGCCCCACTTTGGGCTCTGTGCTGACTGCATGGAGCCTTCTTGGGATTCTCTCTCCACCTCTACTCCTCCCCACTCATTCTCTCTCTCTCTCTCTCCAAATAAATAAATGAACTTTAAAAAAATAAATAAATAAAAGACAAGCCATAAAACAATAATTGCGAATTTATGTTAATAGGTACACAATTTATAAGGATATATATTGTAACAAGAGCAACATAAGGGGAGGTGGAGGTGAATAGGAGCAGAGTTTTTGTATACTATTGAAGCTAACTTCATTATCGCTCCAAAGTTGGTTGTTATTAATTTAGAATGTTAATTGCAATCCTCATGGTAACACTAAGAAAATAAATGAAATTACACACAGAAAGGAAATGAAGAGGTAATGAAATCAGTGCACTAAAAAAAAATCAATCAAGTGAAAAAGAAGGCAGTACTAGAGCAATAAGGAACAAAAAGACATGACATATAGAAACAAATAGCAAAGATGGGAAAATGGCGGGAGTATTTCCTTCTTTATGAGTAATCACTTAAATATAAACTGCTTAAGAAACAAAGGCTGATAGAAAAGATAAAAACATCCGTCCTAATACAGTATGTATAAACAGACTCACTTTGTATCCAAAGTACAAATAAATTAAATGGTCAAGGATGGCAAAAGATATTTCATGCAAATGGTAATAACCAAAGAGTGTGGGTGGCTATGCTAATAACAGATAAAATAGACTTTAAGTCAAATTGTTACAAGAGACAAAGGAAGTCGTCATATGTAGATAAAAGGGCCAAGTCATCAAGAAGATAAAGCAACTATAAACATATACACACCATACATCAAAACCCCAAAATATATGAAGCAGACATTGACAGAATTGAAGGGAGAAACAGACAGTTTTACAATAATAGGTGGAGAGTTAAATACCCCCACTTTGATTAATAGATCGGACATCTATACAGAAGACCACTAAAGAAATAGAGGACTTGAACAACATATATACCTACTAGAGCTTACAAAAATATATAGAGAAAACTCCAGCAACGGTAGAATACACGTTCTTCTCAAGAGCACATGGAACATTCTGCATGATAGACCATATGTTAGGCCACAAAACAAGTTTCGATAAATTTTTAAAAGATTGAAATCATATAAAGTATCTTCCGTGACTACAATGAAATGAGGCAGAAATTATTAGCCGAAGGAAAACCGAAAAAGAAAAAACAACACTTTTAAACAAGCAATGGGTCAAAGAATAAATCACAAGGAAAATTTTAGAGACATATTAAAACAAAACCACAACTTAACAAACATTATGTGATGCAATGAAAGAGATGTTCAGAGGGAAATTTATACATTAAAAATGCCTACATTAAATTCAAAAAGATCTCAAATTAATAACCAAGTCTTACACTTTGAGTAACTAGAAGAATAAATTAAACCCAAAGCTAATAGAAGGAAGAACATAATAAAATTTGGAGTGGAAATAAGTGAAATAGAAAATAGAAAAACAAGAGAGGGTCCAGGACACCAAAAGTTGCTTCTTTGAAAAGATCAAGAAATTCGACAAATCTTTAGTTAGACTGACAAAACAGACAGAAGAGTCAAGTTAATAAATCAAGAATGCAACTGGAAACAGTACTATTAACCTTCGTGAAATAAAAAGGATTATACTTTCACATAAATGGAGAATACTATCAATAATTGTACAACAAAAATTCAGATAACATAGATGAGATGGACTAATTCCTAGAAACACACAAATTACTAGTATTGACTCAAAAAGAAATAAAAAGTCTAAACAGACCTATAAGGGTTATAGTTTAGTTTAGTAAAGAAAATGATTTAGTAATCAAAACTCCTCAACAAAATAAATCCAGAACTATATATCTTCAGGGATGAATCCTACCAAACATTTAAAGAAGAGACATCATCTGTATTTTTTAAACTCTTCCAGCAAATAGAAGAGGAGGGAACACCTCCTGACTCATGCTATGAGGTCAACGTTACCCTGATATCAAAATAAGATAAAAACCCCATGAGAAAACAGAACTACAGACCGATATCCCTTATGAATATAGATGCAAAAATCCTCAATGCTATTACCATCTTATAACATTGTTTAGTGACAGATGGGACTCTACTTATCGTGGTGAGCACCGAGAAATGTGTAGAATTGTTGAATAATTACATTGTACTGAAACTAACACAACACTGTATGTTAACTATAATTCTTTTTTGAATATTTATTTATTTATTCTTGAGAGAGAGGGAGGGAGAGAGCGAGCAGGCCAGTGTGTGGGGGAGGGGCAGAGAGAGAGAGAGAGAGAGAATCCCAAGCAAGCCCTGACACTGGTTCGAACCCACAAACTGTGAGATCCTGACCTGAGCCAAAATAAAGATTCCTATGCTCAACTGACTGAGCCACCCCGGCGCCCCAACTATATTTCAGTTAAAAAAAGAATAAATTAGGGATTAGCAACACAAGCATATTACCTAGCTATATGACAAAATAGACCAGAAGGGTTTAACATGGATCTGGGACTGGGAGCATGGAGGGCTAAGGCAGAAGTCTGATTTGTTTGTTGTTAATTGTTGTTATAAGCCTTTTAACACTTTCTAGTTTTTAAAAAAAAAATCTATATTGATAAAATCACATTTTGAATATAAATAAAATTCTTTTAAACAAGAAACCATCCTCAACAAAATACTGACACACTGAATCAAACAGAATATTAAAAGGATTATTCGTAATGAACAAATGAAATCTATCTCAGGAACGCAAAGGTGGTTCAACATAGGAAAATCAATTTTTGTGATATAACACATTAATAAAACCAAGGAAAAAACCCACATGAAAAGCTCAATTGACGCTGCAAAAGCATTTGATAAAATCCAAAATGCTGTCATGATTTAAGAAAACACCCATAAAACTAGGAATAGAAGAGAACTTCCTCAACAAGACAAAGGCCATTTATGAAAAACCCACAGTTAATATCTTACTCAGTGGTGAAAGATTGCAAACCTGCTTTTCCCGTGCTATTCCACTTTGTGTTGGAAGTTCTAGCCGGAGCAGTTTGGTAATAAAAAGAAATAACAGGGGGGCGCCTGGGTGGCGCAGTCGGTTAAGCGTCCGACTTCAGCCAGGTCACGATCTCGCAGTCTGTGAGTTCGAGCCCCGCGTCGGGCTCTGGGCTGATGGCTCAGAGCCTGGAGCCTGTTTCCGATTCTGTGTCTCCCTCTCTCTCTGCCCCTCCCCCGTTCATGCTCTGTCTCTCTCTGTCCCAAAATAAATAAACGTTGAAAAAAAATTTAAAAAAAAAAAAAAAAAAAAAAAAGAAATAACAGGTATCCAAATGGGAAAGGAAGAGGTAAAACTACCTCTACTTGCCGATAACACGATCCAAATACACAAAACACAAAGAATTCCTCAAACAAAACAAAACAAAAAACGATAGAGCTAATAGGTCATTTCAGCAAAGTTCCAGGAGACAAGATCAACACACACACAGGATCACTTGTCTTCCTGTACATTAACAATGAGTAACCAAAAGGGAAATTAAAAAAAAAAAATCTCCATTTACAATAACATCCAAAATAATAAAATTCCTAGAAAAAAATTAATCAAGGAGTTGAAAGAGTTGTGCACTGAAGACAATACGTTGCTTAAACAAGTTAAGGAAAGCCTAAATAAATGGAAATACGTTCCTTTTTTATGGATTAGGAAACTTAATATTGTGAAGGTCACAGTACTATCCGAAGCCAAGTCAATTCTGTCCCTATAAAATTGCCTTTCATTTATATTTTGTTGAGGTTTTTATACTTATATTCGTAAGATATATGGATCTGTAATATTCTTTTTTGTGATTTTTCTTTTGTATTTAATTTCAGGGTAGGTAATACTAGTCTCAGAATGAGTTGGGAATTGTTCTCTTATTTTGTGTTTTTTGAAACAGTTTGTGGGGAACTGGTATTAATTCTTGTTTAAATATAAGAAATAAATATATAGAAATAAATTCTAATTTAAATATAATTCTTATTTAAATATAAATTCCGTGGTAATTCAACACACAAGTCATTTTTCCTGCACTTTTCTTTGTAGGAAGATTTTTCATTACTATTTCATCTCATGCTTGTAATAGGTTTATTCACAATTATCGTTCTTCTTGTGACAGTTTAGTAGTGTATCTTTCTGAAAATTTGTCCATTCAATACAGCCTACCTAATTTTTTTGCAGGTTATCTAATTTTTTATACATAGTTGTTCATTATATTCTCTTATACTCCTTTGCATTTTTGTAAAGTCAAAAGCAATGACTCATATTCCTGAAGTCTAGCAATTCAGTTTATCTCGATATTTTTCTTAGCCAGTGTATCTAAAAGTTCATCAATTTTATTAATCTTTCCAAATAACGTTTAGTTTTATTGATTTCCTCTATTTCCTATTTAAGCTCTATTTCCATTCTAGTCTAGGTTATTTTAGTTTTTTCCACTTGCTTTAGGTTGCTTTTTAAGCTTTTTTTAAAATTCCAGTTAGTTAACATACAGTGTTTTATTAGTTTCAGCGGTACAATATAGAGATTCAACACATCCACACATCACCAGTGCTCATCACGAGTACACTCTCCTTAATTCCCATCACCTATTTCACCCATCTCCCCACCTGCCTCCCCTCTGGTAACTGTTAGGTGTTCTCTATAGTTAAGAGTGTATTTCCTAGTTTGCCTCTCGCTCTTTTTTCCCCCTTTGCTCATTTGTTTTGTTTCTTAAATTCCACATACGAGTGAAATCATAGGGTATTTGTCTTTCTCTGACTTATTTCACTTAGCATTTTGTTCTCTAGATCCATCCATGTCATTGCAGATGGTGAGATTCCATTCTTTTTATGGCCAAAAAATATTCCACTGATTATATAAACCACCTATTCCTTATCCACTCATCAACCAATGGACAAATGAGCTGTTTCCATAAGTTGCCTATTGTAAATAATGCTGCTATAAACATAGGGGTGCATGTAGCCCTTTGAATCAGTATTTTTTTATTCTTTGAGTAAATACCCAGTAGAGTGATTGCTGGATCATAGGGTAGTTCTATTTGTAACTTTTTGAGGAACCTCCATACTATTTTCCAGAGTGGCTGCACCAGTTTGCATTCTCACCAACAGTGCAAGAGGGTGCCCCTTTCTCTACATCCTTGCCAACACTTGCTGTTTCTTGTGTTGTTGATATTATCCATTCTGACAGGTGTGAGATGATATCTCATTGCAGTTTTGATTTGCATTTCCCTCATGATGAGTGATGTTGAACATCTTTTCATGTGTCTGTTGGCCATCTGGATGTCCTCTTTGGAAAAAATGGCTATTTGTGTCTTCTGCCCACTTTTTAATTGGATTATTCACTTTTTGAGTGTTGAGTTTTAGAAGTTCTTTATAGATTTTGGATACTGACCCTCTATCAACTAGGTCATTTGCAAATATCTTCTCCCATTCTGTAGGTTGCCTTTTAGGTTTGTTGATTGTTTCCTTTGCTGTGCAGAAGCTTTTTATCTTGAGGAAGTCCCAATAGTTTCTTTTTCTTTTTTTTTTTTTCCCTTGCCTCAGGAGACATATCTAGAAAGAAGTTGCTATGGCTGATGTCAAAGAAGTTACTGCCTGCGTTCTCCTCGAGGATTTTGACGGTTTCCTGTCTCACATTTAGGTCTACCATCCATTTTGAGTTTATTTTTGTGTATGGTGTAAGAAAGTGGCCCGATTTCATTCTTCTGCGTGTCGCTGTCCAGTTTTCCTGACACCATTTGTTGAAGAGACTTTTTCCCATCGGATATCCTTTCCTGTTTTGTCAAGGATTAATTGACTATGTAGTCGTGGGTTCATTTCTGAGTTTTCTATTCTGTTCTATTGATCTATGTGTCTGTTTTTGTGCCAGCACCATGTGTTGATGACTACAGCTTGGTAATATAATTTGAAGTCTGGAATTGTGACACCTCCAGGTTTGATTTTTTTTTCCAAGATTGCTTTGGCCATGCTGGTCTTTCAGGGTTCCACCCAAATTTTAGGATTGTTTGTTCTACTTCTGTGAAAAATGCTATTAGTATTTTGATAGGGATTGCCTTAAATACGTAGGTTGCTTTGGGCGATGTAGACATTTTAACAATATTCGTTCTTCCAATCCATGAGCACAGAATGTGTTTCCATTTCTTTGCGTCATCTTCAGTTTCTTTCATCAGTGTTTTGTAGTTTTCGAGTATAAGTCTTTCCTCTCTTTCATTAGGTTTATTCTCGGGTATCTTATTATTTCTGGTGCAATTGTAAATGTGATTGATTCCTTAATTTCTCTTCCTGCTGCTTCATTATTGTTGTAGAGAAATGCAACAGATTTCTGTACCTTGATTTTGTACCCTGCCACTTTGCTGAATCCACTAGCAGTTTTTTGGTGGAGTCTTTCGGGTTTTCTATATAGAGTGTCATGTTTTCTGTGAGTAGTGAAAGTTTTACTTCTCCTTGCGAATTTGGATGCCTTTTGTTTCTTTTTTAGCCTGATGACTGTGGCTAGGACTTCCAGTACTATGTTAAACAGAAGTGGTGAGAGTGGACATCCCCGTCTTGTTCCTGACTTTCAAGGAAAAGCTCTCGGTTTTACCCCACTGAAGATAATATTAGCTGTGGGATTTTCGTATATGGCTTTTATTATGTTGAGGTATGTTCCCTCTAAACCTTTGTTAAGGGTCTTATCATGAATGGATGTTGTACTTTGTCAAATGCTTTTCTGCATCTGTTGAATTGATTATATGGCCCTTATCCTTTCTTTTATGAATGTGGTATATCCCGTTGACCGATTTGTGAATATCAAACCCTGTTTGCAACCCAGGAATAAATCGCACTTGATTTTGCTGAATGTATTGTTGCATTCAGTTTGGTAGTATTTTATTGAGAATTTTTGCATCGATGGTCATCAGATATTGGCCCGTGGTTCCCTTTTTTAGTGGAGTCTTTATCTGGTTTTGGTATTAGGGTAATGCTGGACTCAGAACGAATTTGGAAATTTTCCTTCCTTTCTGTTTTTTGGAATAGTTTGAGAAGAACAGTATTAACTCTTCTTAAATGTTTGGTATAACTCGCCTGTGAAGCCATCTAGCCCTGGAGTGTTGTTTGTTGGAGGTTTTTTGATTACTGATTCCATTTTTTGGCTGGTTATCAGTCTGTTCAAGTTTTCTACTCGTTCCTGTTTCAGTTTTGGTATTTTATGTTTTTAGGAATTTATCCATTTCTTCCAGGTTGTGCCATTTGTTGCATATATTTTGTCATATTATCCTGTAATTGCTTGTATTTCTGTGGTATCGGTTGTTATTTCTCCTCCCTCATTTGAATTTTATTAATTTGGGTCCTTTGTGTTTTCTTTTTGATAAGTCTGGCTAGGGGTTTATCGACTTTATTAACTTTTTCAAAGAACCAGCTCCTGGTTTCATTGATCTGTTGTATTGTTTTTCAGTTTCTATATCATTTATTTCTGCACTAGTCTTTATTATCTCCTTCCTTCTTCTGGTTAGCCCCATTTTGTTGTTCTTTCCTAGCTTCTTTTGGGCTAAGGTAAGATTTTTCTTGTGTCTTGAGATAGACCTGTATTGCTATATATTTCCCTTGTAGGACCACTTTTGCTGCATTCCAGAGGTTTTGGATGTTGTGTTTTCATTTTTATTTCTTTCCCTGTATTTTTCCTACCCAAAGGTCATCTCTTCATCCATTTTAAAATGCGGCTGTATTTTATGAAGGAAAGTCCAAGCAGATCATGAAATGCATTCCAGGTAATTTTTCTCAATAGGTTCCTATCAGCTTTTTTCCAGTAACTGGAAACTCCTCTCATATTTGTCAAATGGTTTTCCAAAAGGATTATTTTTCAATGAAATTGTCAGTTTTTAAATGTTTTACTTTTTATTGTTCCAGGTTGTGTCAGGAGCTGTTGATACAATACTATTTTTATTTTATCTTTTATTTATTTTTTTAAGTGGGGAGGGGCAGAAGGAGAGGGAGAGAGAGAATCTTAAGTAGGCTTCACGCCTGGAGCAGAGCCCGACAGGGGGCTCAATCTCACGACTGTAAGATCTTGACCTGAGCTGAAATCAAGAGTCGGACGCTTAACTGACTGAGCCACCCAGGCGCCCCACGATGCTATTTTGAAATGTGAGTGTGAGTCACACACTGTTAAATACACTGGACACACACAAATTGAGCAAAAGGCAACATGAAACCAGCAAGTACATGCTTACAGTGTCTTCAAGAATGATGCTTATGCACTCAGTCAATAATATTTATGAGAAAAATCTCAACATTTCACTGAGCTGTGTTTTGGAATGTGAGAGAAAAATAACTAGAGGCCAACAACCATTATATAGGCCATCTTACCCAAATACTTCAGTTATGGCTTCTGTGTCTCCATAACATTTTTTTTTTTTTTTTTTTTTTTTTGCATTTGACAGTATTTTCCACCTTCCTTCAATGATCCTTGTTCATTGATTATTTTTTCATCGTGATTGCTTGGTCTAGCTTTATAGATTTCATGTTTTCTTGGTTTCCTTTTGTTTCTTACAGTAAATCTCTTTAGATTAAAATATGTGTTTTAATTTTTGAGAGGAGCTTTGGAATTTCAGTGCAGTTCCTCGGACCTATTGATTTTCCTCTAATTATGAAAGAAGTGTCTAGGCATGCAGAATATTCTTTTATTCTCCATAAAGTTCACTTAAGATGGGTCCCTTGGAAAATAGACTGGGTCTCTGCCAAATTCTAAAGCAAGGGGAGATGGGGGAAAATGTACTCACTAAATATTTCTCCTTCTAACTCAGAGATCTAGCTCATTGCCAGAAGTATGGAGAAAGCGAAAAAACAAGAGTATGCCCAGTAGTAGGGAGTTTCATCTCTGTGCAGAAAAGCCTCTTCTCTGTTTTTGCCAAGGATTTTCATGTCAGTAAGCAGTGTTCAACTCTCAGCCCAGCCCTTGTGTTGCTTTCACAGAGATTGTTCAGCACAGGAGCCTCTGCCAAGAATAATTGTAGGTGCAACACGTGACACGGTTGGACTGCAGGTTGTGTTGCTTTGGCCCCATTGTTAAGGGGCAGGCCAGGCAGTATGCGTTGACCACCCCACAGCATGCTTTCGTCTGCACATGTCAGGTTTCTTTCCAGACATACTGCTCTCCTATTAGAAGTGCCTCAAACGTCAGCCCCATGTCTTGCTTTAAACAGATTACATTTGTGCTACATACAGTAGAAATTGACATTCGTCCTTCCTGAGTCGCTAGCATTAGTATATTGTTTTCTCCATTCGTACGTACCTTTAGTTGTTGCGTTGGCTTCCCATGGCTGCTACAGCAAATGACCAACAGCTGGCTGGCTAATCCAAAACAACTTCATCCTCCTACGGTTGTGAGGGCCAGAAATTTGAAGTAAGTTTCAGGAGACCGAAATCAGGGTGTCACTTACCCTGTGCTCCCATTGAAGGCTCCGTGGGAGAACAGAGCCCGTGTCTTCTCCAGCTACCGGAGGCCGTCCTTCTTCCTGCGCGCACACCTCCACATCACATGGCATTTCTTCCCCCTCCTTCCATCATCACATAGCCTCCTTCCTCTTAAAACCCCTTTCTGCCTCACTCTTCGAAGGGCACTTCTGGTTCCATTTAGGGCTCACTCAGATAATTCAGAGAATCTCCCCATCTCAAGATCCTTAATTCAATCACATGTGCAAAGTCCTCTTTTGCCATATAAGGTAACATTCACCGGTTCCAGGAATGAGTGCCTGCATAGATTTGGGGCATTATTCAGCCTATTGTAGTCATTTCTATGGAAATTCAGGAAAGCAAGTATTAGTTGCTAAAGTTACCTTCTTGCTTTGAAGTCTCTCATACAAAATAACTATTCTTTTTAATTATTTTTGTATTTAGTACATATTTATTTAGGTTTACTACGCATGAGGTACCTTTCTAAGCTCTTCACAAATACCAATTCGTTTGGATCTCATAATGGCTCATTTTACATATGCGGGGGGAAAGGCAAGGGCAGGGTAAATCACTTGAAAAAAGTTATACGATTCATAATGAGAGGAAATGGAATTTGAAGCCAGGCATTCTGGTTCTAGATACTGAGTTCTTAATAAATGCATTCTTATGGCGCCTGGGTGGCTCAGTTGGTTAAGCGACCGACTTCGGCTCAGGTCATGATCTCGCAGCTCATGGGTTCAAGCCCAGCGTCAGACTCTGTGCTGACAGCTCGGAGCCTGGAGCCTGCTTGGGATTCTGTGTCTCCCTCTCTCTCTGCCCCTACCCTGCTTGTGCTCTGTCTCTCTCTGTCTCTCAAAAATAAACAGCTGTAAAAAAAAAATAAATGCATTCTCTTTTTTTAAGTTTATTTATTTTAGAAAGAGAAAGAGAGAGAGAGAGAGAGAGAGAATGGGCAGGGAGGGGCAGAGAGGGAGAGAGAGAATCCCAAACGAGCTGTATGCTGACAGATGTAGGGCTCAAGCCCACGAACCGTGGGATCATGTCCTGAGCCGAAATCAAGAGTCGGATGCTTAACCGACAGAGCCACCCAGGCACCAAATACATTCTTGATGATGAATATTGTTCATTTTAATATGGTAAACGTGATTTCATTATTTAATCCAAGTTGAAAAAAGTTAAAAGTAGAACCATAAACACCCACATACTTCCTTCATAAATTAATCAATTTTCCTCATAGTTTTATACTTCTTTGGACATTTCAGTGGGAATCTGGAACGCAGGATGACAAATACACACTCTCACATCGTGATCTTGACTATAAGTCCATTTAAATCTTGTTTCGGCCTGCCTTTGGCCTTGAACTACCACAGCAACATAATGTAGCATAACAAAAAATAATGAGATTAGAGATGTCTCATTGTGAAAACTGCCTCAAAGAATTTAGTGAAGTATGGAGCCTTGGGTAAGATGTTTCTTTTCCCTCAGCTTCAATTTCATTATGTCTAAAATAGGAAAACCGAATCTAACCTCTCAAGTCTGTTGAGAAATTGAAAGAAAATAATATCCATCACCTACCAGGCACGGCGCTTTGGTAAATAGAAGGTGTTATTTAACATTACTTATCATCCCTAGATCTCTTGTCTTTATGTGCACATACATGGATATGTATGAAATTTCTCTTCCATCTTTTTATGAATATTTTAGCATGGTACAATATTTCATGCCTTTCTTCTTATTCACTGTGGCTGTCTGCCTATGGCTGTCTGCCAAGCCAAGAGTCCGTGCTTAGAAACTCTACAGAAGGTGTTCCCTGCTGCTGTTCCCTATACTTAAGTACCAAGCCCTCTTCCTACTTATGACGCGGCCAGTGAGCTGGTGAACAGCTGACTTTACTTCTGCATCTGCTGAGAGACTGCCTGATAGGCAATGTTGGGGAGGGATAGGAGGATTAGACAAGAACGCATAGGGAGACACCAGACTATATGGACTCTTAATACAAGATTCCCAATGACAGTATTATTTATAATACGTGTTTCTACAGCTCTTTGATGTTATAAATGGAGAGGAGAATTCATGCCCTTCCAAGCACATTCATAAAAATTACTTTTTCGTTTCCCCTGCTTCTAGCTGAGGGGACCTGTCTCCTAAGCGTGGGCCACTAACATCTTTCTCAGAAAGCTCAACAGTGATAATGGTCTCGTCCCCTTCCAGCGTGTTACCTGATCCACATGGCCATACACAAAAAGTTTGTTCAAAAGTCATTTTGTTTGGGGGCGCCTGGGTGGCTCGGTCGGTTGAGCATCCGACTTCGGCTCAGGTCATGATCTCACGGTTCTTGGGTTCAAGCCCCACGTCGGGCTCTGGGCTGACAGCTCAGAGCCTGGAGCCTGCTTCAGATTCTGTGTCTCCCTCTCTCTGCCCCTCCCCTGCTTGTGCCCTGTCTCTCTCTTTTAATGTTTTTAAACATTAAAACTTTTTTTTTTAAAGTCATTTTGTTTTTATGATTACAGATATTGAGAAGGAGTCATCTTTTCTCCCCCCCCCCCTTTTTTTTGTTGTGGTGTTCAGTGTTGTCTCCAAATTTCCCAGTCTTCAGGACTTATCCTTCTCTTCATTTTTAAGTTTAAGCTCCATTTTGCTTGAGTTTAGCAAGTCCAGTGTATTTTAAAGCTTCACCTGACCCGATAGTTTGGGGACTGACAAGAGTATGAATGACTCACATTTCCCGCACGTCACATCAGTCCCCCGCCTTGCTGTGAGCTTTTGCTCCACACACTGCACCTCACCTCCTATCCCCTGTTTACTGGCTTCCCCAAAAGCCTTCATCATCCACGTGGCTGTAAGCCTTCTCCTGCATCTCTCCAAAGCACAACTCTCCTCGGGGTGTCAAAATTAGCAACACTTCTCTGAATTGAAATACAATGCAGATAAACAACACCAGCTATTAGATAGTCAATGCCTCTGGGTCCTCCACAGGGACCCCTCACAGGTCTCTAGTTTGCCATTAGGAGACAGGCCAACTCACCTCCCACCAATGAACAGAAATACCTTTGAGACTCTTGACTATAGAGAACAAACTGAGAGTTGCTGGAGGGGAGGGCTGGATGGGTGATGGGCATTAAGGAGGGCGCTTGTGATGAGCACTGGGTGTTACATGTGATGAATCACTAAATTCTACTCCTGAAACAAATACTACACTGTATGTTAACTAATTTGAATTTAAATAAAGAAATAAGGGGGGGGAGAGAAAAAAAAAGAAATACCTTTAATATCTCCACTGCCTGATCCCAGGCCCCTTCAACTCCTCTAAAATACCCATGATAAGAAAAAAACAAGTTACTCTTCCTCCACTACCAGGCCTGCTTTGCTGTAATTTTCTTCTGAAATGGAATTTCATCTAGTGATGGCAGATTTCTGTATGTACTATGTGGGTCAAAAATAGTAATAACCAACATTTCATACTCTACTGATGTTTTCTTTTTTCTTAACAACCTGTCATGGGAGTTGTTCCATGTCAAGATTTTCAATGACTACTCCCTTTTCCATTGTGTTGACGTTAATAGTATATCTAATAAATACCTGTTGATAGACATTTAGATGATTTCAAATGCATTGTTAATACAAAAATCGTGGTGTACGTATATCTTTGCTCCTCTTTTCCTTTATTTCCTTAGGGTGAGTATCCTGAAGTCATCTTATCATTTGTGAGAGATATACATATATTAAACTTCAATAGATCTTACTAACTGCCCCCATAAATATTATGAACATGCATGTTTACGCTTATCCTCAGAAAACTATTTTCATCATCAGAAATTTTTTTTTCCAAACTTTAGGTTACCTATGCCGATCAACCGTCAGGAGGTATATGCTTCAAGTTTCACTGCCAGGGGGGGATGATTTGAGGCATCTCATGCCTATTTTTATTTGTGAGACCATGGCTCATGTTTCGGTCTCTGGCCATGATAAGATTGGAGGCAAGAGAACATGCTTGCTAATAAGGATGTTGATGAAGAGGGAATTGTCAAGGACAATGGTAGGTTTCAGGATTTTGCAACTAGGTGGATTGTGATAAGGATAGGAAGGATGCTATTGAAGAAGTTATTCCGGAGGCAGAAATGATAGATGATGAAGGGTTTTATAGGCAAAGGTAACAAATGAGAGTAAAATGCAAAATGGAATGAGAAGGCACTTATATCAATTACCTGTTGCTACCACACAAACCACCCCAAAACTTACTGTCTTAAAACTATAATAATGTATTATTTCTCATGATTCTGTAAGTTAACTGGTCAGGTCTTTTGCCGGTTTTTCCACAGCTAGTTCATGTGGAAGCATTTATCTGTAGGATCTGATGGGCTGCAAGTTCCAAGATGGCCTCACTTACACACGTAGTAGTTTCTGAGGGCTGTTGGCTATGAAGGTTCTGTTGCACAACATGGTCTGTCATCCTTCTATGAGCCAGACCAGCTTCCTTACATGACAACCTCAACAGCATTCCAAGAGTTTGAAAATAGAAGCTGTAAGTCTCAAGGCTCCTGAATTTGTTTTACATCATTCCTGGGGTGCCTGGGGGCTCAGTCAGTTAAGCATCCGACTTTAGCTCAGTTTATGAGCTCAAGCCCTGCGTCGGGCTCTGTGCTGACAGCTCAGAGCCTGGAGCCAGCTGGGATTCTATGGCTCCCTTTCTCTCTTCCCCTCCCCTGCTCATGTTCTGTCTCTCTCTCAAAAATAAATAAACATTTTTTAATTAAATGAATGAATGAATGAATGAATGAATGAATAAATAAATAAGTAAAATCATTCCTACCACATTCTTGGGCACAAAATGAGGTAGAAAACTATTCCAGATTCAAGGGTGCAGGTAAACAGATTTTTTTTCCTCTTAATAAAAGGAGCAACAAAGCTGTTGAATAGGGTTATGCTGAGATGTGAGAAATTCATGGTCCTTAATGTACCACACACTAAATCATTTTAAGAAGGGGAATCATGTAATCTGAATTTTTAAAAGCTCATTCTATTGTGAGGTGAATGGATTTTACTGGGACATAACATCAGGGAGAAAGATAAATTCCAAAATAAAGACCAATTTCTTAAAGATTTTTAATAAATAGCACTAGATATTTCTAAGTGAACATTATCATGGGCCTTGTTACAAAAATAAACACGGTGCTGTAGTATAAGCTAGACTGGTTGTCTTTCTGGATGCAATCCATCATAGCTAAACAAGAATGAACAATGATAAATCTATCAGAAAAAGGGCTTTAGAAGAAAATGTTCAGAATTATAACCTCAAAAATGTAATCAGTGAGTTCACACAATGTACATCTACAGTGGAGAAAGCCAAATGTGTTTTAGTCACTATTAAGAAAGTACTCTAATAAAAGCAAAATGTTTAAAGTGCAAATTATCGTCCATTGTTTCTCTTCCTAAAGTTGGATTACTACTTTGCAAAGGAACTTTGAGTCTGTACTCCTTGAAAGTCAAAAGAAATTCCCATGACCTAATTAAAATTTAAAACTTAGGAATTGGATGAATCAATTTACAGTCATGAAGAACTGATAATGAGAATGCTGTTTCTAAAAATGGCTCCATTAGAAAGATAAAGGGGGTTGATGTTGTGTATGATGACGTGAAATGCTATGCTGTTCTGCTGCGAGAAAAGGTGACGAATGAAGTAGCCAAGGAAAAGGGAAGGAATCTATTAATCACAAATAAAAAATTACAGAGAGTTGAGCTGAATAAAGACATCGGAAAAAGCAACTCCAAAACTGCTGGATCTTTTCAGTTATCCAGTGCATATATTTTTAATATTAATTCCCAATATGGAGTAGGGGATAGTGTGACAAATACTCTCGTACAGTGCTAGGGAAGGCATGAATTGTTACGGTCTTGAGAGATTTTGGCAAGATGTATTTCTAACCTTTAAAAACTTATATTTTTGACTCAATAACTCCAATTATAGAAATGTCATAAGGAAAGATTCACATGCAAAAATATTCATGGCATTTCAAAGGCAAAAAAAAAAAAATGGAACCTAAATTGCCAACAGTAGATACTTAAATAAATAATGATGCCTTAATGCAAAGAACTACCGTATAGTTATCAATTATGTAAGAAATACACTCATATGGGAGAAGACAGTTTTTACTGTGGAGGAGTGAACAAGTTGAAAAACCCTATCCCCAAAACAACTGCAAAATTGGACAAATGATTGATAACAACCTTTTAAGGGTTATGGAAATTGACCTAAGGAAAACAACATTGTGAGAAGAGTGTATTCACAAAAATCCACTGAAATTCAATTAAGAACTGCAGGGATCTATGGTGTCCTGGTCTGAGGCTGTCCCCATGCCCCATGAGTTCAGTCAGAACAGTAGTGATACCAGGATGGGGTTGGCTGCGAGAATGCTATAGCAGCTTTATTGGTAATGGGGGCCTACTTGATTTATATAGCAGAGGACAGAAAACACATACTCAGGGACAAATAGGGAGGATCTGCAGCTTTGCTGCCTAGAGGTTGTAGGCTCTTTGGTGTGGGCATCAGATTGGAAGGCCTGCTAGAAATTTAACAGGGAAATCCTGGAAAGAAGCAAGCCAGGGAAAAGCCCAATAAGCACTCCACTACTTGGCTGACTCATGCAAATATACAGGAGAGACCCAAGAAAACCCAGGTTATGTAAATAGCCTAGGCCAACTGAGAGACTGTATGCCTGTATAGGGGGACTTGAGGACACACAGCCTCCACGTATTCCTAGTTGACTGAGAGACTACGCACGTGTGCACAAGGAAACTAAGAGGGCCCTGAGGAAAGTAAAGGCTAAAGACTTGAAAACGTGCTGGACTTTAAAATACATCTGTCAAGCCGCACGCAAATCTACTGGCAAAGGATGTAAGACATACTGACTCAAGGTATTTGCTAAACACTCTGACCAGCTGTGGCCAAAGCACTAAGCCATGTGCAAGTAAGACTTACCTCTAGGAAGTCAGGAAGATAAAATTAAACAAGATGAAAGGAAATGATTTTTAAGCGAAGTAAAATAAAAACCAAGCATAAATATCAGTGACTACAGAGTGCAGGGGCAAGAGATACCACAGAGTAAGTCAAGGAAAGCCACTTTTTAAAAAGGAAATGAACAAAACAACATGAGCGGCCCATAACCAGTGAAGAAACTGAATCAGTACTCAACAAGGTCCCAACAACAAAAGTCCAGGGCCAGATGGTTTCCCGGGGGAATTCTACCAAACATTTAAAGAAGAGTTAATACCTATTCTTCCCAAACTCTTGCAAAAAATGGAAGTGGAAGGAAAGCTTCCAAACTCATTCTATGAGGCCAGCATTACCTTGATTCCAAAACCAGACAAAGACCCCACGAAAAAGGAGAATTACAGGCCAATGTCCCTGATGAACACGAGTACAAAATTTCTCAACAAGATATTAGCAAATCAATTCCAACGGTACATTAAAAGAATTCACCACAATCAAGTGGGATTTATTCCTGGCCTGCAAGGGTGTTTCAATATTCGCAAATCAATCAATGTGATACACCACATTAATAAAAGAAAGGATAAGAACCACATGATTCTCATTGATGTGGAAAAAGCATATGACAAAATACAGCATCCATTCTTGATAAAAACTCTCAACGACGTAGGGATAGAGAGAACATATCTCAACATCATAAAGGCCATATACGGAAGACCCAAAGTTAATATCAGCCTCAATGGGGAAAAACTGAGAGCTTTTCCTCCATAGTCAGAAATAAGACAAGGATGTCCACTCTGACCATTATTATTTAACATAGTACTGAAAGTCCTAGCCTCAGCAATCAGACAACAAAAAGAAATAAAAGGGTGGTGCCTGGGTGGCTCAGTCGGTTGAGCGACTGACTTCAGCTCAGGTCACGATCTCACGGTTTGTGAGTTCGAGCCCCGCGTCCGGCTCTGTGCTGACAGCTCAGAGCCTGGAGCCTGCTTCTGATTCTGTGTCTCCCTCTCTCTCTGCCCCTCCCCCACTCATGCTCTGTCTCTCTTTTTCTCAGAAATAAACATTAAAAAAAATTTTTTTTAAAGAAATAGAAGGAAAAAGTCAAACTTTCACTATTTGCAGACAACATGATATTTTATGTAGAAAACCTGAAAGAGGTGCCTGGGTGGCTCAGCCGCTTAAGCGTCCAACTCTTGATTTTGGCTCAGGTAATGATCTCGTGGTTTGTGGATCAAGCCCCACATCTGGCTCTGCACTGACAGTCGGGCTCTGCACTGACCGTGCAGAGCCTGCTTGGGATTCTCTCTCTCTCTCTTTCTCTGCCGCTCCCCCATGCATGCTCTCTCACAAAATAAATAAACATTAAAAAAAGAAAATATGAAAGACTCCACCAAAAAATTGCTAGAACTGATAAATGAATTCAGCAAAGTTGCAGGATACAAATTCAATGTACAGAAATCTGTTGCATTTCTATACACCAATAATGAAGCAGCAGAAAGAGAAGTCAAGGAAACAATCACATTTATAATTGTACCAAAACAGTAAGATACCTGAGAATAAACCTAACCAAAGAGGTAGAAAGATCTGTACGCTGAAAACTATAGAATATTTATGAAAGAAATTGAAGAAGGCACAAAGAAATGGAAAAACATTCCATGCTCATGGATTGGAAGAACAAATATTGTTAAAATGTCTATATGACCCAAAGCAATCTACACATCCAATGCAATCCCTATCAAAATAGCACCAACATTTTTCACAGAGCTAGAACAAACAATCCTAAAATTTGTATGGAACCACAAAGGACCCTGAATAGCCAAAGCGATCTTGAAAAAGAAAAGCAAAGCAAAGCTGAAGGCATCACAATTCCGGACTTTAAGCTACATTATAAAGCTGTAGTCATCAAGACAGTATGGTGCTGGCACAAAAAAACAGACACATAGATCAATAGAACAGAATGGAAAACCCAGACATGGACCCACAGCTATATGGTCAACTCGTCTTCAACAAAGCAGGAAAGAATATCCAATGGGAAAGACAGTCTCTTCAACAAATGGTCCTGGGAATACTGGACAGCAACATGCAGAAAAATGAACCTGGACCACTTTCTTACACCATACACAAAAACAAATTCAAAATGGGTGAAAGACCTAAATGTGAGACAGGAAACCATCAAAAGCCTAGAGGAGAACACAGGCAGCAATCTCTTCCACATCGGCCGCAGCCACTTCTTATTTGACATCTCTCGGGAGGCAAGGGAAAGAAAAGCAAAAATGAACTCTTGGGACTTCATCAAGATAAAAAGGTTCTGCACAGCGAAGTAAACAATCGACCAAACTAAAAGGCAACCTACAGAATGGGAGAGATATTTGCGAATGACATAACTGATAAAGGGCTGGTATCCAAAATCAATAAAGAACTTACCGAACTCAACATCTAGAAAACAATCCAGTATTTGAACTAAGAAGACAATGATTTCAAAGCATCTAAGTATGTTTTAAAAAAAATAAAGAAAACCATATCTAAAGAATGCAGTAAAGGTATGATAACAAAGTCTCTTTAAATAGAGAATAACAATAAACAGAAAATATACAAAGAACCAAACAGAAATTCTGGAGTTGAAAAGCACACTAAAAAGGAAATTTTTACTAGAGTCTGTATGAGAAAGAATCAGTGATCTCAAACATCTGTCGATAGAGATACAGTCTAAAAAATAAAAAGGAAGGGAGTGGATGAAAATGAACAGTACATCAGAGAAACATGAGACGGCATTAGGCACACCAATGTACGTGTAATGGAGTACCAGAAGAAAAGGATAAAGACAAAAGAGGAGAGGAAATAATGCCTTAAAGTGTCCCCAGTTTGAAGAAAAACATAAATCTAAACTGTTTAACACACTCTACATTGGATAAAAGTAGAAATCTATACTCTGATACATCATCAAAATGTTAAAAGACAAAGGGAAAATCTTGAAAGCATGAAGAAAAACATGACTCATCAAGTGCAAGGGAACTCCAATAACAATCATTATTTGGCTTCTCACAAGGAACTGTGGAGACCAGGAAACATCAGGGCAACATACTCAAAGTGCTGAAAGAAAAACAACAACAACTAAGAATCTTGTAGCCGGAAAAACTACAAACGAAACAGCAACAACAAAAAAAGAGGCCATCCCCAGATAAACCAAACCCATCAGTTTTGGCTAGCAGATGCTGCTTACAAAAACTATTAAAGGAAGTTCTTCAGGCTGAAAGCAGGTGAACCCAGATGAAAATTTAAATTCACACACAGCAAAGAAAACGAACAGTAATGACGCAGGGAATTATACAGTTGAATAAAATATTATGAATTTAGTGGCTCTGATGGGTCGACAGCATATGAGTGTACTATATTTGACAATGACAGTACAAGGGAATAAATCTGCAGTTGAGTAAGGAAATGAGAAGAGATGATAATAAATCCACAGGTAGAAATTAAGAGAACCAGAAATGTAAATAAGAAGAGAACCAATGCAAATAAATGCTAGATCTGTTTTCTTCTCTTAGTTCCTTCAAGATACAAAGTTATATAACATTATAAT
The DNA here is from genome assembly GCF_007474595.2 of Lynx canadensis. Taxonomy (NCBI): domain Eukaryota; kingdom Metazoa; phylum Chordata; class Mammalia; order Carnivora; family Felidae; genus Lynx; species Lynx canadensis. Next base: position 115,349,612 of record NC_044321.2, on the reverse strand, counting down.
TATAAAAATGTATTGTTGAGTTTTTAGCATATATACATGTGATGTGTATATAGATAATAAATAGGACCAAGTAGGGAAAGAAGGGAACAGAGCTGTATAGGAGTAACAACTTTTCTGTATAACCCTCGAATTTAGTTATTATAAATCTGAAGTCAATTCTGACGTGCCCTAAAGCAACTTCTTGGAAAAAATATATATCATGCAAATACCATTCATAAATTAAGATGTTGTCCTAGGAAATATTCACATAATGCATAAAAAGACAATAAATAAGGAAGAGAGAAAAAAAAACATGAGGCATATAGAAAATAGAAAGCAAATGGCAGATATAAATCCAAAGGTACTAATAAAAACAGTAAATGCGAATGGATTGATCCATCAAATCAAAATTGAGAGGTTGTCCAAATGGATGAAAAACAAGATCCAACTCTATGTTGTATATAGGAGACATCCTTTCGATTCAAAGATACAAATCTTTTTCAAGAAAACTTGGGGAATATATGCATGCAACCTTAAGAGAGCAGGAGTGTTTGTACCA